>NW_027507790.1:273770597-274108097 GCF_037356315.1 Lithobates pipiens | reverse complement strand
GCTGTGTTCAGACTGCTGCGATGTGTGAACGCTGCAAATCTACTGTGGTTTCACGCATCACATGCGGAGTTCGCACTGCCCTATGTGACTTGCTGGGAGTATCAGTGTAAAGTTTTATTGACACCTCCAAATTAGTTCTCATTTCACAGTGCAATCTTTAAACTCGGACAGGAATCGGACCACATGGTGTGAACACCCATGTGATCCGATTTGGCTGTGGACTAAAAAAAGGGCCATGTACAAGTATATCCTATAAACTGAGCGTGACAATTCAGTTTATCATGAACAATACAAAAAAAAAAAAAAAATAATTAAAATCTAATCCAACACCAGCTAAATTTACACCATACACAAATTCATACTATTTACGCCCACACATACGAACAACCATATGCGCCATATTTTAATAAACTACCTACACGAACAATTACGATCTAATCCGCCAGATCTACTGCGCCTACACGAACGATTAATATAAAGCCGCCTGTTTTCACACACTATCTATACGCACGATTATGATAAAATCCGCCAGTTTTACATACACTATCTACACGAACGCTTACGATCAAAACCGCCAGTTTGCATACACTATCTACACGAACGATTACGATCAAATCAAACGATTATGTCCGACAGTCACGAGAAACACGGAGTTTACTCACTTTTTTTCAGGACCTTTTTGATGCGGTCATATTGGTCCGGCTCCCTGGACTTGATGTCCGACCATCTTTTCCGCAGCTGGTCCTTTCCTCTCCGTACCCCGAATTTTGACTCCAAGACTGTGACCACCTCGTCCAAGATGGCGCTTTTTCTTATGTTTGGTTTTGGGTAAGGGCCATGTTCCCCATCATAATCCTCCCTTTGAAGGATAGCCACCATCTCCACCATCTCTTCGAACGCCATATTGGTGGCCTTATATCTCCTCCTTGCTTGGGGCCCACGGCTTTCCTCCGCGCTGCTCACGCTGCTAATTGAGCTTGCATCCGCCATTTTCCACTCTCATACACCCACAGCGGAAGGAGGGTAAAAGGGGCGGGGAAACACGGTCGCAAGGAACGGCAGGGGCGGGCGACGCAGGCGGAGCCTGAGCGCATGCGCCGTGTATAAAGCGGTACCACGAGGCCGTACGCTTGTCCGAACGGGAGCAGCGAGTGCTACACGCGACGGTAAGATAGTTATCATTTTATTTTCGGTTAATTTAAAGCCTGCGTTAGGGATATGCATATTTAATTTTATTTTTATTGATGTTTGATTGATTTCTATGTGGGTTGGTGGTTGAGTGGGCTTGGTGTTTTGTGTGGTAGTGTGGGGGTGGGTGTTTAGGGGGTGGGGCTAGTGTGTGTGTGTGTGTGTGTGTGTGTGTGTGTGTGTGTGTGGTGTGTGGTGTGTGGTGTGTGTGGTGTGTGTGTGTGTGTGTGTGGGAGTGTGTGTGGGGTGTGTGTGGGAGTGTGTGTGGGTGTGTGTGTGGGGGGGGTGTGTGGGGGGGGTGTGTGTGTGTGTGTGTGGGAGTGTTTGTGTGTGTGTGGGGGGGGGTGTTTGTGTGGGGGGGGGGCAGTAGTGTGTGTAGAGTGTGTGTGTGTGTGTGTGTGTGGGAGTGTTTGTGTGTGTGTGGGGGGGTGTTTGTGTGGGGGGGGGCAGTAGTGTGTGTAGAGTGTGTGTGTGTGTGTGTGTGGGAGTGTTTGTGTGTGTGTGGGGGTGTGTGTGTGTGTGGGAGTGTTTGTGAGTGTGTGGGGGTGTGTGTGGGAGTGTTTGTGTGTGTGTGGGGGGGTGTTTGTGTGGGGGGGGGCAGTAGTGTGTGTAGAGTGTGTGTGTGTGTGTGTGTGTGTGTGGGAGTGTTTGTGTGTGTGTGGGGGTGTGTGTGTGTGTGGGAGTGTTTGTGTGTGTGTGGGGGTGTGTGTGTGTGTGTGTGTGTGTGTGTGTGTGTGGGGGGGGGGGGGGGGGTAGCGTGTGTAGTAGTGTGTGTCTCGCCTACATTGTCACAATATAGTGTGCATTTGGTCTGACTTTTTTTTTTTTTTTTTTTCAGAAAATGCAAAAGTATAGTGCAGACCCCTTTAAAGAGGAGGCCTTCCTCTCCACCTTTATAGATCTAGTTGAGTCCCACAGCAATCTGTGGGATACAAAACACCCCCAATACCCAAGCCGTGCTGCCCGGAAGAAGACACTGGAGACAGTTTTGGCGTTTGTGAAAACCCGACTCCCCCAGGCAGACACTACCTTTGTGAGCAACAAAATTCAGAACCTGCGTAACATGTATAGGCGGGAGCAACGAAAGATCCTAGAGTCCCAAACATCAGGAGCAGCAGCAGGTCAGGTCTATGTACCTAGGCTGTGGTATTATGACAGGCTGCGTTTTCTGGATGACACGTCAGAAGCCAGGCCGTCACTTTCGACTCTTCCGTCTACCCGTCCCTCCACCCTTCCCTCCGCCTCAGGTGAGCCATCCCTGGAAGATCCAGACCCTTCCTTGCTGGACGAGGTTGATGCGCCCAGCTGGAGCCAGGTATATTTTAGTTTCTAACGTTTGGATTGCTCAAATATTAATGATGTCAAGTTCAATGTTTGAATTGCTTCCAAATCTAGGATTTCATCACAAATTAAATTAGATAGAAGGATACAGTAGTTTACACAAATGTGGCTCAAATCTTAATGAACTGATGGAAAAATGATGGTGTCAAAATGATAGCCTTTTGTATTTCAAGACAAATGTATTTGCAAGTGAGAACTGTAAAATTGTTAGTGATTGATGATTTCTAAATATAGACATATTTTAGTTATTGATTGCTTTGTTTTTTTACACAGGATGAGCTCACCCAGGAGGAGGCCGGGACCAGTGGTATGGAGGAGGAGGCCGGGACCAGCCACACACAAGAGCTAGCTGGGCCCAGCAGGAGTAGGACTGAGAGCCAGGTCCCTCCCCTCCGCCTAGCCAGCAAAAGGCCCAGGAGGATGGGCCGTACAGAGGAGGAGTCCTTGGTGCTGATACGGCAAGCCACCCAGATTTTGACCAAACCCCCCAATCCGCAGGAGGCCTATGCCACTTATCTGGCTAGCAAGCTCCAGGAAATGGACAAACCCCAAAGAGACATGTGTGAGGCAATCTTCTTTGATGCCATACAACTGGGTCTGAAGGGTGAGCTCACACCCACCACGAAGCTCTACAAAACAGACCCTACTGCTCCTCATCCTCCTCCTCCTCCTCCTCCTCCTCCTCCTCCTACCACAACTCCACCACCAGAGGCACAGCCTCCAGCAAAGCGTGGAGGGAAGGCTAGACGGAAGAGTCGCAAGTGACTGCCTGGCTTCAGTCTGCTCTGAAAGAAGACGCAGGCTGTTGTAGTACCACAGTCTGGGGACATAGATCTCATCTGCTGCTGTTCCTGGTCTTTGGGATTCTAGGACCTGGTTGTGCTCCCTATGTACATGCTACGCAGGTTCGGAATTTTGGTGTCCACTCACTTGATGTGTGCCTGGGGGACAAAAGGCTTCACAAACGTCAAAATTGTCTCCAGTGTTGCCTCCCTCTTGATTCATTTTGGTTATGAGGAAAAATAAAAATTTTTGATTTAAAAAAAAAATTGTATGTTTTCTTTTATTTTTTTTTAATCAATATTTTTGTATAATTTTGGGTTACAAAAAACAAAGTTTATTTGTGAGTAGGCAGATACATGTCAAAAAACTCTGGGGGTTATTTACAAAACACATGTTCATGTAAATATGCTAACTTCAAGTGCAATTTTTAAAGCACTGCAAGTGCACTTGGAAGTGCATTCGCTGTAAATTTGAGGCTTAACATTTGAAATGAGGGGAAGCTCTGCTGATTTTGAACATGCAATCATGTGTAGGCTAAAATGATGGTTTGGGTATCTATCTATCTATCTATCTATCTATCTATCTATCTATCTATCTATCTATCTATCTATCTATCTATCTATCTATCTATCTCTACTTGCATAGTCCTGCTTGTCCCAAAAAAATGAAAGTCCATCTTGTTTCAAACCCCCCACCCAAAAAAAAAAAAAAAAAAAAAAAAAAAAAAACAATAGTAGTTCCAAAAATATATAGTAATAGATTATTTTTTTTTCTGAAATAAATAAATAAATATATATATAAAAATAAAAAAATATATAATATATATATATTATATATATATATATATATATATATATATATATATATATATATATATATATATATATATATATATATATATATATATATATATATATATATATATAATATATATATATTTTTTTTTCTTTTTATATAAATTGGGAATATATTTTTGATATAATTGGAAGATTAATCATAGGATGAGGATGAATAAAAACATGTAGTATAACTCTGTGTGAATATAAGCAGCAAAGCTACTTCACTTTTCTTGCATTACAAAGAAGAAAAGAACGGGCTATATTAAAAAAAAACACAAAATTAGCAGCATGACGAATATGCTAGCTTCAATACGAACACTAGTTTTACAAGACCGAGCGCTTCCGCCCTGTAAATTCTTTCTGAGTATGCGCGGAACTTAGTTTGTCGAACAAGCCTACACACGGGCGGACTGTCCGCTGAAACAAGGTTTCAGCGGACAGTTTTACGGAATTTCCGAAAAACCTTGTCCGTCCAACTGTCCGCTGAAACTGTCCGCTGAAAGCCCACACACGAGCGGACTGTCCGCCCAAACACTGTTCAGCGGACAAGGTTGGGCGAACAGTCCGCCCGTGTGTACGCGGCCTTAGTCCTCCTGTTTTCTCTATTGACCACTTCAATACCGGGCACTTTTCCTCCTTCCTGCCCAGGACAATTTTCAGCTTTCAGTGATGTCGCATTCTGAATGACAATTGCGCGGTCATACAACACTGCACCCAAACTACATTTTTTTATTTTTTATTCCCACAAATAGAGCTTTCTTTTGGTAGTATTTGATCACCTCTGGGTTTTCTTAGTTTTTTTGCTAAGCAATCTAAAAAAGACCAAATTGTTTGAATAAAAAAAGGTTTTCTTAGTTTTGGTTATAAAAATGTTTTTTATGCTTTACTGACGGGCACTGATGATGCAGCACTGATGGGCACCAATGGGCGGCACTGATAGGTGGCACTGATGGGCACTGGTAGGTGGCTGTGATATGCACTGACAGGCGGCACTGATTGGCACTGATAGGCAGTACTGATTGGCACTGACAGATGGCACTGATGGGCAGCACTGATGAAGAGGTACTGATGAGGTACTGACAGGTGCTACTGCTGGGCACTGATTAACACTGTGGCGGGCACTGATTGGCACTGTAGTGGGCACTGATTGGCACTGATATGGGCCCTGTTTGGCACTTTGATTGGCACTGACATCCGTTTCTGGTGGGGCACTGTCTGGCAGCTGATGGGCACTGACTGTCAGCTGTGGGGCACATCTGATGGCGGCTGTGTTGATAATAAATGTGCTGATTATCAGCACAGGGAGGGCTGCTGATTGGCTCTCCCTGTCAGAACAAACCGAAGAATGCCATTTACTGACACTTCCTGGTTCACGTGATCATCAGCTGTGATTGGTCACTGCTGATCACGTTATAAGGAGCCTCCATCAGAGGCTTTATACCATGATCAGAGATGCGGTGTGTCAGACTGACATGCCACACTCCCAGATACTCGCCGGCATGTTATCCTGCTGAACTTCATATGACGCCTAGGCAGGGTGACAGAACCACCGCCCAGGCAGAAAGTGGTTAAATATATCATTGAAATAATTGTGGTATACTTGTTTAAAATGAAAAAATAAATAAATAAATAAACAGGGTAAGGCTGACAACATTCAGTTACAAAAATATATATTTTTTTAAAATATATTTTTATTCAATAAATGCTGTACATAACAATATTTTCAAAAGACAATGACTTTTTACAAACTCCCCTTGTCAAGGTACATTGTCTTGCATATCAATATGTTCGAGTGTAAAACATCAGCACATTCTGATTTGGTATTAAACAATACTGAACAGCAGAACTGGAAACAGATACTCTGTGAGAATAAGCTGGTATTATTAATTGACTAACAACCGCCCCTCAATAGGGTATATATAAGTATCATGAGACTGGTAAACTGTGTTGTGAATCGGACCAGGATCATATCTAGTCCGATCTCAGGTAGAGGAAAGGTAGTCCATATCCCACTCTCACCCCTACAGGGCTCACACTGTGAGAGTAGAGGGAATATTGGAGCCTAGCTATGAGCATAAAAGAGCCCTGTCATTAACACATGTCCCAATGGAACCTAAGTGTCCGTGTGGTAAGTCTCCTGCTATATATTACTTTCATCAAATTACTATTAGTATTCCAAAGTATTGATAGAAGGGTGGGGGGAGAGGGGGGAAGATATGGGGTAAGGCAGGGGGAAGGATGGGTGCGGTATTCTGAGTAGGGAGTCTATTTACTTGTGGGAAGCGTATATTACTATATGATTAGTGAACTGGTTTCTCAGGTCAGGCTATAACTCGTCCAGCAATATCTTACATTCTGTGGATGCTCGAAAATGTAGCCAACATGCCCAGACTGTGGTAAACTTGGGTGATGTGTCATTGAGTTGGTGAATAAGTTCCTCCATCTCCATTGTCCGTCCCACTCGTCGAATCCAATCTCCTACGGTGGGGGGAGTGGTTGATTTCCAGCGAATGGGAAGGCACATTTTTGCTGCATTCACAAGGTGTAAGACTACAGATTTCCTATATTGCTTCTGTGGTATGGAGGCGTGATGGAGTAAATATTGTGCAGGTGTAAATTCCAGAGTGTAGGTTGTTATTTTAGAAATTAGTTGGTGTATGGCTGTCCAGTACGGTTGGATAACGGGGCAGTCCCACCAGACATGTAACATTGTCCCCTCCATTTCCTTGCATCTCCAGCATGTGGATGGTGTGTTAGGGTAGAATTTGTGTAATATGTCTGGCGTTCTGTACCATCTGGAGTAAAGTTTATAACCATTCTCTTGGACTGACACATTCCTGGAGCCTTTATGTATATGTAGCAGAATGTTTTCCCAGTTTTCCTGTGTTAGCTCTAAATTTAACTCCTCTACCCATCTATTATTGGCAGGATCATTTAAACTGTTTGCCTTAGGAGAGAGGAGTAAGTAAAGTTCAGAGATTAGATGCTTCTGTGGTTCTTGTCTGGTGCATAGTTCCTCAAAAGATGTCAGTTCTCTACTCCATTGTGACATGAGAGGTGTACTGGACAGGAAGTGCCTTATCTGAAGATAGTTAAAGAAGGGAATGTGTCTATCAGGGAATTTTTCTTGAAGGGAATAGAAGGAGATTAATTCTCCCAAATCAAAGAAGGATCTTGCTCTCATGATGTCGTGTTGTAACTGGTCTGCTGGCTGCTGTGTTGGGATGCCTGGAGGAAAATCTGGGTTGTGCTCCAGTGAGGAAAGTGGGCCAGGTGTAGAGGAGAGTTTGAATTTCTGACACACCGTTTTCCATGTGTGTAAGGTCGAACCTATCAATGAATGAGATGTAAGTGTGCGTGAGATAGAGTGGGGGTTCAGCCATGGGAGAAGTTGGATCGGGACGTGGGTGAATGCTTCTTCTATGTCTACCCATGCTTTAGCATGCCGGTGAATAGGGATGAGCTTCGTGTTCGAGTCGAACGTACGTTCGACTCGAACATTGGCTGTTCATCCGTTCGGCGAAATCCGAACTCTTGCTCCGTTCGCGTCAAAATTCGTGTGGCGCGCACGGCCCACAATGCACTGCGATGACGCAGTGCATTGCTGGCTCATGATTGGCCAAGCATGCACTGTGACCCCGCATGCTTGGCCAATCGCAGCGCCAGCAGCGAGGAGAGCCATGATTGGCCACAGGCAGGATGCCTGTGGCCAATCATAGCTCAGACTGTGTAGTGCACGCCCCACACTATATAAGGCCGCCTTTGAGGCGGCCTCGTGTAGTGTGTTGGCATCTGAAGCAGTGGGTGTTCTGTGTACCTTCAACACAGTTACACACCGATCGTTTTTGGCTGATTTCCTATCTTGCTCTTGTGTAGTGGTTATTGTCTGTGCCCTGACCGCAGTATACACCACTATATTCACCTCACCTATATAGCTAGTGATCTATCTTTAATAATAGAGCTTGCAGTCAGTAGTGTTAGGAGATAGTGCGTGCTGTTTGCGTGCTCTGTACCCAGTACATACCGCTATAATCCACCTACATAGCTGTTCTCTATTTGAGCCCAATTGCCATCTGCAGGAGTTATTGGAAGTTGTGTGTGCCTGGGGCACACCACAGTATACATCTGTATATACCCCTTTATCTCTGCTGTTTTCTGGTTATTGTCTGCGTGCCCTGACCGCAGTATACACCGTGATATTCACCTCACCTATATAGCTAGTGATCCATCTTTAATAATAGAGCTTGCAGTCAGTAGTGTTAGGAGATAGTGCGTGCTGTTTGCGTGCTCTGTACCCAGTACATACCGCTATAATCCACCTACATAGCTGTTCTCTATTTGAGCCCAATTGCCATCTGCAGGAGTTATTGGAAGTTGTGTGTGCCTCCGGCACAGCACAGTATACATCTGTATATACCCCTTTATCTCTGCTGTTCTATAAAAAAGGCATCTGCAGGAGTTTTTTGGTTCTGGGTGATGCCAGCAGCCCAATTTTTCTGCCCCTGTTTAACAGGGGCGTTTAATTACAATTTTTGATGCAATGCTTTGCAGCAGGGCTAATTCCTGCAATAAAACTAGAGTATATGGCAGAGGTTGCATTGTGGTGGCACCAGCACCAGTGCCTAAGGCCCAATTTTTCTGCCCCTGTTTAACAGGGGCGTTTAAGTACAATTTTTGATGCAATGCTTTGCAGCAGGGCTAATTCCTGCAATAAAACTAGAGTATATGGCAGAGGTTGCATTGTGGTGGCACCAGCACCAGTGCCTACGGCCCAATTTTTCTGCCCCTGTTTAACAGGGGCGTTTAAGTACAATTTTTGATGCAATGCTTTGCAGCAGGGCTAATTCCAGCAAAAAAAACTAGAGTATATGGAAGAGGTTGCAGTGTGGTGGCACCAGCAGCAGTGCCTAAGGCCAAATTTTTCTGCCCCTGTTTAACAGGGACATGTAATTACAATTCTTGATATAATATTTCACAGGAGGGCCCCTTCCTGTGCCCACCCAGAGTAACGGTGAGGACTTGTAGTGTTGTGGCACCAGCACCACAACCACCAAAGGTCAATTTTTCTACCACTGTTCAACAATGGTATGTAATTACAATTCTTGATATAATCGTTCACAGCAGGGCGCTCCAGCGCCCACCAAGAGTCACTTTGAGGGCTTACAATGTTGTGGCAAAACCAACACCTTGTTCCGCCATTTCTGCAGAGCATATAGGGCAGGCCCCTACTTTCAAACATCCAACTTACAAACATCAGACAGCAGCAAGTGAGATGAAAAAAGATGGACGACAAAACAAATTATACAGGGGTGATAACCCTTCCCTATGTTTTCCAAAAAGCTTAAAAACTGTTTTTTTGACTGGAGCTACACTTTAAAAATGTACCAGTTGAAAATTACAAACAGATTCAACTTAACACAACAAACCTACACAGTCCCTGTCTTGTTTGCACCCCCTGTATACTGCTGTTCTGAGTATATAGGGCCTGGGGGCCACACGCATTTCCTTTTTTTAATATGGGTACAGGGTTCCCCTTAATATGCGTACAAGACCCAAATAGGCTGGTAATGGGCAGGGAGGGCTACCCATGCCATTTTTCTGAATGATTTTCAACCATATTGCAGGAACCAGATATAACATTAAAACCGCAAGCAGTTTTAAATGGTGTTATTTCCGTTTAATGTTATTTTGTGCAGGGACTGTTCTAAACACGGGAAACAAGTGGCACTTCACAGGCATACTACAGACACCCCCCAGGCACCATATTTAAAGGAATATTTCACTTTTTTTTTCACTTTAATCGTCATTAAAATCAGTGCTCCCGCCAAAACGGCCGTGTTTAAAACTTTTTTTTGCATTGACCCATGTCCCCTGAGGCAGGAGTCAGGTCCCCAAACCCTTTTTAGGACAGTATCTTGCATATTAGCCGTTAAAATTAGCACTTTCCATTTCGAACGTTCGAGTCCCATAGACTTCAATGGGGTTCTAACGTTCGTAACGAACGCGGGGTCCGTTCGAAAGTTCTGGTGCGAACCGAACCGGGGGGTGTTCGGCTCATCCCTACCGGTGAACATGCCAGTCCACAATTCTGGTCAACTGGCATGCCCAATTGTATTTTTGCATGTCCGGGACTCCCAGTCCACCTTGCAGTTTGGGCAAAGTCAGTTTTCCCCATCTTATGCGTGGATGCTTGTTAGCCCACACAAATTGGGAGCTTAGGGCTTTGTATGTGGCAAAAAAGGTGGAAGGGAGTTTAATTGGAATTGTCTGCATGAGATACAAGATCCTGGGGAGAACATTCATCTTCAGGATCGAGGATCTCCCAAACCACGAGATTGTGTGTTTATTCCAATTTTGTAGGTCTTGTCTGATAGTATTTAATAGGGGTAAAAAGTTTCGAGGGTAAAGGTCCGACAGTTTTGTTGGGAGCTGAATCCCTCAATATGTTATGGCATGTCTTTCCCAGCCGAACGGGAAGTTCAATTTACATTGTGTTAGTATGTTCTCAGGAAGAGTAATATTAAGGGCCTTCGATTTACTATAATTAATCTGTAAGTTAGCTATTGATTCAAAAAGGGCAAGATCGTGGAGTAGATTCGGTATCGTGATGATCAGTTCCGTGAGGAACAAGAGTACATCGTCAGCGTTTGCCGCTACTTTGTACACTTTGTCTTTTATCCGGATCCCTTTAATGTCTTCATTCATTCGGAGTTTATGTAACATGGGTTCTAACGTAAGAATGAAAATGAGGGGGGACAGGGGGCATCCCTGTTTTGTCCCATTGGACAGGGAGAAGGCATCCGACAGGTGACCGTTTGCCCTAATTCTGGCTGTGGGGGATGAGTATAATGCAGTGATGAATTTCAGTGTGCGTTCTCGGAAACCCATTTTACGGAGCGTTGCCAGCGTGTAATCCCACGCCACCCTGTCGAATGCCTTCTCCGTGTCCAATGAGAGGGAAAAACCTGGTTTACGGGATGTGGATAGCCACTGGTGTATACTGATTGCCTTTAAAGTATTATCACGGGCCTCTCGGCCCGGGACAAAGCCTACCTGATCCAGGGATATCAGTAATGGGAGTAAGGGGAGTATGCTAAAATTTTGGCGTATATCTTCATGTCAACGTTGATAAGTGAGATGAGTCTATAATTGGTTACCAGCGATTCATCCTTCCCTGGTTTGGGGATCATGGTGATATGTGCCTCAAAAAGGTCCGCATGCATTACAGGGAAGTTGGGGAGATTATTGAAAGTTTCTGTAAGGTGTGTGAGCAAGGTTTCTGAAAATGTTTTATAATATAGGGTTGAGAGGCCATCAGGGCCTGGGCTCTTGCCCGGTTTTAACTGCTTAAGGGCCTCCTGTATCTCTTCCCCAGTGATAGGTTTATCTATGTCAGCCGCCATGTCTGCCGAGATAGGTCCCGGGCAGTGGTCTGTCAAGAAGTCCGAAATCATCCTGCCTCTGTCCTGTTGAGATCCTGTCTGGTGGGTGGATGGAAGATTATAGAGCTTAGAATAATATTGTTTAAACTGCTCCACAATACCAGATGGGGTTTCTATTTTGTTACCTGTGGGGTCAGTGATATGATGTATCGTCGCCATTGCTCTCTTTTTTTGAATCGCCCTAGCCAACAATTTGCCAGCCTTATTGCCAAATTCATAGTAATTTCTTTGCATAAGTACATATTTTCGTCTGATCGGTTTCCCTAATTCTTCAAGGAGTTCTTCTCTGGCTTTCTGGAGTTCGACTAGGGTGTTTTCCGCCAGTGTTTGTTTATGCTTTTGTTCTAAGAATTGAATGCATTTAGACAATGTGTCGATGCCTATAAGCCTAGCTTTCCTTTTCTGCGCCGCTAATGACATGAGTTGCCCCCGAATCACACATTTGTGTGCCGCCCATGGAGTGGTAGGGTGTATTTCGGCTGCCGCATTGTCTTTGAAATACTGCGAAAGGCACGTCTTGAGTTTGTGAACAATGTCCAGATCGTTTAGTAGGGAGTTGTCCAAGCGCCAGGTGTATGGTTTCGTAGGTCATGTGGGAAAGGAGATGGTGGCCGATATTGGGTGGTGGTCTGAAATTACCATAGGGTCTATGTCAGCTGCGATCAAGGAGTCTAAATTTGCCTGTGACAGGAAGAAATAGTCAATCCTCGTATATTTGTTGTGCGGGGGGGAGTAATAAGTAAAGTCCTTATCCGTCGGATGTAGCGTCCGCCAGGTGTCATGAAGGGTCAGTGTAGAGAGTTGAGTTTTAATAGCACGAAGAGCTCTATAGGTTATCGATGAGGAACCTGAGGATGAGTCTAGCGCAGGAGACAGGGCCAAGTTAAAGTCCCCCCCAACCACTAACATGCCTTTAAAAAAGGAGGTAAGTTGTTGCATAGTGTTTCTGAAGAAGGGAACCTGATGTTTGTTCGGTGCATATAGGTTTGCTAGCGTGATGTATCGGTCAAACAGTTTTCCTCCTTTCAGGAATATGTATCGGGCCTTTTTGTCAATGAGTGTGTCCTCTATTTGGATAGGGCAGTTCTTGGAAATGAGAATCGACACTCCCTTGGATTTCGTGGATGGGTTGGTGGCATGAAACGCTGTGGTATATTGGGAAGAGCGGAATGTGGGGATTTTATCTGTTTTAAAGTGTGTCTCTTGTAGAAAGACAATATCAGCTTTAGCCTTTCTAAGGAGGAGCAGAAGTTGGGACCTTTTTTCTGGGGTATTTAGTCCTCTGGTGTTGAGTGAGTATAGCCTGACCTAAGGGGGTGAAGTATGGGCGCGACGAGGGTGCATTGTGCAATACCGTTGCCCTATCCCACAGAGCTAAATCATTTTATCCAGGGGAGGGGATTGATTGAGAGGGGATACAAAGGTGAGGGTAGTATGGGTAGTAGGTGAACTTCCCGGTGGCAACCTTAAGGACAGAAGACCAGCTCCTTCCCTATAGGACCGGTGCCTTGAAAATTACGGTGCCAAGACAGAAGGAGCCCTATTATCAGCAAGGCCCCTCCGTCTAAGTCACCGTGTTGGGGTTGGACTGGAGCACTCGAGAAAACTAAGATCAGTTATCTAAGTGGATCGCCAACGTCCAGCCCCTCTGTTGGCTTGTATCTATATAACAGGTAAAGGAAGCATGGTAACTGTATTATTGTCATTGGGTATCCACTCGGATGTGTTGTTAGTAACCTTATGCCTCCTATTATCTCATAACTGCATATTCGCACATATATACCACTGTTAGCTAATCCTGATAGTGGCTGCTTGGGATTGCGAGAAATAAGTGAAGTAAAGAAGCAAAGTTTGTCCGTAGACGTTCAATGACAATGGCTAACAATGTCCAACCTTTATACCGTGGGTATAACAGTCTATCAACATTGGAAAAATATATAACAATAAACAGTAAACCGATAAGCAACTGAAATCGTATCTCAGGGAGTCAACCTCTCCCCATAATACGAGTATCTTAGATAGGTGTCCCCCTCACTGAATTCCTGCCATTTGCGAGAGTCACCCCTAAGCGGGAATACCACTTATGATGCCTAAGCATCTTGTTCATACATTGCCCATTCATTCATACATGCAGGAATCTCCCGTGCTCTAAGTGAGGTTCAATGAGCGCGTGGTTTTGCCATCCATGTTCCGCGCTATCCACCTCCTCATAAAATGTGGCCGTGGTATTCATGCCAGGACCTTGGCAAAATACTGGGCTTGCTTCAAGCTTAGGGATTCCTCCAGCTACGAGTGTAGGGTGGTGAACTACTCTCGCTGCAATTTATCAAGGGCCCAAAGAACCCTCTGGTTGTTCCTGTCAATTATTAACAATAGATAAAAGGTACACAATAAGTACAAAATAATTAGCCCTTTCCTGTGATTGATAGTGCGAGCCAGAGGGGGTATGCCAGGACTAAGGAACCCAATGAGATCGGTAGTGTTGGATCGTGTCGTTACAGGGGCAGGGGGGAGGGGATATGAGGATCCCTGTCCTAAGTCACATCCCGGCCAATCTCTCGCGATTGGCTGTGGGGTTATCATAAATGTCAAAGCAAGGGGTCTCTTGCATACAGTGGGGCTTGGAACTATGCTTTAATTGGAATCTGGCATACCCCCTCCAGCTTCTCCCAAGATCCCCCCCCCCCCCCCCAGATCAGCACATTTACTAGGGTGCCGTGCATCGTTACAGCATAAAAAAAAAAAATTGTAAAGGTATAGCTACAGTGAAATCACCAGCACAGATAAGTACACATAGTCCTTGTTGCTGAAGAAAAAATAGCATTGCAGCATATGGGTATGCTTTCACCAGTGTCACTAGCTCCTGCAATAACAGTGGTACATTTATGTCTGAAGTTATCCTTGTAAGCTAGGCCTAAGCACACGGCTAACTGGGCCACAATTTACCATACCTTAAAAATTGTAGGGGACATGAGAAGAGTGTATAACGTATGGATTGAAAGCAGATGAGGAAGGGGACAGTGTCAAAGGGAGGGGGCAGAAAGGCGGAATCACTTATCTGCGTGTTTCCTTCACAGTCCCGGTGATTGTCCGTGGTACACGTCTTGGTCCCGTCTAGCTCGGCGGGAACGTGGCGAGGCGGAAGGGCTATGTCCATTGCGGGAACCCAGCCGTGGGTGGTGAGCTCTGTTTCTGGAGACGGATTGGTGTCTGCGATATCTGCTGGGTTGGGCTTCCATCGGTTCCTCGCGTCCCCTCTCTCTGCTGGGTGGACGTCTGGGGTGGAATGCTGCATACCAGCTGGGTACTTCAACCTGCTGAATGTCCAAAGTGGCACAAAAAGAAGGCAATTCCTCAGGGACACGTAAGACCGCAGTACGTCCGTGGTGTGAGGCAGCAAGACCAAAGGGGAATTTCCACTTGTATTGTATACCTTTGGCACGCAGGGTGTCAAGTAGCGGTCTCAGATCTCTGCGATGCTGGAGCGTGATGCCGGAGAGATCTTGATAGATATGGATAGTAGCACTGCCATGTGAGAGCTGAATCCTATTACGTGCCTTGCGTAGTATGTCCTCCTTTAGCCTGTAATCTACCAAACAACAGACTACATCACATGGGGGGGTACAAAAATATTTTTTATTACACTTCAAAGTGCATGTAAACCTAAAATCTTTTTTTTTTTTTCAGTATGTTGGGCATCATGTCTAATTTTAATCTTTTTTTTTTAAGTAATACATTTTTTGGGAATCCTTTGCAGTTTCTTACCCAGAGATCACACCAGTAGCAGCACTTCCTATAGAAGGCTGACAACTCTAATCAACTTCCTCAATATTATCATCAGCATTGTAAGTCTGCCATGAGTTCTCCTCCAGTGTGAGGCGGTGGCTTAGTGTTGTCAGCCTGAAATAAGAAGAGTTGTTCCTGGCAGGATCTCCAGACTGTACACTGAGAAGCATGCTGGAAACTCTACTGAGAAATATATTTGGGGTTTGCATAAAGTGCAATGGAACAATAGATAAGGAGATAAAGTAATGTTTTGCAACACACTAATATTGCATCTCCAATGTTATTTTACACACGGAGACTTTTTTTTTTTTCACTTCTTTTAGATGCTGGAATCTAAGTGTGTGGACTCTTGTTTGCCCGGAAACAGAAAAAAGCCAGGATCTTCAATACACTCTTGCTGCTTTGACTGCGCCCCATGTTCAGAAGGGCACATATCCAATATGACTGGTATACCTTATTTATATACAGTTTTATTTATTAATGGTTTTTACCTTTACACTAAAATTCACAGATGTGTAAAAGCAGAGTATATCATGCTCTAGTGGTGCAGGGAAGAACATATGCAATGGTGTAATACTACTTCTGGTCTACAAGTTTTGGACTATTGAGGGAAATCCTTATGTATACAGAGATATAATTCATACTAACTACTGACAGTTTACTGGGCTTGTGTGTTAAGATCCTGATTTAGAATTTTCAGTAAAGTCCATACACTACATGTAAGATATTTTTTAAAGTTGAAATGTAGCTTCCCTCCCCTCCCAACAAAGTTCCCCTCTGGATTTTTTTTTAATACTCTATATTTGATTTGCTTTCTGCAGTCCTCAGGCCGGTCTGGCATTTTCACCTCTTCTTTTTTATCAAAAGTTGTTCGTGATTCTTCCACAGGGACCAAAGTGTTCTCATAACACAGCTTTGGACAGTGATTGGATGTGGGGCCAAAGAGAGAATTCAGAGTCTGAGATTACACCCAGCACCCTGGCATGCAGGGATGGTTTGATGGTTGCGCTATCGATCTTGACAGAGAAGTCAGGGGAAGGGGCACACGGGAGGAATATTATTATATTATACTATATTATATTATATTATATTTACTTTATTAATATCAAGATAATCTACTTATTTACAGGTGTGGTGACCAACCCAAAGATATCTACCTGAATTAAAAAAGGGGAGAAATATGCAGTTAACATTTATGGGACATATGCAGAGTCTCCACTTGTTGGTGGACAACAGGGTAGCACAGGAAAATATATTCAGACTAGTAAACAAAGAGAAAAAAAAGAAAATATTTGGGACTTTAAATGAGGTAATAGGGGCCGTTCAAATCCCCTCCTCCATCCCGGTTTAATATTTAATAAGGAAGGAGCGGCAGGCGGGACTTTGTATGAGGCACACGGGAGCAGAAGCACAAAATTTGATAAAAAAACATATTTTAATAAATACAAGTACCGTATTTGCCGGCGTATAAGGCGACTGGGCGTATAAGACGACCCCCTATTTTTCAAGTGAAAACATAGGTTTTGGGCAATACTCGCGGTATAAGACTACCCCCCTTCTGAGGCAACACCATTTAAAAAAAACATTAGAACCATTAAAAAACACAAAGCAAGAATGCAAACTACTCATCCGCCATGCTGTGTTATGTCATAAAGTAAATCAAACAATAACACAAACAGATCTATTGAATGCCACAACTCTGGAAAAGTAGAATTTTTCACTAACCAAACCTATACCACTTTTGGGTTACATTCTATGGGAATTGTCCACCAAAATGCATTTAATAACCCCCCCCGTCATATGTTCCAGATTTGCCTGTCCCTCTTGGGTGCCTGGGACCTCAAAGGCAAACAGCAGGATGTATAGTAGTAGGAGATCAGTGAATGGATTTACCCAGGGAAGTATGGTGAGCGGTGTATTATTTTAATGAATACAACGCCTGCTTGGATTGGCAGAGGCTGTAGCATCATCAGCCCTTGCCTCTCTCTCTCTCTCTCTCTCAAAGCCAATCCGAGCAGGCTACTCTATGTAGCCTGCTCGGATTGGCCGAGGTTGTTACTCCAATCCAAGCAGGCTCTGTATTCATTAATAGAATACATCGCTCGCCGGGATTGGCTCAACGGCGTATACTGTTGTAGCTGAAGCCACATACAGTATTAGCAGACATTTGGGGGCTGACCTCCATCGGGCAGCATTGTATACCTGTATACCCAGCGTATAAGACGACCCCCGATTTTTGGGCATTTTTTTTAAGTGTAAAAGGTAGTCTTATACGCCAGAAAATACAGTAGTCATATATTTACATATTAATACACGTAGCCATATATTAGTATTTTCTATTACATCAGATTATACATTCCAATAAGGACTTAGTAGTAAACACATGAAGGGTCAAACACTAAATAAGCACAAATCATATGTAAATACATGACACATTGAAGCGTCATTTAGGAGAAAATTTTTTATAAAGAAACAAAGGTCGAGAAGGAATGGTCATGCTTTGTTGAAGATTGTATACACAAAACGGCAGTTGAAAGCTCTACGCGTTTCGTGACCTTATAGCCACTCGTCAGGAGCAACACCGTAATGGTAACCTATGGGTAGAATAAATGACCGTATTTAAATCAATAAAAAAAAAAAAAAGTGGACAATTGCACAAACATGGAGGAAACCCCCACACATGTACATTTGACCCACAAACTTATATGTATATCTGCACAGAGGCGGTAACAGACACCGAAAGTTGGGCCCGCCCAAATTTGCCATGGTCCGAGACTGAGGGAGCACACCCGGACGACACTCAGAATGCACAAGAAACACCCCCGGCAGGTAGAAGTGTATGATATGACACGAATAAAGTGTTGAGTAGTGAGGTGGCCCTACTGAAGGGAATGTAAAAATTATACAATTGATATGGTAAGTATTAAAAATATGTGAAAAAATTAATGAGGGTGTAAAAACAAAGACAAAGAATGAAAAAATTAAATGAAGTGAAAAAGGGAAGAAATTAAATTAAGGAGAGGTATTAAAATATGTTTTTTTATCAAATGTTGTGCTTCTGCTCCCGTGTGCCTCATACAAAGTCCCACCTGCCGCTCCTTCCTTTTAAATATTCAGACTAGTGTTTCTCAACATTTTTCCAGACGCAGCCCTCTTTAACCACATGCCGACCAACGCACAACGATATATGACGGCACAATGGCACGGCTGGGCAAATGGGCGTACAGGTACGCCGACTTTAAGAAGTGGCATTGTGGGCGTGTGCACGCCACGTACTCCGTGACCCGATGTCTGACGGGTGCCCGCGATCATGTCACGGAGCGGAAGAACGAGAAGATATTATGCCTTGTTTATATGACAGAGATCACTGCTCCCTGTCATTGGGAGCAGTGATCGCTGTCATGTGAGTGGTAGCCCACCCCCCCCCACAGTTAGAATCATTCCCTAGGACACATTTAACCCCTTGATCACCAAGGATTATCTGTATAATGGAGGCAGTCTTAGGGCACGAGGAGTGAAGTGATTGCAAATGGTGATTAGGGCGTTTGGGGGAGTGCGTATCTTTATGAATGTCTATGGAATTTAATCTGGCAGACCGTGAGAAGTGCAAAATAATCCATTAAACCTTGTACGGGAGGTGAGCAAGGATTAAAGTCTAAAACCAACATGAAAACTCATTATTAACTTTTATAGACATCTTTGTGGCACCCTTGGCAACTGGAGGCCACAGAATGCATCACATACAAGTCAAATTCATATGCAATCTCTCCGAGAATAGTCACCCTAGGCAATATCTATTACCACCTGGGTTGTTACTGTGAAAGGGTTGCGTGATATACTATAACTTAACAAACACAGTTGAGGGTATTGGCGGCAAGCATTAACAATTCTAGGAATAGATAGGGGTGCAGGTGCATGGCAGAATGGTATCAAAAGGGTTGCAATGCTGTACCGTTATACAGGCTAAAGCCTGTTATTAAAAAGGATAGAGATGACTAGGCAATGGCCGTCTAGGCGCTCAGAGGCTGACTTATGGTGGAAGCATCGCGCTTACATGAGTGGAGTATTGCAGAAGGAGCCTAGAGGGAAAATCTTCATAGCGATGCCATTTGTCTGCAGTCCCCTTATCCTATGGAACTATACACAACCTGTCTTATACCTACTAAACGCAGCCAAGAGACCGATAATGGCAAAGACATAGAAAGTTTATGTTGCGATACCGTCTCACAGAGGTAAAAAGAGAGGTGATTGACTTAAGATGCGGTTGACTGCATTATCGTAGAAAAAAGCTAAAAAGCAAAAGAAAAAAATAAAAGGAAAAAACGGGGGAAAAAAAAAAACGCTTTCATGATTGAGGTGTCTGGCCGGACTTGACACTTCTGGAAGCAGTTCTCCCTCGAATTGGATCTGTCATTGTGGTCCTTCAGGGTAGATTTGAAGAACATGGAGTGCTAGGGAGCCCTAAGATAGCTTTCCAAACAATTTAGGAGACGCCCCGCAGACGGCGTAGGAAACTCTAAAGCAGGCATGACCGGAGACAAGATAATAGTCCAAGTGACTAAACTTAGCGTAAAACAGGGTACTTGCTGAGTAAGGCTATTAAGGAAGTCCTACAAATGCGATTGTGAGAAATAAATGTTCTCCATTGTCAGGTTAGTTTCTTTCTATTTATCCCTGCGGGCTCGCCGTGGCCACGGTGCTGCTGTCGGGCTATGCATAATGGTTTGTGAACCACGATGCGGACACGATCTGGTAGAAGATGGAGAACGTTGACGCCTGAAATGAGTGGTTTGTACATCCATTTGGTCCTCATTGCTTGGAGATCGCCTC
Source organism: Lithobates pipiens (assembly GCF_037356315.1). Classification (NCBI taxonomy): domain Eukaryota; kingdom Metazoa; phylum Chordata; class Amphibia; order Anura; family Ranidae; genus Lithobates; species Lithobates pipiens. The sequence continues at coordinate 274,087,888 of NW_027507790.1, read as the reverse complement.
AAGGTTTTTTGAATTCTGCATACCAATTAGGTACTGCTGTAAATGGTATGTCGAGTGTGCGGCAAAAAGCATCCAGCTCTTCTGGTGATCTGTGTAAAGCCGTTCTGCCCTGATGTGATGCCGACAGGACGAAAGGGAATTTCCACCAATATGAAATTCCCTTCGCTTGCAGGACTTCAAGTAGGGGGTGCAAGTCCTTCCTGTGTCGTAAAGTAATGGCTGAAAGGTCTTGATAGATAGAGATCTTATTTCCTTCATAGATTATTTGACCCTTAATCCTTGCCTGTCTCAATATGTCCTCTTTAAGTTTATAGTCGTTTATGAAACAGATAATATCCCGCGGGGGATCGGAATCTCTACCTCGCGGCTTCAACGCTCTGTGAATGCACTCCATTGCTATGGGGATCGTGCCTTTCTGTCTAATAGCTGATTGAAGATGGCGGATACTGTGTCACTAAGCTGCGGGTTATCGACACTTTCCGGGAGTCCTCTTACCCTCAGATTATGTCTCCGGCCTCGGTTGTCGAGGTCTTCCACGTGTCGCTGAATTTCTCTTAGCTGTAGGCTCTGAGTCTCTGCTGAGCTTGTCAGTTTTCTGATGGAGGCTTGTTGCTGGGCAGATTTCTGTTCCACGTCTGTCACTCTTCCCGCTATGGCCTGCAGTTCCTGCCTCAGATCCGAGATGGCGGCGGAGAGTGTGTCCTTTATGTCGGAGGCCACTGCTCTGAGATCTTGTAAGGTAGGTTGCTGCAACGGCTGTTACGTTGGCTGCTGTGAAGTGTTTGGGCTTGGGGCCATCTTTGGGCGCTGTGATATTGTCGGCGCCAGGACGATCTTGTTTCCGTGCTGTGAGGAGACTGGAGCAGAGGTCGCCATGTTAGATCTGTGTGTCCGGAATATCTCCGGTATCCGCTGGTTAGATTGGCTTCGGTTTCCCCTGGGAGATCTCGAACGTGATGTCGATGAGGTCCTGGAGGCAGTCCCCATACTCTGGATCACTGGAAGCTCAAATGGGGTCCCTGCTGAGCTAAAGAAAGGCTGTGTTCCGACGGAGCAAGTGAATTAAGTAGCCATCTTCCCTCTTGGCCGGCCACGCCCCCCCCCTATCTGCTCCTTTTATTTCCCGAGTATTTTATGGTCAACTTCCATCTCTAACCATAGGCTCATCTCTTTTAACACCATAGTTAATCAGTTCTCGCTTTTTAGTCACCAGCGGACAAATGAGTAAGGATATTCTGTCTCCATTTAATCCTCTTTGGCTGTGTTAATGTCTCTTACCATAGGATTCATGTATGCAAGAAACAGTACTCCCATAGTGCTTATATCATTTAAAACCAATACATTAAAATGTCAACAAATCACTACTCCCATATTCAGGGTGCTTGTAGTGCACCACTCTGACCTTGCGTGATAAATCAATGCAGTATGTTGTGACACCAGCTTCCCGTCTTCAATTCCATCCACTGGGGGCACTCACAGTACCGTCCTCCTTGCACCTCCCCTATTCGTTATGCCACAGGGTCATGTGCATTCCTCAGGGGGATTACACCCCAAAATACATTTTGCTGTTTCTCCTGAGTATGGGGATACCACATGTGAGACTTTTTGGGAGCCTAGACGGTTGCCAAAAATCATTGACCGCCTTCAGGCTTTCAAAGGATGCAAATTGCTCATTTAATTTCCTCACTACTTATCACAGTTTCGGAGGCCCTGAAATGTCAAGATTACACAACCCCCTCCTCCCCCCACAGTGACCCCTTTTTGGAAAGAAGACACTCCAAGCTATTTGCTGAGAGGCATGTTGAGCCCATGGAATATTTTATTTTTTGCCAAAATTACAAAAAAGTTTATGTTCTTACCCCAAATTGTCACCTAAATTATATACCACTCACACATGCCATGGGTATATGTGGAATTACATCCCAAAATACATTCTGTTGCTTCGTCTGAGTACGGGGATACCATATTCACTTCCTCACAACTTTGGAACTTTACCTATCACAACTTTGGAAGCCCTGAAATGCCAATATAGCACACCCCTTCCCCCCAAAGGAGCCCATTTCTGAAAGTAGACAACCCTAAGATATTGATAAGAGGCATGGTAAGTATTTTGCAGATCTAAATTTTCAAGGTTTTGAAAATTAAAAAAAGAAAAGAAAAAATAAATTGTCATTTTCTTTTTTCATTTTCCAAAAAATTGTGGCAACAAATGGGATCTGCAAAATACTCACCATGCCTCTTAGCTAATACCTTGGGGTGTCTACTTTCCAAAAATAGGTCACTTGAGTGGTGTTTTTTACTATCCTGGCATTTCAGGGCCCCCGAAACTGTGATAGGTAGTCAGGAAGTGTAATGAGGGAATATGCCCTTTAAAAGCCTGAGCATGCTTATTGGATTTTGGACTCCTGTACATGGACAGGCTGCCAAAAAGTATCTCACATGTGGTATCCCCAATGTGTTTTGTGGTGCAGTTTCACTTATACACATGGCATATGTAAGAAATATCTTATTAAATTGACAACTTTGATAAAATAAATATTCTGAAAACTTGTGGCAAAATCTTCCATGCACTCAACATGCCTCTCAGCAAATGGCATGGGGTCTACTTTCCAAAAAGGTGTCATTTGGGGGGGGGGGGGGGTATTTTGTACTATTCTTGCATTTCAGGGCTTCTGAAACTGTGATAGGTAGTCAGGAAGTGTAATGAGGAAATAACGACCTTTAAAACCTGAGGGTGCTTATTGAGTTTTTGGGTCTGGCATATGCTCAGGAGAAGTAGCAGAATGTGTTTTGTGGTGTAATTCCACATATACACATGGCATGTGTGTGTATGAAATATCTTATTAAATAAAACATTTTAATTTTCCAAAAACCTATGGAAAAAAATCTTATATGCACTTGTTAAGGAAATTTGTAAGTTCTGTATATAATTGTATTCTATTTCATCAAAACTCTCTCATCCAAACCTTGTCAACTCTTTTCTACCCTTAATTCCTTACTTCACCCCCCACTGCCCCAACCCACCAACTTGCTTACCGCTCAACAGATTGCCAACCATTTCAATAGCAAAATTGACACAATTCGCAAGGAGATATCCAGCATTCAACTTCCTCCCCTACCCAACACAACAGGTCCAACACCACACTCAATACTCTTCTCTTTTTGTCCAGTTACCACAGATGAAGTTAATAAACTCCTATCCACGGCCCACCTCACTACCTGCTTCCTGGACCCTGTCCCCTCACAATTACTGCTACCACCTTCCCACTCTATCCTTAACTCCCTAACCCACATCTTCAACCTCTCCCTCTCCTCCGGCACCTTTCCTTCCCTGCTCAAACATGCACTGGTTACCCCCATATTCAAAAAACCCTCACTAGACCCCACCTGTTTGAACAACTTAAGACCCATCTCCCTGCTTCCGTTTGCCTCCAAGCTCATCGAACGCCTTGTCCATGACCAAATGAGTCGCTACCTCATGGACAACAACCTTCTCGACCCCTACAGTCTGGCTTCCGCCCACAACATTCTACTGAAACTGCCCTACTAAAACTCACCAATGACCTACTAACTGCTAAAACCAACGGCCACTACTCCATACTCATACTTTTAGGCCTCTCTGCTGCCTTTGACACAGTTGACCACATGCTCCTCCTCAGCAAATTACGCTCCTTTGGCCTCTGCGATTCTGCTTTATCCTGGTTTTCTTCCTACCTATCTCAGCGCACTTTCAGTGTCACAACTCCATCTCCTCTGCTCCCCTTCCTCTTTCTGTTGGGGTACCCCAAGGTTCTGTCCTTGGGCCCCTCCTATTGTCGCTCTATACCTCTTCCCTGGGCCAGTTGATAAACTCCCATGGTTTCCAATACCACCACTATGCCGACGACACCCAGATCTATCTCTCCACTCCTCAACTCACCCCCTCAATCTCCTCACAGATCTCCAACTTACTGAATGATATATCAGTATGGATGTCACACCACTTCCTCAAACTCAATCTTTGTAAAACTGAGCTTGTTATATTTCCTCCTTCATGACCCCCCCACCATTAATATCAACAACACAACCATTGGTCTCTCCACACATGCCAGGGTCCTGGGTGTAATCCTTGACCCTGACCTCTCCTTCAGCCCCCATATCCAATCACTGGCTAATTCCTGCCGCCTTCACCTCCGCAACATCTCCAGAATTCGACCCTTCCTGACTTATGACACCACAAAGCAACTCGTTCACTCCTTGATTATTTCCCGTCTTGACTACTGCAACCCTATCCTTAATGACCTACCCTTAAGCAGGCTATCCCCACTTCAGTCTATTATGAATGCTGCTGCTAGACTAATTCACCTCACTAATTGTTCTGTGACTGCTGCCCCTCTCTGCCAATCCCTTCACTGGCTTCCCCTCCCCCACTGTATAAAATTCAAAATGCTAACCATAACATACAAGGCCATCCACAACATCACCCCATCTACATCACCAACCTCATCTGCAGATATCACCCAAATCGTCAACTCCGCTCCTCCCAGGACCTCCTGCTTTCTAGCTCCCTTTGTTATCTCCTCCCATGTTCGCCTTCAAGACTTCTCCAGAGCCTCTCCCATCCTCTGGAACTCCCTGCCCCAGTCTGTCCACTCAGTCCCTACCCTGTCCACCTTTAGGAGTTCCCTGAAAACTCATTTATTCAGGGAAGGCTATCCCACACCCACCTAACTGTCCCAGAGCCACCCCTATCAAATCATTCTCTGCAGCTATTACCTTTTGTACCACCACCCCCTCCCTTTAGAATGTAAGCTCTACGAGCCGGGCCCTCCTGTACCTTTTGTATTATACTGTAATTGTGTTGTCCCCCCTATAGATTGTAAAGTGCCACGTAAACTGTTGGCGCTATATAAATCGTGAATAATAATAATAATAATATTTTGTATGTATTGTATTGGAAAGATGCTGAATGTATCTTTTGTGTCTGTCCCCTACTGCAGTAGTTATTATTAATTTGGAACCACTAATCAATATGAGGATAGGAGTTACCTATCTATAAAAATGTCCAACTCACACTTAACATGCCTCTCAACAAGTACCTTGGGGTGTTTACTTTCCAAAAAGGGTCACTTGGGGGAATGTTTGTACCGTCCTGGCATTTTATGCCCAAAATTAAAAGCTTATGCCACACATCACCCACTAACCACTTGAAGACCAAGTCTTTTGTTGCTAGAAAACTACTTCAAACCCCCAAACATTATATACATATTTTAAAGCAGAGGCACTAGAGTATGTCTCACAGTATTTACGCAGCGGTATTTCAAATACTTTTTTTTGGAAACAATACACTTTTTTTTAAATTTTAATGCACAAAAACACAATATATTGTCCAATTGTTTTGTAAGATATAAAAGATGATCTTACTCTGAGTAAACATGACATGCTTTAACTGCCCTCACTCACGCAATGGTGACAAACTACGTACCTTTTTGAAATCCATAGGTAACGTGTCAAAAGGTTAGCACTTTAGATTAACACAGGAGGTCTGGTGCTGCAATTAATGCCCTCGATCTGGCACTTGTGGTGATACCTCACATGCATGGTGCAATCGCTGTTTACATACGACCATAAACCGATGTTTGTGTTCGCCTTTGCTATCTTGCTACTGCAAAATATGTATAGATCGGCATTACTGTGCAAATTTGTTGTGCCACATCCTATAAAGAATCTAAAAAAGAAGAAAAACCCCTGGTAGAGGACTTTGGAGGCACGTACAACAATAGAATCAGTAAAAACAATTTTATTCAATAAATTGGTATAAAAACGTATCATAATACGTAAATTATGAACAACATAACAGTATACATGGTACAATTCAGTTGACAAACTTTTCACCTATCCGGGTGTGACGGAACACTCCAATTGAGTTCTTCTGTCATATACCACTTCCTCCCAGACTGAATGTAGATATCAGATATTCCAACCGCTCCCAAGCACAAAACAAGGCGACACTTGCTTAGCTGCTCAGCATGGACTCATTTATTAGAACCAAAATGCCAAGTATTTATAATACAGTAGAAGACTAAAACCTAACCTAATTAGCATGAGCTAATTATCTAAATCAACACTCAGACTAGTTGACTGAGGGATAAGACTTTTTGGCTCCTAGCTCACTAACAATTCAATAAACATTACCATAAACACAGGGTTAATTAGCACAAACAACAATGTGTGAATACTCCTACAAGCCAGACAAGACTCATTTACACAACAGACAGGTGGCTGGAGTTGATGACATTAGCATCTAACAGTTTGTGTCCCAACAGCATGAAGCAACACACATTATATATACATATATACAGCATTGAATCTGACTAGCACAGATTATAGTGGGGTTCTCATTCCCCCTGTGCCCCTTAAAATCCAGGGCCCATAATCAGTGGTCACACCGGGATATGATTAAATGCAAAGCTTGTTTCCCTACGCATTTTGGAGCTCTTGTAATCTCCTCCATCAGGGGTAGATACAAGACATAAAGCATAATTCTAGTGAAAAATGTAAATGACAGAACATTAGGACATGGAAATGATTTGTAAATATTATAAACATTGTTTAGCATAGTACTTACATATCAACATAAGTAGTGGTATGAATGTAGCAAATTATTGGTTAAAAACGTTTAGACCGATCAATTACGGTGGGTGGCTTCCCAATATCCAAGGCTCCCATATACGATTGTTGTTACAACAAATTGAACCATAAGGTATGATTGGTGCCGAAAGCTAAGGGTGTCCAAAAAGGTCCCCATCCCCCACCCCAATAAAAACGGGGGATACTGTTGGGTGAGACCAGGGGAAACACTGAGACGAAAGGGGCACGGGGTCCTGAAGAGAAAAAGGAGAGGACACAAGATTAAGTGGGTGGGGACTTGAAGAGAGGCTGAATAGAGTAGTATGGAAATTGAAAAAACACTGAATAAAGACGACTCTTTCATGTAAAGATGTATATACCTGTAACAATGGCCTTGATAGAGTAGTAGATAGGTAAAACAGTAGAAGCCCATGAGAAGTAATGGCCACTGTGAAGAGTATTAGTATGTTTTAGAAGGCAAGTAGTAATAAAGTTACAAGCACACCTGGAGCACAAACTGTGGAGTGGGTGGAGAGGACGGGGCCCCGTTCAGACGTCACTATCTCTGACATGCGCGCTGGGGACGGGGCCGCGCTCACACCACTCGAGGGGGCGTGCCAGCACTCGGTCCTGCTCTCCTCCCTCTCCGTCAGCTGCCGCAATCAGCTGTGCACCAGCTGATTGGAGAGGGGCTCCTTTTAAGCACCAGATGTGATGTCCGCCGCTACTCCACAGCTTTTCATTGTGGGACTCCGAGCGGACAGTCTGGCAGCTTCTGTTTTTTCTGGCTTTTACATGTATTTTTCTTAGGTTTTTTTTCCTTGCTTCTCTGCACACATTGGGGCTTCTTTTGCTCCAGGTGTGCTTGTAACTTTATTACTACTTGCCTTCTAAAACATACTAATACACTTCACAGTGGCCATTACATCTTGTGGGCTTCTACTGTTTTACCTATCTACTTCTCTATCAAGGCCATTGTTACACGTATATACATCTTAACATTAAAGAGCCCATCTTTATTCAGTGTTTTTTCAATTTCCATACTACTCTATTCAGCCTCTCTTCAAGTCTCCACCCACTTAATCTTTTGTCCTCTCTTTTTTCTCTTCAGGACCTGGTGCCCCTTTCACCTCAGTGTTTCCCCTGGTCTCACCCAGTAGTATCCCCCGTTTTTATCGGGGTGGGGGACCTTTTTGGACACCCTTAGCTTTCAGCACCAATAATACCTTATGGTTCAATTTGTTGTAACAACAATCGTACATGGGAGCCTTGGATATGTGGAAGCCACCCACTGTAATTGATCAGTCTAATCGTTTTTAACCAATAATTTGCTACATTCATACCACTACCTATGTTGATATGTAAGTACTATGCTAAACAATGTTTATAATATTTACAAATCATTTCCATGTCCTATCATTTACATTCTTCAATTAGACATGTGCATTTTGTTTCGTTCCGAATCGAAATTCGGACAAATTTTCATTATTCGGACATTCAGATGCATCCAAATTACCGAATTACAATGCTAACGAATTCAAACGAAATTCGAATCAAATTTGAAAAATGACATTTTGCGACCCGAATTTGGGGCCATGTATCTCGGGGGCACTTATAGCTAGGAACCCCAAATTTGTTTGTTTCTAGCACCAAGTGACCCCAAGTTACGTGGCCCCAAAGTCGGGTCGCAAAATGTCATTCTCTTCTGCAGAAAAGTAATATAAATGTAATAAGATGTGTGTGTTGTTTTGCACTGGTCCACTGCAAGTATGAGATGTTGATGTGACAGATATATCAGGCATTCTATCCAAATTTAAAATTAATTAATTAAAAATTTTGAATTCATACTATTCGAAATTTAAATTTATGCTATGTGAAATTTGAATTTCAGAAGATGGTTGTATATTCTTTCTATTTTATTCTATTAAATTATATATTTTTTCTAATCTTTTCTATTTGAATTAGAAATCTTGGAAGATGGTTAGTTACTTACTTATATACATCTGTCACATCAACTTCTCATACTTGCAGTGTACCAGTGCAAAACAACACACACATCTTATTACATTTATATTACTTTTCTGCAGAAGAGAATTACATTTTGTGACCCGAATTTGGGGCCACATATCTCGGGGTCACTTATAGCTAGAAACACTAAATTTGGTATGCAAACACAATAGAATTAGCACTATAACATATCCAAATTCAAAGTTTCTTGCACCAAGTGACCCCGAGATACATGGCCCTAAAGTCAGGTCGCAAAATATTTTTGAATCCGGTTGAAATAGTTTTGAATGCGGTTGAAATAATTTTGAATCATGTTGAAATAATTTCGAATTTGGTTGAAATATTTTCGAATGTGACCAATTTTTCGAATTCGGCAGAAAACTAAACTAAATACGAAAACAAATTTAACTAATTTAACTAATATAACTAAACGAAATTAATTAATTAACGAATTAAAACTAAACTAAACTAAACAATTATTTTCCTTTTGCACATGTCTATCTTCAATAGAATTATGCTTTATGTATTGTATCTATAACTGAAGAAGGAGATTACAAGAGCTCTGAAACACGTAGGGTAACAAGCTCTGCAGTTAATTATATCCCGGATAGGTGATAAGTTTGTCAACTGAATTGTACCATGTATACTGTTATGTTTTTCATAACTTTTTGTTTTATAATACGTTTATACCAATTTATTGAATAACATTGTTTTTACTGATTCTATTGTTGTACGTGCCTCCAAAGTCCACTACCAGGGTTTTTTTCTGCTTTTTTACTATCTTGCTACTGCTCCCCATTTAGTCTGGGCATCCGAGGGCTCCACATGACTATCTTTTCCCTTGCATATCTGAAAATTACATGTATAGCCCGTTGCCCTCTCACAGGGCTTTTACATTTTGACCCCAGATCCGGCATGCTTGCTGGAGAGATACTGTTTGAATGCAGGACAGCCAGAAAAATTAATGAGGGACTCATCTATGCAGATTTTTTTTTTTGGTGCACATACAAGTCTGCAAATTTTTGGTTAAGGTGGTGTATGAGGGGTCAAATTTTGTGAAGGCGATAATAATCAGAGTCACCCCAAGGACATCAGAGTGTATTGTCATCGAAATGCTTAAATCGCATTATATTTTCTCGTTCAAAAGATTTATTAATTTTAGAAATAATAAATAACAACAAATACAGAATATTTGACAAAACAAAAATATTAAAATATAACATTAAAGTACAAATATTATAAAAAAAAAATAATTAAATACATATAAAAAAAAAAAAAAAAAAAAAAAAAAAAATGCAAATAAGTAAAAATAAACCCACTAAAATAAGAGAGGGGTGCTCCATCATATACAACCTATGAAGATGCATGCAAATTATAACTACAGATATCTAAGTAAAAAGGGAATAAAATACCAAGGAGGAATAATAAACATTCCAAAAAAATAAATAGAAAAAGTGTGGTTATTATATAATCTAGAGAAGACTAGAGTATACAATTATTTATATCTGAAATGTCAGGAGCTCAATAAACTAGAAAAGACAGAAATATATCAATTTTACATATTTGAGCAAAACGAAATCCTGACCTTAGGTATACTTCAATATAGATAACAAATACTGTAGTATAATTAAAGGTTTTTTGAAGAAGTATGGAAGAGAAAATGGTAAAAGGAGATGGGGACAGAAAGGAGGGGGAGAGACAATTATTTAACTCCAGGTATAAATTATAGTTTATATAGCTAAATATTATACCAGAAAGAGAGAGAGAGAAAGAAAATATATACATATATATATAAATTACCATGACAAGAGCGTTCGATTATCAAAATTATCTGACATATAGTATCTAATCCATGGTCTCCATATGTTATTGAATTTTGACAGACGATTCTTATCTAAAGCATCCATTTTGGCATGTATAAAAGATTGGTTCATTCTAGTTTTGGTTTCTGAAATATTCACAACAGATGTTTTCCAAGCATTGGCTACTGTCTGTTTTGCGGCTATCAGGAACGTGAGGAATAGTTTGAATTGGTTCTGTGTGAGGGAATCTGGTTTTAGATTAAGAAGAGCTAGCATTGGGTCTGGTGAAATAGAACAATCGAATAGTTTCGAGATAATCAGAAAGACATTTTTCCAAAATGAGTACACAATAGGACAATGCCACCAGATGTGCATATAAGTACCCTGTTCCGGACAGCCGCGAAAACAGAGGCCTGAATTATCAATTGTGAATTTGGCTAATCTGGCAGGAACCAAATACCATCTTGTAAGCACCTTATAAGATGTCTCAATTGCCAAAATGTTTGTGGAAGAAGATTTAGTATTAGACCAGATATGAGACCAAGTTTTGGGATCAATCGTGCGCTCAAGATCTTTTTCCCAAGTGGATGTATATGTAGGTATTATTGTGTTAGATTTAGTAATCAATTGAGTGTAAATTGTAGAGATACAACCCTTGGCATGAGGTTCTTTGAGGCAGATTTTTTCAAATTGGGAAATAGATTGTAGATTTTCACTAGAGTTAAGGAAAGGAGTATAAAAATTTTTAATTTGTAGGTATCTAAATAGTTCAGATTGGGGTAACCCCGAAGTATCACATAGTTCTGGGAAAGGCCGTATCGAGGACAATGTTGCCAAATCATGTAGGCAAGTAATGCCAGCTTTAGACCAGGCTTTAAAAGTTTTAGGATATATCCAGGCTGGGTAGAAGGATGGATTTTTATGGAAGGAAAGAAGTGGGTTATGCAGTGATTGTAAGCCATGTGAAGTCCTATGTTTATCCCACAAAGATAGGGAATGCCTAGTGATTGGATTTTTTAAAGTCTTGCGAACTGCAGGTTGTAACCATAGTAAATTATTGACAATAAAAGGGTCGCAGTCAATAGCCTCAATGGATACCCATATAGGGATCTCCGTTGTCGAGTGATATTTTGTTAATTGTGCCAACTGAGCTGCTTTATAATATAATGTAAAATCTGGGAATCCCAGACCACCCATACATTTAGGGAGAACTAAGGTATTCTTATGTAGTCGGGGTTTTATTTTACCCCACGTGAATTGTATCGCCTTTTGCTGAATCAATCTGAGAAAATAAGCAGGAATATGAATAGGCAGCGTTCTAAATAAATATAAGAATTTGGGAAGTATGGTCATTTTTATAATGTTAATTTTTCCAAACCATGAGATCGGTAGGGATGACCAGTTTGATAATAGACTGGTGATGTGTTTCAGTAAAGTTGGATAATTTGCTGCAAATAAATCAGAAGGATCAGGAGTGAGTTGGACACCCAAATATGGAAGACTATGAACTACCCATTTAAAGGGTAGAGAGTCTTGTAAAGTTTGTTTAACTTTTTCGTTAAGTGAGATATTAAGCGCCAGTGATTTTTGGACATTAACTTTAAGGCCTGAGATAAGCGAAAAATCCTGTAATATAATCATAAGGTTTGGGGCAGAAGTTTGTGGTGAGGATAAAAATAGCAGGATGTCATCCGCAAATAAGCATATTTTATGATGGCATCCACCTAAATCTATACCTGTGATTGTAGGTTCCATTCTTATTCTTTCTGCTAGTGGTTCAATTAGCAATGCAAATAATAATGGAGAGAGTGGACAACCTTGACGTGTCCCTCTCTGTATATTAAATTCATCTGATTTGTACCCTGCATATTTAATGTAGGCTTTGGGATTTTGATATAATGCGGAAATCCATTGTAAAAAGTGTGAACCAAAGCCCCATTTATTAAGGGTAAATTGCATGTAGGACCATGATACAGTGTCGAATGCTTTCTTAATATCTAAGGAAAGAAAGCAGGTTGGGATTCGGCGTGCCTTAGCGGCATGTGACAGAAGTGCTGCACGTCTGATATTATCGCCAGCCTGTCGGATAGGTATGAAGCCTACTTGGTCCCGATGTATGAGGCTACCAATAATCTTATTTAATCTATTGGCTAAAATTTTTGCCAGAATTTTTATGTCTAGATTTAATAAAGAAATAGGACGGTAGTTTGACCATATTGTTTCATCCGTATGTGGCTTGGGTATCATGCAAATAATTGCAGACAGTGATTCCCTTCTGAAGGAATGACCCTCCAATAGGGAATTAAAGGTATTCATCAAAACCGGTGATAGGATATTTGCATAAGTTTTGTAGTAGAGAGCAGAAAATCCATCAGGACCAGGCCTTTTGTTTAATTTCAGGTTCTTGATAACTTCAAGCACCTCTTCAATAGACACAGATTTTTCCATCATTTCCAATTGTGTTTTGGATAAAGTTGGGAGGGATATGTGAGAGAAGAAATCATTTGCTTTGGATAGATCTAGCTCATTATCGGATGAGTACAAATCTTTTAATTGTGATTTAAATTTATTTAAGATTTTCAGTGGATTATTTGTATATACATCTCTGGAGGTCTTAAGACGAATAGGTTTAGTTGAGGTATGGCAGGATTTTAGAACCTTGGCTAAAAGTGTGTTTGGTTTGTTTGCGTTCATATAGAAGTTATGTTGCGATCTTTTAATGGTTTTGTCTGCACATTCAGTAAGGAATAAATCGAATTCCAATTTGGCTTTATCTAAATCTGCTTTGGAAGAAGGATTGGGGTTTCGTTGAAATGCCATATGGCATGAATTAAAATTTGTTTCTAAGGTGCGACAAAGGGTTTTTCGTTCTCTATTGAATATATTGGCTTGTTGTAAACAAATGCCACGAATGACAGGTTTGTGTGCTTCCCATATAGTGGTCTGGGAAACATCAGGTGTAGAATTATTTAGTAGGTAATCCTTAAGTGCAAGTTCAATATTGTTTTTATATATTGGGTTTTTGATTAAGAAATCTCTCAATAGCCATGTTGAATCTTTTGCTCTTGGAACTAATGAAGACATAGAATTGAATATTGCACTGTGATCCGACCAAGGGAAGGGGATTATTTTTGAAGTTAGGATTTCTGGCACCATACCTGTGGATATAAATATATGGTCAATTCTTGAGAGCGAACGATGTGGGTGTGAGTAATGTGTAAATTGTCTCATGGTAGGATTCAATTCACGCCAGGAGTCTACCAGATTGTATTTCGTGATGAGTTTTGAGAAAGAATGTTTATCATTTCTTTGGAGCTGTGGAATTGGTGATTTATCTAGGAATGGAAAGATAGTCTGGTTGGAGTCGCCACATAGGACTACAGTACCTATTTTGTGGTAGTCAATGGTATGTAATAGATGGGAGAAAAAGGCGTTAGGCTGTTTATTAGGGGCATAATATGATACAATGGTGATTGCGGTATCCAGTAAATGACCTTTAAGGATCAAATATCGGCCTTCAGGATCTTTGATTTCTTTCAATAGTGAAAAAGGGGTGTTTCGATGAAATGCTATAAGCACACCACGTTGTTTTGTGGAGGCGGAGGCTGTAAAAACTTGTGGATAAGATTTATTAAAGAATTTGGGGGTGGATTGTGTAGTAAAATGGGTCTCTTGCAGGCATACAATATGTGTTTTTTTAGATATAAAGGTACGAAAGGCTTTAGTTCGTTTTTGCGGAATGTTGAATCCCTGAACATTCAGGGAAAGTATGTTCAATGGAGCCATATTTTTAGAGGAGATATAGATATAATAATGTATGAAAAAGGAAAATGAGAAGAAATTTTTGCCACTGGAGTGTATGAGGAAGGGGAGGAAAGAGGGTAAAAATAAAAAAATTTAAGAAATAAAATATGACAAATATATATCATAAAGATATGGTACAACAAATGTACATTCCTAACATATCCGTTAGGGGGAGAAAAAATCTCCCTCCAAGGGTACATGAGTCACAGTCGACTGTCCGCGGAAAGGACAAACAGTCGAGAGTGACAGAGGGAGCGCAAGAAACATCCCTGCGGAACACGAAGAGCCAACCAAATAAATTGTAATCTTTCAACCAATAACTTTAATTTAATTCAAGAAAGAATGTTCAAGTCAAAAGTGACATTCTGGAAATTTGGATAAAATGCCAACAATGACTACGAGTAAAAAAAAAATAAATAAAAGGCCAACCTCAAGAAAAAAAAAAAAAAAAAAAAAAAGGGGGGGGGGGAGGCATTCTAGGCATATTATATGAACTTATCATTACTGAATCTGAAAAATAGCAAAATATGTGTAAAAAAGCAATACATATTAAAACAGTTACTCATTTGAGGAGAAAAAATAAATAAATAAATAATAATAATAAAAAAAAAAAAATAAATAAAAAAAAAAAAAAAAAATTATATACATATATATATATATACATACATATACACATATACATATATATATATATATATATATATATATATATATATATACATACACATACATACATACACACATACACACACATACATACACATACATACACATAAAAATAAAATAAATACATATATATATTAAAGAAATACTCTAAGATAACAAAGGAAGTAGGTTGGATTTGTTGTTTAAAGAAGGTTAAGGATAATATCTACAGTATCCTAAACAGTTATGCTGAGATATTATTAGAATTGCAAGGGAATTGACAGAAGACAATGATGGTATTAAGTCTTTAGACCTGTCTCAAAAAAGGGAGAAAAAAAAGGATGTAATCCTGTCATATTGCATCTTTCAATCCATAGAATCAACTGGATCTAGGATAGGGGATTGAATGCGGCTTCTCTTATGAGGGCTATGATTTTCGTTAGTTCCGGCGGTAGAAGAAGAGTTCCCAGGAGATGATGATGTTTTTTGGCTTGATTCGGCATAGTCTGTTTTGGTATATAACAGACCTAGATTCTGTAGAGTAGTTTGCAATTCTTTGGCAGTGCGACAAGTGTGTTTGTGGCCTTGGTAAGTGAAACGTACCGAAAAAGGGAAGCCCCATTGATAGATTATAGTATTGCGTTGTAAAATTTGGAGAAGAGGCTTCAATGCTCGTCTTTTATTGATTGTTAGTTGAGATAGATCTGCAAATAGCTGGTAGTTGTGCCCTTGGAAAATTAAGGATTTTTTAATTCTTGCTGTATTTAGTATTAGTTCTTTAGTGCGGTAAAAATGGAATTTTACGATAATATCACGTGGCGGACCCTCCGGTTTTTTGGGAGTTAAGGCTCTGTGGACCCTGTCCATCTCAAAGCGATCTGCTGGAATAGTTGGCTGTAGTTCTTGAAAAAGGGCAAGCATAGCTGTCTGTAGGTCTGTCACAGATTCAGGTATTCCTCTAATGCGAATATTCGATCGTCTCGCACGATTTTCAAAATCTTCTAATTTATCTTGTAAAGTGGTATTTTCTTCTTTAAGGCTGTCAATTTCCGAGGAGAAATTTGATGTATGATTTTCCAAATCATCTACTCTGATTTCTAGCGCTGAAGTACGTTGACCCAAATCTCTAATCTCTTTAGTAAGGCTTGTAGTGATATGGTCTGCAGCAGATTTCAATGCATTATGAAGCAGTTCTTCTATTTGTTGTAATGTTACAGGAGGTGACATTTCATTTTGTGAAGGAATATCCAGTAATTTTATTTCAGAAGTGACAATTTCTGAGGGGGAATTAGAGAGTCTGTGTGCCTTTAATGAAGCTACCTCACTATACAATGGAGTAAGAGGAGCTGGCTGCATTGTAGCTTTAAGGTGAGCTGTCTTAGAGGAGGATGGTTTTAACGGCGCTCTGCTGTGTCCCTGAGGTGGCACTAGTTTTCCGTTTTTTGGCTTCATATAAAAGCTACAAGCCCCCAAAATGTCTCAAACGAGACCTAAGATATATCAGCAAACTTTATCTGATGTTTAAATGCGGAGGAGAATGTTACCTCCGCTGTTATCAGGCTCTGAAGTCCCGCTGGAATCGGAGATCTAAGCCGACATTACCGCTCGGCTCAGCTCCGCGCATGCGCCCTCGCATTATATTTTCATATATATGTCCAGCCATGGCAGCAGAAAAAATGGGCATATAGAAAATTGGGACTGTGCACCAATATGACGGCAACTTATTCTTTTTAGTAATGCCCATGTTAGGTCCAAAAGGTTTTAAATTTGGAAGCCATAATAGGTTTTCATTCAAATTGTCTGGCAAAGAACACATTTGGTTTGGAGGTGATAAATTGCTTGGCATATAAATTGCTTTGATCCATAATTGATTTAGATCTTCAGTGAAAAACAGCGCAAGAAAATCAAGGTGAGTTAAATTTTCTGTTTCCACCTGAATTCTGGGTTGGGCAGTGGGGAAAGTACAGGTGCTGCAGAATCTGTGGGCTGCCAATCAGGATTTGCAAGCACCTCAGGAAGGACTCTATAAGCTCTAAGTCACATCAGCTAATGCGCTTCAAGGTTTCAATCTTCTTTAGAGCCTTGTTTGGATGTCTCTTAGTGTTGACGGGGAACTTTTCAGTCAGGATCAGTGCTTTTTCTTTTAAGTGCTGCTGTATATAGAAAACCTAGAACTAGCATTGATACTTTATATGAGGTGCTATAAAATATATACATACACCTCCATCCTCGATATATTGAAAAAGAGAAAAAAATAAATAAAAAATGGTGGGACTTTATATGAAGCATATCACTAGATTAGATGAGCCAATCAGTTGACACATTGTTCCATTTATTTATACAAGTCATACATAAATAAAGTAGTACGTTGTAGATTAATAGACAATTCTACTAATAAATCTCAATCAATAGATCATGATAATACATAATTGATTCAACCGAACACATGGTAATCCCATAATAGACTATTAACTATGAATTAGTAATTATAAATTAGTAAAAACTGAGTACTACATAGTGTAGCATAGTTAGTTCAGTATAATATGCATAATACTCGACCTAAGTATGTAGACCAAAATTGTAATAGTAACAGCATATAGGCATCAATGGTGGATTGGTTCATTAAATAAAATATAATAAAATATAGGTAATAAACACAAATACTGTGACAATGCATCATAGGAAAGTTCTACACGTTTCGTGGTTATATACCACTCATCAGGAGCAGATGCAAAAAGAATATAGCTTCCTTGTTCAACAAAGAAGCTATATACAGCGGCACTAAATGTAGAAGGCACTGATCCTGACTGAAAAGTGCTTTGTCAACATTAAGAGACATCCAAACAAGGCTCTGAAGAAGAGGGAAACCTCGAAACACTTTAACCAATGTGACTACAAGTGTTGTGGATTTTCGCATATGGATTTAAGCGGATGAATTTATGATAATGCTATGACACAAGTACTGGTTTGCAAGTATATTCACTTCCATTTTTATTAAATAAAACATGTATTGAGGATAATGCGCTAGGCCTATGCACCCTCTGTGTTATTCTATACATGCTGTTCTCTGATTCACCAGAATTGATCAGCACGTCCAGGCCAAAAATCATTGGCCTGGACTTGATGACAGATCAGTTCCGGATTGAATAAAAGCACCGCCAAGCGTCCAATGACACCATTAGATGGAAACCCAAATTTTCCTCCGGGCATGACCAATTGTCCAGCTTTTCTTGGTACTGCACCCCATGCTAGAAGGGCAGGCACATTCTTCAAAAAGGGGGAGTTGATCCCCTTCACCTTCATCCCAGCTCAATTTCCAGATTGGGACATACCGTTCTTTCAGTTCCTTCAAATCCGACATTTCCTAATCAAGACATCCACACCACAACAATAGAGCAGGGATTTTACTCCTTTTGAGACTATGTGTACTAGCAAAGAACCTATTAAGCATGTCATTTCGCAACTATACACCATATTATCTCCCGCGCCTTCTAAGTCAGACAACCCATGTATACAGCAATGGGAAAAGGACTGACACAGGAGGAATGGGATAATATATGTCTCAATATACATAAGGGTTCACTAAATGTATCGGTACAAGAAAATGGTTACAAACTGTACTCGCGTTGGTACAGAACCCCAGATCGTCTACACAAATACTATCCACATGTCCCTCCCACTTGTTGGAGGTGTGAGAGAGCCAAGGGAACTCTCATGCACATTTGGTGGGAATGCAATCGAATCCAGCCGTTTTGGGAGGAGGTCTGCCGTCTCATTTCCAGAATCACGACATACGCACCAGAGTTTGCCCCAGCTCAATTTTTACTTCATCACACATCTTTATCCCAATGACAATATAGGAAATCCCTTATGCACCATTTAATTAACGCAGCAAAACTATGCATCCCCATTCGTTGGAAATCAACCACCCCTCCTAGCATTGCGGATTGGCTACAGAGGGTAACCAGAATAGCTGAAATGGAAGCTATCATTCACCAAGCCAAGGAAACCTCACACAAGTTCCAGACAACCTGGGCTTGTTGGCTGCAGTTTCAACAAACAGATGTATACAAAACCCTATCACATGCCTTATAGCTTGACCTGGGGGATGACCTCCTACTCAACCTACATAGTTAATCCGAGATACGCAGGTCGTATCTCTCTCCCTCATTAAACTCTTACTCCCTAACATTACCCTGACTCTTTCTCTTATACCTTCCCATCTAGTACAATATTTGGAAGAACTAGTGAATCACCTTCATATTGATCACCAATCTCCAATGGAGTAGACTCCAATTTTTCAGATAACACTTTATAGCTAAACACTGGGCTGACATATTACACTAATTATGGGATGTGGTGATCATATACTTCCAATGCAATTTATGGATCCCAACCCCTCTCACAGTTAGATCCCAGTGGGGGTGAGAGGGATGGGGATGGAATCCCATACTCCCGAGCTCTCCATTAACAGCCCCAAAGAGGTATTGGTTTATTCCCCGCTGAGATAGATACCATAAGGCACCTTTATAGATTAAGTTTTATTTACACTTGTTAGAGGTCTCAGGGTAAAGACTGTGACCAAAACAAGGGGCCACGGGGCCCCTTGGATTGTTGTTATAGGATTGTTGTTATAGGACCCTTGTTATCTGATCCCACACTATATTTCTGTACCTAACCGAACGTGCAGGTATTCAAAGCTATCTCACCAAAGACATATACATGCTTCAAAGTATGCTATCTACCCAGATACACGCAACAAACACGAAAATTAAGCACAAACGATATTGGTAATGCAAAATATATATACTTTTGGCTACCTGTTTTGTCTCGTATGTATCATATTCAAACTAAAATGGATAGACTTTCGATCCATCACCTGCTAGACATCTTTTTACAATTGTTGGTATCTTGTTGTCTTTACCTTATTGTACTATGCATCTAGTGGCTGCGCCCGCAATTATATGTTTCTGTTCTGCTTTTTTTTTAATCTCAATAAAATACATTTCGTAAAAAAAAAAAAAGCACCGCCAAGCTGGCGGGCGCGCAAGCCCCCTTCCTTGGATTGCAGATCATGTATCTAGTATGTGATCCACCACAGCAGAGCCTCTTTGCCGCCATACGAGTAAGTGATGCGGTCGGCAAGCGGTTGCATTTATAACATATTTATATTATAGTTTTTATTTATTATATTTTCTCATACATATTTGATGGAAATTCTGTTGCTAGCTGTAATGCAACACAAGACAATTTGTTTTTTCAGAAGCTCTGACCCCGATGCTCATTGTGTTTGTATTGTACTTCCTGCAGACAGTGAAAACTGCATGAAATGTCCTGATGATGAATGGCCAAATGAGAAGAAGGATCGGTGTGTTCCAAAATTTGTGCAATTTCTCTCCTACACTGATGATCCCATTGTTGCAGTATTTTCAGCTGTCTCCATCCTCTGTTGTCTTCTGACTGGTTTCATATTGGGGATATTTATACATTACGAGGACACCCCCATTGTTAAAGCTAATAACCGGAACCTGAGCTATCTTCTCCTGGTCTCCATCATGCTGAGCTTCCTCTGTGTCTTCTTGTTCCTCGGCCATCCAGTAGATGTGACCTGCATGCTGCGTGTGACCTCTTTTGGTGTCATCTTCTCAGTTGCCATCTCTTCTCTACTTGCCAAAAGTATCATGGTGTGTATTGCTTTTAAAGCCACCAAACCTGGGAGTCCCTGGAGAAAATGGATGGGAGCCAAACTGCCCAATGTTATCATTTGTGTCTTCTCACTGGTTCAAGTCATAATCTGTGTCACTTGGTTGTCTATTTCTCCCCCCTTCCAGGATCAGGACACTCACTCTTATCAGGGGAAGATCATCATTCAGTGTAATGAGGGTTCAGTTATCGGCTTCTACTCTGTCCTGGGATATATGGGGCTTCTGGCAGCTGTGAGTTTCATTGTCGCTTTTTTAGCCAGGACATTACCGGACAATTTTAATGAGGCCAAGTACATCACCTTCAGCATGCTGGTGTTCTGCAGTGTCTGGATTGCCATGATCCCGGCCTATCTGAGCACCAGAGGGAAATACATGGTGGCTGTGGAGGTTTTTGCAATAATAACCTCAAGTAGTGGACTTCTGGGCTGTATATTTTTCCCAAAATGTTGCATAATTCTGTTCAAACCGGACCTGAATACAAAATTAATTATCCACTAATATATGTGGAGCAAACACTGGGTTACCAATAGTTACCATACCATTATACTATTTTTATTATCTCTATTATTGTTATTTTTCATATTTTGTTAGTGTATTGAGAATGAACACTTACATTTGTTACTTACCTCTTCTTTAATTTTTGCTCTGGACACCACTGGTATCAGACACTTTGGGTTTGTTGGAAATCTTGTCTCATGATGGGTGTAGTGGTTCCTCCCACCAGCCATTACATCACAACAGAACAATGTAGTCACTTAGTAAGAAGGAACAACAGTGGCCAGAGGGGAACAAAGTATCCAAAACACTTTAAACTGATATAAGTGACACCTATCACTCTTCAAGAGAGGGAAGATTTACTCAACACCTTCCAGAAAAATACATATTACACATGTAATTTTATAAGCTGATTGTAATGTCATTATTTTAGTGTCAGGGTCACTTTAATTATATTGTATGTAGATGATTTTGTCTAAATTAATAAACACATTTTGTTGGTGTATTCAAAATTCATTTTTAATATTAGTTAAAGTTGATGACTAGGGATGAGCCGAATGCCCCCAGGTTCAAAGCAGAACATGCGAACATGCAAAAAATTTGGACGAACATGCGAACACCATTAAAGTCTATGGGACACGAACATGGAAAATCAAAAGTGCTAATTTTAAAGGCTTATTTGCAAGTTATTGCCATACCAAGTATATGTGGGGACCCAGGTACTACCCCAGGGGACATGTATCAATGCAAAAAAAAAGTTTTAAAAATTGACTTTTTTTTAGGAGCAGTGATTTTAAGAATGCTTTAAGTGGAATAAAAATGAAATATTCCTTTAAATATCGTGCCTGGGTGGTGTCTATAGTCTCCCTGTAAAGTAGTAGTAGTAGTATCTTCCCCATGTTCATAACAGTACCACAGCAAAATTGCATTTCTAAAGGAAAAATGTAATTTAAAACTGCTCGCGGCTGTAATGTATTGTCGGATTCTGGCAATATACATAAAAAATGATTGAAAAAAAACAACATGGGTTCCCCCAGTTCATAACAAACCCTTTGGGTCTAGTACAGATATTAAGGGTAACCCTGCACCAAAAAAAATAATGGAGTGGGGTTCCCCCCCAAAAAATCCATACCAGGCCCTTCAGGTCTGGTATGGATTTTAAGGGGAACCCTGTGCTTAAATAAAAAAATGGCATGGGGTCCCCCCCAAAATCCATACTTGACCCTTATCTAAGCAGGCCGCAGGAAAAGGGGGAGTGAGAGAGCGAAACATAGACATTGCGGGACACTTTTTCTTTTTATTTTAAATAAAGGAATTGTCAAAAACTGTCTTCTGTAATTTTTACTTTTTTTATACTTTTTTGGTGAATGAGTAGGGGTACTATGTACCTGATAACCATACACATAGGGGGGCTGGAATCTGGGCCCCTTTAGGCTTCCAGATTCCGATAAGCCCCCCACCCGCAGACCCCCACAACCCTTGTCCGGTGGTTGTGGGACCCCAAAGCACCCTCATCATGTTCAGGGCATGTGGCCTGGTATGGTTCAGGAGAGGGGGTGCTCTCTCGTCCCCCCTTTTCCTGCGGCCTTCCAGATTGCATGCTCAGATAAGGGTCTGGTATGGATTTTGTGGGGGACCCCATGCCTTTTTTTTATTTTGGCTTGGGGTTCATCTTAACCACTTCAATACCAGGCACTTACATCCCCTTCCTGCCCAAGCCAATTTTCAGCTTTCAGCCCCTGTCACTGTTTTAATGACAATTGTGCGGTCATGCAACAATGTACATAAACAGAATTTTTATCATTTTGTTCCCACAAATAGAGATTTCTTTTGGTGGTATTTGATCACCTCTGGGGTTTTTATTTTTTGCTAAACAAATAAAAACAAAAGTTTTGCTTTTGTTTCTGTTATAAAATTTTGTAAATAAGTATGACGATGGGCACGGAAAGCACTGATGGGCACTGGTAGGCAGCAATGTTGGGTTGCACTGATATGCAGCACTGATGGGCATTGATAGGCGGCACTGATCAGCACTCATGGGTGGTACTGGTGGGCACTCTTAGGTGACACTGATGGGCACTGAAAGGCTGCACTGATGGGTACTTATGGGTGGCACTGATAGGAGGCACTTCTGGGCACTGATAGGTGGCACTGCTGGGCATTGATGGGCACTGATATGTGGCACTGATAGGCATCACTGATGGCACTGGCAGGCATTGGGGATGGGCACTGATTTTCAGCTGCCTGGGCACTGATTGTCATTTCCCTGGTGGTCTTGGGTGGCATACCTGGTGGTCCAGTGTGGTGGCAATCCCTGGTGGTCTTGGCAGCATCCTGGTGGTCCTGGGCAGGAATCCGAGAGGGGGCTGTGCTGATAAACAATCAGCAGAGACCCCCCCCCCTGTCAGGAGAGCAGCCGATCGGCACTCCTCTACTAGCGTCTGTCAGAAGCTTGTGAGGAAAAGCCGATCAACGGCTCTTCCTGTTTACATTGTGATCAGCCATGATTGGACAAGGCTGATCACCTGGTTAAGAGTCTCAGTCAGAGGTTCTTTACCGAGATCAGTGTAGCAGTATGTCAGACTGACACACCGTGCCACTGATCACCACAATGCATGCCCCTCCAGGCCCTTCAGGTCTGGTATGGATTTTAACCATTTCCCGCCCGGCCATCATTCTGCTATAGGCCAGGCGGGAAATATGGTTAAAATCCATACCAGACCTGAAGGGTCTGGTATGGATTTTGGAGGGGAGCAAAAGTGGTTCCAAAGGCTGAAGGTTTTTTTAACTTCATGCATCTTATACATTTTATGCATGAAGGTAAAAGAACATTCTGTGTTCAGCAGCCCACCCCCCAGCCTTCTCTATTACTTACCTGCACTAGAGAATCGGCTCTTTGAGGACTCTCCCTCCACATTGGCTGAACCATTGGCTTCCGCTGTTGTCAATCACAGACAGTAAGCCAAAAAGGAGTGAGAGAGGTACAGGGACACACAGACCAGTGGCTTGGGAGCGTGTCTGCTTGGGTGCTTCCATTGCAACCTGTTAGCTCTGGGGGCAATTGAGAGGGGAGTGGCCAGAAGCAGGTAAGTATGACATGTTTGTTATTTTTTTTTACTTTTTTGCATTTAATATCACTTTAATATGTTTTGAAACCAATGTTCTTCTAGTCAGACGTGTCAAAGAAAAAGCTAAAATATAAGTAACACCCCAGTCTCTTCCTTTAACCCCACGCAAATATGTGGCCTCTCGGTGCCTGGTCCTCGCAGAGGGGGCGCCTATTTGCTTCAATTGCTGCCAATACACTTGTGCTGAGAGCGTGCCCGCTGCATGCTCCCGACACAGTTACCTTCACCTCATCAAAAGCTTCTGATCACTTCTTGCGATCTGGAGTTTTCAGACCACATGACCACTGTGACAGTCAATCACAGCAGTCACATAATCTTAAGCCGCGCCCGCCCCACCTCCCAACATCATAAACCTCTTAAAGGGCCAGCGCTAAGATGTTAAGTATTCAAATCATACTCACTAAAAACAGCTTTACATAAAAATATATATATATATATATATTTGAGTCATCAGCTGTCAGCCGAGCTTCCCCAATGAAAGCAGAATATAATTTTTTTTTTTAAATGACCAGCAAAAAAACTAGCGAAAAAAACAGTGTGGGGTTCCCCCCCAGGTCCATACCAGGCCCGTTGGGTCTAGTATTTATTTGCCAAAAAAATGGCGTGGGGGCCCCCCAAAAAATCCATACCAGACCCTTTTCCAAACATGCCGCCCGGTAGGTCAGGAAAGGGAGGGGACAACGAGCTCCCCCCTCCCCTCCTTAACCATACCAGGCCACATGCCCACAACATGGGAAGGTGGGTGCTTTGGGGCGGGGGAGCTCTGTGCCCCCCCACCCCAAAGCACCTTGCCCCATATTGATGAGGACAAGGGCCTCTTCCCGGCAACCCTGGGCAGTGGTTGTCAGGGTCTGCTGGTGCGGGTCTTATTGGTATCTGGAAGCCTCTATTAACAAGGGGGCCCCCAGATCCTGACGCCCCTCCATGTGAATGGTATCAGGTACATTGTACTCCTACCCATTCACCAATAAAAATGTGAAATGTTAACAAAATACAAGAGTCGGTTTTTGACAAGTCCTGTTTTAAATAAGAAGCCGGAGCCATCTTCTCCCGGGACTGTCATCTCTCAATGCAGTCATCTCCTGGTATTGTTTTCTTCTTGTGCTGTCTTCTCCCGTGGAGCAGTCTTCTTTCTCCCTGCCACTGTCTTCTTCCTTTCCACCGTCCACTGTCTTCTTACTGTTGAGGGCATGCAGCCTGGTATGGTTGGGGGGGCTCACTCATCCCCTCCCTTTCCTGACCTACCAGGCGGCATGCATGGATAAGGGTCTGGTATGGGTTTTGGGGGCAGCCAGCACCATTTTTTTTTTTATTGGAAGGGGGGTCCCCTTTGAATCCATACTAGACCCAAAGGGCCTGGCATGGACCTGGGGGGAACCCCACGCTGTTTTTTTGGAAAATAATTTTGCCTGCAATTTTTTTTTTACATTTAGCTTTCAGCGGGGAAGCCCGCTGACAGCTGATGACTCATTGGTTTTTAAGGACGTGGTGGCCGGCTTCCTGGCCCCCTCCTTAGCAACCAGCTATATACAGTGTGTTTACAGTGCGTTTAAAGAAAAAAAAAAAGTAAAACGCATAATAAATGAAAACTGCATAAAAAACACTGGTTTAAAAATATAAAATGCACTGCAAAATGTGGCTGAAAAATGCATCAAGTGCAGCCACTTAGATGTGAACCTAGGACTCAAAATGGATTTTAGCCCTAAAGCCAAATTTCCTGCAAAGGAGATAAAAAATAAAGGAGTTGCTGAAAAAAAGAAAAACGTTCTTACCTCAGCCCAAACTTCCAATGCTTCCAAGAGGTGTGGGTGATGTCGTCGGGCCTCTCTGCTGCCCCCTGGGAAAGCTGGACGCCTGAAATCCAGTGAGAATATTCCCCCTGATGACGTCAAACATGTGACGAAACAATCGTCGGGTAGCCACGCCCACACATCCTGCGCATGTGTGATCGCAATTTGAAACCACATACAGGTTTTTTTTTTATCTGCTAGCAGTTCTATTCTCTTTTTTAAACGCTGTTTTATTTTAAACGCTATCTGTATATTGGATACTCAGTGGAGTTTTTTTTTTACAGCATCTGATCTTATGCTATAATCATAAAAAAAAAATGGTGTTAAAATATACTACACGATTCAGAGCATTTTTTATTTTTCATGAGCCTTTATGCTGGCAAACGTTTGTGAAGTCTGTGGTGACTGATCGCCTGAACCACAGAGTCTGCAGATAGGAGACACCCGTTCCTTTACATCTGGTCATCTGGAGCTAGGATTTGTGACATTATATGCGCTGTCTGACCTCCCCCAAACAGGGGGTCGCTGGTGATCTGGTAAACCCCCATCTAATTAGTGGTGATTAAAGGTGACGTGTTCCACGTGGTCAAGCACACCATAAAGAAAAAGAATGGTCAATATTATCGTGTAGTGGATAATGGGTGGGATTGTCCTCTAACCTCCAACACGATATCAACAAAAAAGATAGTGAGGATTCCCACAGACGGGTAACCCCAGAGAAAAGTGAGGATCACTGAGGAACAATAACCACTGATGTATAACCCTTTTCAAAAATGTATTAAATACGGAAATATTAGCTATCTAACATTACAAAAAGGAAAATTCATGGATATATCACTAAGACACGTAAAACATAATATGTGAAAAGGCACGTGGTCAAGCACAATATATTTTTATTCAATCAAGTCACATTATCTGTTGGATTGCTTTTTGATATCTTTATGGACATTTAATTATGATTTATATAGATATATATAGATATATATAGATATATATATATATATATAGAGATAGATAGATAGATAGATAGATAGATAGATAGATAGATAGATAGATAGATAGATAGATAGATAGATAGATAGATAGATAGATAGATAGATAGATAGATAGAACTCTTATTAATCTTTAATTGCACTTTTACATGCTAATATTGATTTTGTTCAAATGCCATTTTATTTTTTGGATTGTCACTATTTTTGCACGTTTCATATGTGTGATTATTTAATTATTTTATTTTTTTATTGAACAAGCGCTGCACTTTATTTTTTTCCTTACAATATTCCCTCTGCAAAGGGCCTCTCCATACACTTCTATGTTGTAAGCTTGCACAGACAGAGCTCTCTCTTTTATTACATGCATTTACTGTACAGGGCCGGAGTTACAGTTGTGCTTATAATTTTACCCCCCGCAGAATTTGTAAGATGTCGATGATTATTTTAAGAAAACACATTCATTTTATTTTTAAGGTGATTTAAATTAAGCAATCGGGCATTTCAGGGTATCCCAATTCCAATTAGTGCATGGATTGCCAGATAAAAGTCCTTGTAATCATAATGCACTTGCTGGCCTTTGAACTTAGATCATATGGCTTACAAGGCCTATAAGGGGGCTTTTGGATGACCCATCCCCCCCCCTCTATAATAAGGGGAGGTCACAGCATCAATAGTGACATATGCTATACCTGTGTTAGGGAAAGCATAAGGAGTACTGCTAATAAACCACACAGGGAAAGATTAGTGTAGGGATTGTAGGGATTGTCAGGTCTGTTAACCACTTGGGTACCGCGCTATTGCAAAATGACGGCAATAGCGCGGACCCACATTTTCGGGACTACGTCTATTGACGTAGTCCCGGTTACGAGCGGCCTGCGCACCCCCTGAGGGGCGCGCTCTGTGATCGGCGAGTCCGTGAGACTCGCCTGATCACCGATCCGTGTAAGGGGTCGATCCCGACCCCTTATCACGTGATCAGCTGTCAGCCAATGACAGCTGATCATGTGATAAAACGGAGCCGGTAATCGGCTAGTATTCCTCCTCGCGCTGACAGCGCGAGGAGAAAAAAAAAAGCCGATCGCCGGCGGCCGTGTTCGGGACATCAGTCCCGATCACGGCCAGCAATTTAAACGGACACCTGCCCCCTGCCAGTGCCCACCTGCCACCCGCAGTGCCATCCTGAAATAAAGTAAGTGCCCCCCTGTCAGTGCCACCCAGCAGTGCCCATAGTGCCCACAGTGCCACCCAGCAGTGCCCACAGTGCCACCCAGCAGTGCCCACAGTGCCACCCAGCAGTGCCACCCACAGTGCCACCCAAAATCTGCCTCAAAGGTGCTGCACCCCAGTGCCGCCCATCAGTGCCCAGCAGTGCCGCCCATCAGTGCCCAGCAGTGCCGCCCATCAGTGCCCAGCAGTGCCACCTATCAGAGCCACCTATCAGTGCCACCTATCAGTTCCCATCAGTCCCATCTATCTGTGGTACCTATCAGTGCCCATCCGTGCCACCCATCCGTGCCACTTATCCGTGCCACCCATCCGTGCCATCTTATCTGTGCCCATCTTTGCCCATCAGTGCCGCCTTATCTGTGCCCATCGGTGCCGCCTTATCTGTGCCCATCGGTGCCGCCTTATCTGTGCCTATTAGTGCCGCCTTAACTATGCCTATCAGTGCCCACCAGTGCAGCCTATCAGTGCCCACCAATGCAGCCCATCAGTGCCCACCAATGCAGCCCATCAGTGCCCACCAATGCAGCCTATCAGTGCTGCCTAATCAGCGCACTTCAATGAAGGAGAAAAATGACCCGTTTGCAAAATTTTATAACAAACTATTAAAACATGATTTTTTTTTTTTTTTTTTTTGCATCTTTTTTTGTTTGTTTAGCAAAAAATAAAACTCCGAGCTGTAACTAAATACCACCAAAAGAAAGCTCTATTTGTGGGAAAAAAATGATAAAAATTTCATTTGGGTACAGTGTTGTATGACCGCGCAATTGTCATTCAAAGTGCATCAGCGCTGAAAGCTGAAAATTGGTCTGGGACTGAGGGGGGTTTAAGTGCCCAGTAAGCAAGTGGTTAAAGTAGATGTCCACCATTACTGAATGTCATAGCCATAATGAGAAAGAATTTATGAAATTATAACTTAATTATTTGTATCTTTGCCTCATATATGTAATTTAAGGCCGCGTACACACGGGCGGATTGTCTGGCCAACTAAGTTCGTCAGACAATCCGACAGACAGTCCGTCCTAATTTTGAATGAACAGACTTGACCACACACGACGAACAGACAGTCCGCTGAAAGCTTGCGCGATGACGTACGGCACGTACGACGGGACTAGAAATAGGAAGTCCAAGACACAGCAAAGCACCCTTTGAGCTCCTTCTGCTGACTTTGCGTTAGTAGAAGTTTGGTTAGAGACGATTCACGCTTTTCAGACTTCAGCTTAATTTGTCCGTTCACTGCGGCGCAGTCTACCTGTGAGGTTTGTATCTGTCTTTCGGTACGCGTGGATCAGTTGTACCTGTTGTTAGGCGCTTCTGGTCAGCTCGTTTCTGGGTTTCAGGTCGTTTTCATAGGTCTGGCTGTTCTTCAGTGCGTTCAGTTGAGCTTGTTTGTCCAGCCGACCGTTTCAAAGCCATGGAGTGTGGACGTACTCGGGAACGAGTTCGTGCTATATTGGGGCTTGGTGTTGGGGTTAATACTTTGACCCGAGCCTAGTCTGTGAACAGGGTGAGGAGGAGTTCATGGACAAAGAATTGGTTGCGCCAGCGTGACCAATTCTCGCATATGTCTTTACTCCGTGAGATCCATGAGAATAATCCTGATGATTTCAGGAATTATCTCAGGATGACGGACCCCGTTTTTCACCGTCTGCTGGCTTTGCTGACCCCTTATATCAGCAGGCAGGATACCTGCATGCGGCAAGCCATCACTCCGGAGCAGAGGCTCGTCGCCACGTTGCGCTACTTTGCGACAGGGAGAAGCCTTCAGGACCTCAAGTTCTCGACAGGCATCTCCCCCCAGGCTCTGGGGATCATTATTCCAGAGACCTGTTCTGCCATTATTCGGGTCCTGCAGAAGGAATATATGAAGGTAAGTTTGTTCTTTTAATATTGCATTATATGCGTTATATGCATTGTATGTTTGTATTCATTTCATCATTACTTTTAATATCCATGACAGGAATATGATGTGAATGTCCCCTTTATATGAATGCATGCATTTTTTTTTTTTTTTTTTATGTTTTTTTTTTTGTGTGATTTTTTTTTGAGCTTTTTACCTTTTTGTGTCCCACGTGCATATTTGCTTTCACTAACGTCCTCAGCATTCAATCCTGGGCCCCTATACACCCACAGCCGAGACTGTTTTTCTCTATAATTCATATTGTCAGCTCCATTGTACTATTTTACTGGCCCCCCCACCCTTTGTATACTCTTTGTATACACCCTTTGTGTGTGTGTGTATATATAGATATATATAGATATAGATATAGATATAGATATATATATATATATATATATATATATATATATATATATATATATATATATATATATAGATTGTCAACTCATTAATTAGTCACCCCACTCAAATTGGTTGCAGGTATTGGATACTCATTAATTAGTCCCCCCACCCCACTCAAATTGGTTACAGGTATTGGATACTCATTAATTAGTCCCCCCACCCCACTCAAATTGTTTGCAGGTATTGGATACTCATTAATTAGTCCCCCCACCCCACTCAAATTGTTTGCAGGTATTGGATACTCATTAATTAGTCCCCCCACCCCACTCAAATTGGTTGCAGGTATTGGATACTCATTAATTAGTCCCCCCACCCCACTCAAATTGGTTGCAGGTATTGGATACTCATTAATTAGTCCCCCACCCCACTCAAATTGGTTGCAGGTATTGGATACTCATTAATTAGTCCCCCCACCCCACTCAAATTGGTTGCAGGTATTGGATACTCATTAATTAGTCCCCCCACCCCACTCAAATTGGTTGCAGGTATTGGATACTCATTAATTAGTCCCCCCCACCCCACTCAAATTGGTTGCAGGTATTGGATACTCATTAATTAGTCCCCCCACCCCACTCAAATTGGTTGCAGATATTGGATACTCATTAATTAGTCCCCCCACCCCACTCAAATTGGTTGCAGGTATTGGATACTCATTAATTAGTCCCCCCACCCCACTCAAATTGGTTGCAGGTATTGGATACTCATTAATTAGTCCCCCCACCCCACTCAAATTGGTTGCAGGTATTGGATACTCATTAATTAGTCCCCCCACCCCACTCAAATTGGTTGCAGGTATTGGATACTCATTAATTAGTCCCCCCACCCCACTCACCCACCTAACTTATGTCCCCTGGTCCATCAGAGGGCTGATTAATCTGTGAATTGGGCCGCCTATTTTTTTGTTTTTTTGCAGAAATTTTTTTTCAATATTTCTGTTTAACTGTTGTTCCAAAATGTTTTTGAGTTTTATTTGTTATGAATTGTTTTGATTTAATGACTAATTTTATTTATTTTTTCCTGTGTTTGACTCCCCAGTTTCCTTCCACGCCACAGGAATGGCAGGCTGTGGCTTCCCAATTCGCTGCCCGTTGGGACTTTCCCAACTGTGGAGGGGCGATCGACGGGAAACATGTGAGGATTGTGCCCCCACCCCATTCGGGGTCCTACTATTGGAATTATAAGGGGTTCCATAGTGTGGTGTTAATGGCGGTGGTGTCAGCACAATGTGACTTTCTGTATGTGGATGTGGGGAAGAACGGCCGGATGTCTGATGGAGGAGTGTTTAGGCAGACCGAGTTCTGCCACCGTCTCATCACTGGTGGCCTGGACTTGCCACCAGATGCTGATAATGTGGAGGGTCTACCTTTTGTTTTTCTTGCTGATGAAGCGTTCGGTCTGAGTGACCATTTGATGAAGCCCTTCCCCCAAAGGACCCTCACCCCGGAGAGACGTGTTTTTAATTACCGGCTGGCCAGAGCAAGAAGGGTTGTGGAGAATGCCTTTGGTATTATGGCCAGCCGGTTCCGTCTGTTTTTGACAGCAATAAACTTGGCAGAGTACAAACTGAACTATGTCATTCTTTGCTGCTGCATTTTGCACAACTTTTTAAGAAAACTTTCTGGAAACCAGTACCTGCAACCAATTGGGCCTGAGGCCGGACTAATATTACCTGAACTCACAGGGCTGGATCATGCCCATCCTGGCTTAGCCCCCCAAACAGCATGTGAGGTGCGTGACCGGTATGTCACCTATTTTAATGGTAGGGGGGCTATTCCAATGCCAGCTGACCAATAAAAAATTCTTTTTGTTTAAATATGTATTGTCTGATCAAATTTTTAAGTTTGGTTCTTGTTTGCTTTTCAAGGTGCTTGTCTCCTACATTCTCCTAATTCAGGGATATGCAATTGGCCGACCTCCAGCTGGTGCAAAACTACAAGTCAATCATGCCTCTGGGTCTCATGCTTGTGGCTGTCAGTCTTGCTATGCTTCATGGGACTTGTAGTTCTGCAACAGCTGGATTTCCACTAATTGCATATTCCTGTCCTAGTGCATTTGTATTGCAAAGTGGTTTTTGCCAATAGTAAATAAGGCCCTTTGTAACAGAAAACACAAAATGACTTCCCAAACTGGTATTGAGTATTGAAAGAAGTAGACACACACACACACACACACACACACACACACACACACACACTCACATCTTTTTTTTTAATTTTTAATAGTGCACATTCCAACCAGTGCCTCTTTTTTAGATATTTTTCTTTTTGTTTTGTTTTGTTTTTGTAAACATTTTTTTTTTGTAAACATATAAATATATATATATCTATATATATATATAGATAATAAAATAAAAAAAAATACATAAAATCGAATTTTTAACTATTTACAGAAAACAAGGGGTAAAGCCAAATTTTGAAGATGCACACCAAAAATTGGTAATGTCAACATGTGCTATGTACCATCATGAGTGATCAATGGACGTGTTTGGTGGGTGCAATCCCTTCCTCTCACATACTAGAATGAGGAAGGGTTTGCAAACACAAAATGCGTACATTGCGATCCTCTGATGGCACATAGCACATGTTGACACACCGTGTGCATCTTCAAAATTTGGCCTCTAAAAACAATGTTATAAAAACATTAAAAACTTTTTTACAAGGAAATGAAGAACATGATCTTTCGTTTTAGGGAAAAGGGGCTTAGATTCTCCCTAAAACATCGATCATGTTCTTCATTTCCTACCTCATAGTGTCCAGTTCTCCTTGCATGTTTTGCATCTTGTTCTGCATTTGATCGATCTTGCCATTCCAGGCCATGATCTGACCAATCAGTCTCTGGGCACTGTCTGTGGAAAATTGCTCCGCGGCTTGTCCCTCCACAACCAGATCATCACCTAAAAACATGTGTAGATAAAAAATTTTGTTAAAATATACAGCCATTAATTGTTTACCTTAAGCTGGGTTGTCAGACACTCACTTTGTGGGGTGTGTATCTCCACCACCTCTTCCTCCTCCACATCTAGCCCTGGGCTTGGCTGATCCATCTCGGACACTGGGCTGGGCAGCTCCATCTCGGACACTGGGCTTGGGCTAACTGCCCAATCAGGCTGGTGAGATCGGGGGGTCCTGGGCTGCTCCGTCTCTTGTCTGAGTCTTTGTTCCCCTATGAGAATGAAAAAACAAAAAAAAGGTATACTTTTAAGCATAGTGATATTTGAGTTCAGAAATTGGAATATGAAACATTGGTTTGAAGTGGTGTACAATTATTAGCTGGTTATTACAAGATCCTAGTTTAATACATCATTAAAATGAAATTTTTTTAGTTAGGCTGTGTTCAGAATGCTGCGATGTGCGAACGCTGCAAATCTACTGTGGTTTCACGCATCGCATGCCTCCCGGAGGCAGTTCACACTGCCCTATGTGACCTGCTGGGAGTGTCAGTGTAAAGTTTTATTGACACCTCCAAATTATTTCTCATATCACAGTGCAATCTTTAAACTCGGACAGGAATCGGACCACATGGTGTGAACACCCATGTGATCCGATTCTGCTGTGGACTAAAAAAAGGGCCATGTACAAGTTTGGGCCGGATGCGATGCGAATTCAGCCATACTATATGTATGGCTGAAATCGCATCACACAGAGATCACATGTGATTTGCACTGCAGTGCGGTGCAAATCACATTCGATCTCGTACATTGCAGCAATGTGAACCTAGCCTTTAACCAAACTGCGATACTTTATATCTTTTGTCCAAGTTTCACAGACGGACACACTCGAATCATTCCCTGGAGTACCTGTGTGTGATTATGTCAAAAAATGTTCTATGATGTCCCAAACTACACTAAATGATTCCCAGTCCAGATGTTGAACCAGCATTTTATCTACCTATCTGTCTATCTATCTATCTATCTATCTATCTATCTATCTATCTATCTATCTATCTATCTATCTATCTCTTTTTTTTAATTAGACTACATTACACTGAATAAATTTATGAAACAGCTGCAGCTATAAAGACATGTACACAAAGATATCCTAAACTGAGTGTGACAATTCAGTTTATCATGAACAATACAAAAAAAAAATATTAACTAATTAAAATCTAATCCAACACCAGATAAATTTACACCATATACAAATTCATGCTATTTACGTCCACATATACGAACGAGCATATTCGCTCATTACATGAACTATTAACCACACGAACGATCAAATTCGCCAGATTTACAAATATATCGTATACACCTATACAAACGATTATGTCCGACCATCACAATAAGCGCGGAGTACTCACTTTTTTTCAGGGCCTTTTTGATTCTCCTGTATTGGTCCGGCTCCCTGGATTTGATGTCGGACCATCGTTTCCGGAGCTGATCTTTGGCTCTTCGGACCCCAAATTTGCTTTCCAAAGTGCTCACAACTATCGTCATGATGCCATTTTTTCTGATATTGGGTTTGGGATATGGGCCATTTTCCCCATCGTAATCCTCCCTTCTCAGTATATCCACCATCTCCACCATCTCTTCAAAGGCCATGTTTGTGGCCTTATACCTCTTCCTTGCTCCGGAAGCATGGGGTTCAGGGCTTTCCTCCGCGCTGCTCACTGAAAATCCGTCCGCCATTTTCATCTATTCAATCTCCCACAGCAGAACGAGGGTAAAAGGGGCGGGGAAATACAGTCACACGGAACATCAGGGGCGGGCAACGTGGGCGACGCAGGCGGAGCTTGAACGCATGCGCTGTATATAAAGCATTACAGCGATGCCGTACGTTTGTCCGAACGGAAGCAGCGAGTGATACACGCGACAGTAAGATGGTTATCTTTTTATTTCTAGGGTTTTAGGCCTGCGTTAGGAATGTATATAGTGGGATTTCACCTTGTGGATGGTTAGTTGATTTTAATGTGGGTTGGTGGTTGAGTGGGGTTGGTGTTTTGTGTGGTAGTGTGGGGGTGGGGGTGGGTGTATGGGGGGGTAGTGTGTGTGTGGGGGGGTAGTGTGTGTGTGGGGGGGGCAGTGTGTGTGGTAGTGTGTGTGGGGGTGGGGGTGGGTGTGTGGGGGGGTAGTGTGTGTGGGGGTGGGGGTGGGTGTGTGGGGGGGTAGTGTGTGTGGTAGTGTGTGTGGTAGTGTGTTTGGGGGTGGGGGTGGGTGTATGGGGGGGGTAGTGTGTGTGTGGGGGGGTAGTGTGTATGTGGGGGGGTAGTGTGTGTGGTAGTGTGTGTGTGGGGGTAGTGTGGGTGTAGTGTGTGTCTCGCCTACATTGTCACAATATAAATAGTGTGCATTTGGTCTGACATTAGTATTTATGTTTTTTTTTTTTTTTTTTTTTCAGAAATCAAAATGCAAAAGTACACTCCGGACCCCTTTAAGGAGGAGGCATTCCTCTCAACATTTATAGATATGTTTGAGATGCACAGGAGCCTGTGGGATTCCAAGCACCCACTATATTCAAGCCGTCCTGGCCGGAGGAAGACACTGGGGACAATTTTGACGTTTGTGAAAACCCGACTCCCCCAGGCAGACCTTAACTTTGTGAGCTCCAAAATTCAGAGCCTGCGTAACATGTATAGGCGGGAGCGCAACAAGATCCTAGAGTCCCAAACATCAGGAGCAGCAGCAGATGAGATATATGTACCTAGGCTGTGGTATTACAACAGGCTGCGTTTTCTGGATGACCCGTCAGAAGCCAGGCAGTCACTTTCCACTCTTCCGTCTACCCTTCCCTCCACCCGTCCCTCCACCCTTCCCTCCACCTCAGGTGAGCCATCCCTGGAAGATCCAGACCCTTCCTTGCTGGATGAAGTTGATGCGCCCAGCTGGAGCCAAGTATATTTTAGTTTCTAAAGTTAGGATTGCTCAAATATTAATGATGTAAAGTTCAATGTTTGAATTGCTTCCAAATCTAGGATTTCATCACAAATTAAATTAGATAGAAGGATACAGTAGTTTCCACAAATGTGGCTCAAATCTTGGTGAACTGATGGAAAAATGATGGTGTCAAAATGATAGCCTTTTGTATTTCAAGACAAATGTATTTGCAAGTGAGAACTGTAAAATTGTCAGTGATTGATGATTTCAAAATATAGACATATTTTATTTATTTATTTCTTTATTTTTTACACAGGATGAGCTCACCCAGGAGGAGGCCGGGACCAGTGGTATGGAGGAGGAGGCCGGGACCAGCCACACGCAGGAGATAGCTGGGCCCAGCAGGAGTCGGACCGAAAGTCAGGTCCCTCCCCTCCGCCTAGCCAGCAAAAGGCCCAGGAGGATGACTCAGACAGAGGAGGAGTCATTGGCGCTTATACGCCAAGCCAGCCAAGTGCTGAGTAAACCCCCCCAATCCTGAGGAGGCCTATGGTACTTATTTGGCAAGCAAGTTGCTTGAAATGGAGAAGGGACAGCGCAACTTGTGCGAAACGATTTTTTTTTACACTATTCAGCGGGGTCTGAAGGGTGAGCTAACACCAACCACCAGACTGTACAACACAGACCCTACTGCTCCTCCTCCTCCTCCTCCTCCTCCTACCACAAGTCCACCACCAGAGGCACAGCCTCCAGCGAAGCGTGGAGGGAAGGCTAGACGGAAGAGTCGGAAGTGACTGCCTGGCTTCAGTCTGCTCTGACAGAAGACGCAGGCTGTTGTAGTACCACAGTCTGGGGACATAGATCTCATCTGCTGCTGTTCCTGGTCTTTGGGATTCTAGGACCTGGTTGTGCTCCCTATTTACATGCTACGCAGGTTCTGAATTTTGGTGTCCACTGACTTGATGTGTCCCTGGGGGACAAAAGGCTTCACAAACATCAAAATTGTCTCCAGTGTTGCCTCCCTCTTGATTTTGTTTTGTACAGACTAAAAATAAATATTTATTATTTCCAAAAATATTGTAATTTTTTTTTGGCTTAAAAAAACAGAGTTTATTTGTGAGTAGGCAGGTACATGTCAAAAGACTCTGGGGGTTATTTACAAAACACACGTTCATGTTAATATAAATATGCTAACTTCAAGTGCAATTTTTAAAGCACTGCAAGTGCACTTGGAAGTGCAGTCGCTGTAAATTTGAGGCTAACATTTGAAATGAGGGGAAGCTCTGCTGATTTTGAACATTCAATCATGTGTAAGCTAAAATGCTGGTTTGGGTATCTATCTATCTATCTATCTCTACTTACATAGTCTGCTTGGCCAAAAAAAAACGCAAGTCCATCTTGTTTAACCCCCCCCCCCCCCACAAAAAAAAAAAAGCAAAATAAATAAATAATTTTAAACTAACAATAGTAGTTCCAAAAATATATAGTAATAGATAAATTATAAAATTATATATATATATATATATATATATATATATATATATATATATTCTCAAATTGGAATATTAATCATAGGATGAGGATGAATAAAAACATTTGGTATAACTCTGTGTGAATATAAGCAGCAAAGCTACTTCACTTTTCTTGCATTATGAAGAAGAAAAGAATGGGCTATATTAAAAAAACACAAAATTAGCAGCATGACGAATATGCTAGCTTCAATGCGAACACTAGTTTTACAAGACCGAGCGCTTCCGCCCTGTAAATCCTTTCTGGGCATGCGTCATTCTTAGTCCGTCCGACTAGCATACTGACGAGCGGATTGTCCGCTGAAACCAAAGTATGATGGACAGAATTTCGAAAAATCCGAAATACTTAGTACGCCAGACTGCACGCTGAAAAAGTCCGCTGAAGCCCACACACGAGCGGACTGTCCGCTGAAATGTGTTTCGACGGACTAAGTAGGCCATACAGTCCGCCCGTGTGTACGCGGCCTAAGGCTGAGTGAGCCACTCAACCAAGTCTGGTGTGTCCTTTGATGTAATTGAACGCACCTTCTGCAATTTCCCACTTTGGCTCAAGTCTGTTGCTCCTGCCCTACCCCTACCACCCCTGCGGAAGGGCCTGCCTCTTCCTCTGCCTGTCATTTTTTAAATGACCCTGTGGCAAAAGTCTCTAGAGAAGTGCAGTATATGTGGAAGAAGGAATATACAGTAACACCCCGCTTCAATCTGTCGTTTTGGGGAGCCACTGGTCTATCACACCAGTTATAATACTTTTTTCTAATTACGTTTGTC
Organism: Lithobates pipiens; assembly: GCF_037356315.1. Taxonomy (NCBI): domain Eukaryota; kingdom Metazoa; phylum Chordata; class Amphibia; order Anura; family Ranidae; genus Lithobates; species Lithobates pipiens. Next base: position 274,049,276 of record NW_027507790.1, on the reverse strand, counting down.
ACTCTTTGTAATATCGCTGCAGAACCGCTCAGCAGTCACAATGCTGGACAGTGGAAATGCACTATACTATGCTTTCTATATTTAAAAGTATTTTATATGTGTATTACACCCCTATTTACTGCACACCAAATAGTACACCTATACCAGTCCTTAAAAGGACGTTTGTGGACCTAATAGCAGCTAGCTAGTGAACTACAGGCTGTCCCTGCTCCAAACAGCAAACTCTTTCCCTACACTGAGAAAAGACAGCTGCAGAATCGGTCAGCACTGCAGTGCACTATAATATGCTTTCTATATTTGAAAGAAAGTATATTATAAGTGTATTACAACTCTATATACTGTACACCTATACCAGTCCTTAAAAGGACTTTTGTGGACCTAATAGTAATAGCTAATGATTACAGACTGACTGTCCCTGCTCCACACAGCATCCTTTCCCTACACTGATCAAAGGCAGAATGTAAAATGGCCACCAGATAAGGTCTATTTAAAAAGGTAGGGGGTATGTCCATGTGCTGAAATGTCTCAATTGGCTATCCTGTACCCCATGATAGATGTGTCATGGGTCAAAGTTCTTCACAATGTAAAAGAATATGTCCGCCGCGAACAGCACCAGAAGTCCGCCGGTTTGGCAAATCGCGAGCGAGCAAAGTTAGCCACAAGCCGGGCAAACCACAAGGCCATCTCTACAAATCACTACTCACATATTCAGGGTGCTTGTAGTGCATCACTCTGACCTTGCGTGATAAATAAATGCAGTATGTTGCCTCTGTGACACCAGCTTCTCGTCTTCAATTCCTTCCACTGGGGGCAGTCACAGTACCGTCCTCCTTGCCCCTCCTCTATTTGTTATGCCACAGGGTCATGTGCATTCTTCGGGGGGATTACACCCCAAAATACATTTTGCTGTTTCTCCTGAGTATGGAAATACCACATGTGAGACTTTTTTGGGAGCCTAGTCGGTTGCCAAAAACCAATGACCGCCTTCAGGCTTTCAAGGATGCAAATCACTAATTTCATTTCCTCACTACCTATCACAGTTTCGGACGCCCTGAAATTTCAAGATTGCACAACCCCAGTGACCCCTTTTTGGAAAGAAGACACCCCAAGCTATTTGCCGAGAGGCATGTTGAGCCCATGGGATATTAAATTTTTTGCTACCAGTTCCTGGAAAATGACAAGAAGGGGTTCATGTTCTTACCCAAAATTGTCACCTAAATTATATGCCATGGGTATATGTGGAATTACATCCCAAAATACATTCTTCTGCTTCGCCTGAGTACAGGGATACCACCTTTTTGGGAACCTGGTCGTGTTCAGGTGCCGAAAATCAATGACTGCCTTCAGGCATTCAAAAGGCGCAATTTTGCTAATTTGACTTCCTCACTACCTTTCACATCTTTGGAAGCTCTGAAATGCCAATATAGCACACCCCCTACCCCCAAATGAGCCCCTTTGTGAAAGTAGACACCCCAAAGATATTGATAAGAGGCATGGTAAGTATTTTGCAGATCTCAATTTTCAAGGTTTTGAAAATTAAAAAAAGAAAAGAAAAAATAAATTGTCGTTTTCTTTTTGCATTTTCTAAAAAAATGTGGCAACAAATGAGATCTGCAAAATACTCACCATGCCTCTTAGCCAATACCTTGGGGTGTCTACATTCTAAAAATAGGTCACTTGAGTGTTTTATTTTAATATCCTGGCATTTCAGGGCCCCCAAAACTGTGACAGGTAGTCAGGAAGTGTAATGAGGAAATACGCCCTTTAAAAGCCTGAGCATGCTTATTGGATTTTGGGCTCCTGTACATGGACAGGCTGCCAAAAAGTCTCTCACATGTGGTATCCCCATACTCAGTAGAAGTAGCAGAATGTGTTTTGTGGTGCAGTTTCACATATACACACGGCATATGTGAGAAATATCTTATTAAATTGACAACTTTGTTAAAGTAAAAAAACGTGTGGCAAAATCTTCCATGCACTCAACATGCCTCTCAGCAAATAGCATGGGGTCTACTTTCCAGGTCATTTGTACTATTAGGGCTTTTCAGGGCTTTTCAGGGCTTCTGAAACTGTGATAGGCAGTCAGGAAGTGTAATGAGGAAATAATGCCCTTTAAAAGCCTGAGGGTGCTTATTGGGTTTTTGGGTCTGGCACATGCTCAGGAGAAGTAGCAGAATGTGTTTTGTGGTGTAATTCCACATATACACATGGCATGTGCGTGAAATATCTTATTAAATAAAACATTTTCATTTTCCAAAAACTTGTGGAAAAAAAAAATTCGTATTAAAAGCTTATACCACACATTACCCACTCTTCTAACCACTTGAAGACCAAGCTTTTTCTGACACTTTTTGTTTAGGTGAAAAATAAATAAAAAATTCTAGAAAATTACTTTAACCACTTGCCGACCGCCTCACGCCGATGTACGTCGGCAGAATGGCACAGGCAGGCATAATCACATACATGTACGTGATTTGCCTCCCGCGGGTCGGGGGCCCGATCGGGCCCCCGCCCGGTGCCTGCGGCGGTCGGTTTTCGTTCGGGAGCGATCCCGGACGAGGGGACGGCCATTCATTCATGGCCACCCCCTCGCGATCGCTCCCGACGAATGGAAATCCCCGGTGACATCACTTCCTCTCCTGTAATGTAAACACAGGAGAGGAAGTGATGTATTCTCTCCTCCGTGTCGGTATTTTTCGTTCCGACACGGAGGAGAGCGGATCAGTGAGTTGCACCAACACATCCCACACACAGTAGAACATGCCAGGCACACTCACACCCCCCCTTTACCCCCCGATCACCCCCCCAATTACCCCTGCCCCCCAGTCACAGTGACACCAATGTCATTTTTTTTTTTTTTTTTTTTTTTTTTGCATTGGTGTCATTTGTGACTGTAATAACTGTTAGGGCAGTTAGGGTTAGCCCCCTTTAGTTCTAATGTACCCCCCTAACCCCCCCAATAAAGGTTTAACCCCGTGATCACCCCCCGTCGCCAGTGTCACTAAGGCTGGGTTCACATTGCAGCGGTTTATGAGAACGAATGTGATTCGCACCGCACTGCAGTGCAAATCACATCCGATCTCTGTGCGATTCGAGTTCAGCCATTCGCCGCACCCGCCGCACCCGCCACACCCGCCGCACCCGCCGCAAATTCGCACGGGACCCTTTTTTTGGCCCGCAGCAGAATCGGATCGCATGGGTGTTCACACCATGCGATCCGAGTTTGCAGATCGCACTGCGATATGCGAACTGATCTGGGGGTGTCAGTAACATTTCACTGACACTCCCAGCAGTTCGCATAGGGCAGTGTGAACTGCCGCCGGGAGGCATGCGATGCGGGAACCCGCCGCGGATTCGCGGCGTTTCCGCATCGCTCCAGTGTGAACCCAGCCTAATAAGCGATCATTTTTCTGATCGCCGTATTAGTGTCACAGGTGACGCTAGTTAGGCAGGTAGGTATTTAGGTTCGCCGCAGCTTTTTATAGCGCTAGGGACCCCCATATACTACCGCATAAAGCCCCCTGATTGCCCCCTAGTTAACCCTTTTCACCAGTGATCACCATATAACTGTTACAGGTGACGCTGGTTGGTTAGTTATTTTTTTATAGTTTCAGGGCACCCGCCATTTATTACCTAATAAAGGTTTAACCCCCTGATCACCCGGCAGGTGTCATTTGTGACTAATAACTGTTAGGGCAGTTAGGGTTAGCCCCCTTTAGTTCTAAGGTACCCCCCTAACCCCCCCAATAAAGGTTTAACCCCGTGATCACCCCCCGTCGCCAGTGTCACTAAGGCTGGGTTCACATTGCAGCGGTTTATGAGAACGGATGTGATTCGCACCGCACTGCAGTGCAAATCACATCCGATCTCTGTGCGATTCGAGTTCAGCTATACAGATAGTATGGCTGAATTCGTGTCGCACCCGCCGCACCCGCCGCAAACTCGCACGGGACCCTTTTTTTGGTCCGCAGCAGAATCGGATCGCATGGGTGTTCACACCATGCGATCCAAGTTTGCAGATCGCACTGCGATATGCGAACTGATCTGGGGGTGTCATTAACATTTCACTGACACTCCCAGCAGTTCGCATAGGGCAGTGTGAACTGCCGCCGGGAGGCATGCGATGCGGGAACCCGCCGCGCATTCGTGGCGTTCCCGCATCGCTCCAGTGTGAACCCAGCCTAATAAGCGATCGTTTTTCTGATCGCTGTATTAGTGTCACAGGTGACGCTAGTTAGGCAGGTAGGTATTTAGGTTCGCCGCAGCTTTTTATAGCGCCAGGGACCCCCATATACTACCGCATAAAGCCCCCTGATTGCCCCCTAGTTAACCCTTTCACCAGTGATCACCATATAACTGTTACAGGTGACGCTGGTTGGTTAGTTATTTTTTTATAGTTTCAGGGCACCCGCCATTTATTACCTAGTCTCACTAGTGTACCCCTAAATTTAGGGGTGTCTACTTTCTAAAATGGGGTCATTTGGGGGGGGGGGGTTTGTGCCATCTTGGCATTTTATGGCCTTCAAAACTGTAACGCCCTTAGAAAGCCTGAAGGCGGTGCTTGGTTTTTGGGGCCCCGTACGCGGCTAGGCTCCCAAAAAGTCCCACATATGTGGTATCCCCGTACTCAGGAGAAGCAGCAGAATTTATTTTGGGGTGTCATTTCACATATGCCCATGGCATGCGTGAGCAATATATCATTTAGTGACAACTTTGTGAAAAAAAAAAAAAGTTTGTAATTTTCCCGCAACTTGTGGCAAAATATAAAATATTCCATGGACTCAACATGCCTCTCAGCAAATAGCTTGGGGTGTCTACTTTCTAAAATGGGGTCATTTGTGGGGGTTTTGTGCCATCTTGGCATTTTATGGCCTTCAAAACTGTAATAGGTAGTGAGAAGTGAACTCAAAAAATTACGCCCTTAGAAAGCCTGAAGGCGGTGCTTGGTTTTCGGGGCCCCGTACGCGGCTAGGCTCCCAAAAAGTCCCACATATGTGGTATCCCCGTACTCAGGAGAAGCAGCAGAATTTATTTTGGGGTGTCATTTCACATATGCCCATGGCATGCATGAGCAATATATCATTTAGTGACAACTTTGTGAAAAAAAAAAAAAAAAAAAAAAAGTTTGTAATTTTCCCGCAACTTGTGGCAAAATATAAAATATTCCATGGACTCAACATGCCTCTCAGCAAATAGCTTGGGGTGTCTACTTTCTAAAATGGGGTCATTTGTGGGGGTTTTGTGCCATCTTGGCATTTTATGGCCTTCAAAACTGTAATAGGTAGTGAGGCGTGAAATCAAAAATTTACGCCCTTAGAAAGCCTGAAGGCGGTGCTTGGTTTTCGGGGCCCTGTACGCGGCTAGGCTCCCAAAAAGTCCCACATATGTGGTATCCCCGTACTCAGGAGAAGCAGCAGAATTTATTTTGGGGTGTCATTTCACATACGCCCATAGCATGTGTGAGCAATATATCATTTAGTGACAACTTTGTGTAAAAAAAAAAAAAAAATTTTTTTTTTGTCATTATTCAATCGCTTGAGGCAAAAAAATAAAATATTCAATGGGCTCAACATGCCTCTTATCAATTTCCTTAGGGGGTCTACTTTCCAAAATGGGGTCATTTGGGGGGGTTTTGTACTGCCCTGTCATTTTAGCACCTCAAGAAATGAGATAGGCAGTCGTAAACTAAAAGCTGCGTAAATTCCAGAAAACGTACCTTAGTTTGTAGATGTGACAACTTTTGCGCAAACCAATAAATATACAATTATTGACTTTTTTTTTACCAAAGACATGTGGCTGAATACATTTTGGCCTAAATGTATGACTAAAATTGAGTTTATTGGATTTTTCTAATAACAAAAAGTAGAAAATATCATTTTTTTTCAAAATTTGCGGTCTTTTTACGTTTATATCGCAAAAAATAAAAATCGCAGAGGCAATCAAATACCATCAAAAGAAAGCTCTATTTGTGGGAAGAAAAGGACGCAAATTTTGTTTGGGTACAACATTGCATGACCGCGCAATTACCAGTTAAAGCAGCGCAGTGCCAAATTGTAAAAAGACCTCTGGTCATTTACCAGCAAAATGGTCCGGTCTGAAAGTGGTTAAACCCCTAAACATTATAATAGGATTTTTATATACAGCTTACCTGTAAAATACTTTTCTTGAGAGTACATCACGGGACACAGGGGCTTCATTACATAGTGGGTTATATAGGCACCTCTGGTGATTGGACACTGGTTAACCCCCAATTAAGGAGAATTCCTCCCTTATATATCCCCTCCCATATGGGAGGCACCTCAGTTTTATAGCAAAGCAATAGGAAACCACGTAAAACCCAAGAGGGACGGGAGCCCTGTGTCCCATGATGTACTATCAAGAAAAGGATTTTACAGGTAAGCTGTATATAAAAATCCCATTTTCTTGATCATACATCACGGGACACAGGAGCTTCATTACATAGTGGGATGTCCCAAAGCAATGCTCAGATTGAGGGGAGGGAGACACAGATCATAATTATAGACCGCCATGGACCGGAGGACCTAAACTGCAGCCTGCAGTACACTGCGCCCAAAGGCGATATCCTCTTGCCCTCTGACATCCACCTGATAGAATCTGGTGAATGTGTGGACTGATGACCAAGTTGCAGCCTTACAGATCTGAGCCAGGGAGGCCTGGTGATGCACTGCCCAAGAAGCACTTACAGCCCTAGTTGAGTGCGCTTTCACTTGAAAAGGAGGGATCTTCCCTTTAACACTATAGGCCTGAGAATTAATCTGTCTAATCCACCTTGAGAGAGTGGATTTTGATGCCGCCTGGCCCTTACTTGGGCCTTCCGGCAAAATAAATAAGCAATCAGTTTTGCTTATCTGAGCAGTTGCCTGAAGATAGATACTGATTGCCCTTACCACATCCAAAGTGTGCAAAGATTCTTCTTCTGCGGACTGTGGGTCCGGAAAAAAGGATGGTAAGACTACATCTTGATTCAGATGGAATCCTGAAACCACCTTAGGCAGAAAGGACCTGTTGGGGATGCCCTACCACCCGGTCCTTATGAATAATTAGATACGGCTCTTTGCTGGAGAGAGCTGCTAGTTCTGACACTCTTCTAGCAGTGGATATGGCTACCAAGAAGAGACAAAGAAAAAGGTCTGGTGTCCCCAGTGACACACTTCCATCCCTGTAATATATAACAAACAACAAAGGATTCGCCCTGGGACTTTAAATGAAGTGGGTACTGTTTCCGCCAGTAAACATAACAGTAGTAAATATAATATATGGTTTATTCAAGTACAATTGTTTACATGGATAAATAACATCAACGGTTGCCAATATAAAATATATAAACAAGGAGTATTGGTACATAAATGTAGAAGTAGTACATGGTACACGGGCATCATACTACCCGACTAGTTTCGTGAGATCCAGCTCGCTCTTCAGGGGTGGATGTGTGTAACAATGTACCTAGGATGAACAAAAATATATATGTTTGTCAATATAGCACAGTATTAGTTATAACAGCGCAGGGTAGGAGGGGTTGTAGGCCCCCCCATACTTACCACTGAGCTTGGCCATGGCTCCAGGTGTGCAGCCTCGAGACGGCAGCAGCGTATGCCTCCCCTGGGAGCTGAGGGGGCAGGATCAAATGGGACCCCAACCAGGGCCAAACGGAGAGCAGGCATGGCAAAGGTGTAGTGATGTATCCCTAGGGTCCTCATTGGTCGATAAAACGTATAGGCTGTGAACATAAGTATGTTTGTCAGGCATCTGAAGTAGTAGAGTAAAATCAATAGATATTGGTATAAAGATATGTATGCATGTATGCATGAATGAAAGGCCTGAGCCAAAAGTTGTAGGGCCATGAAGATGGTTAGAAACCTAGGACAACAGAGGGGTACTGCCAGGTGACAAAAAGAGGGGGGAAAGAAGTGAACTACAATTGTGTGGGTAGTGATGTATCCCTAGGAACCTCATTAGTCCATAAAGCGTATAAGCTATAAACAAATATGCTTATCAGGCATCTAAAGTAGTAAAGTAAGATCAATGAGTATAGGCATAAAGATATGTATATGTGAAAAACAGTGCAGCGCTTACTATGAATAAATGTAACATGTGACTGAATACAATAAAGCAATTGATCAAAAAAAACTTCAGAACTGGTGATTCCAAAATTGAACATCAATAGTAAAAAATATATATATATATATATATTGTGCAATAAACAAAAAATTAAAAATTAATTGGTTGTTAAACCAAAAAAGATGTTACTCAAAATTGGTGTGAAAGCAAAAAATTGTTTGAACCACAACTTGTTGCTGAAAAACTCAAAAGTGAAAAAGTAAAAAATGTGAGACACAAAAATATGATTATGTGAAGCGAATCAAAAAATCAAAAAACAAATCAAAACAAGTCCCATGCCTTGAATAAGTGAAGTGATTTACAAGGCCCCAGACACGTGGAGATAAATGTTCATTAAGTGAAACATAAGTGAATAAAACGTTAAAGTTGATCACAGGTGTCTCTGGTGCAGGTGCTTGACCACGTAAATTCTTTCACTACAGCAACTTAAGTGAGTAATAAAGGCTTACCAGAGCAACCATTAGTGTGCGCGGATACGAACTCCCAAATGATTAGGATCGGACAAGATCGCTCCTCCGACACTCCTCATACAAATGGATGATTCGAATCGCCTTTGGGGGCGGGAAGGTGAAACCTAACCCACACCTTCGGATGTTCCTTGAACGTCGTCCGTTCCGGTCAGTTCGGAAATTTCAAATTGGCGTGTCACCGAATGGATGAAAAAGGGAAAAAAACGCCCAATCGTGTGATAAAGTCTAAAACACGTGGATTTTATTTTTCAACCAGATAAGCGTTGGAAGCTACAAATGACTCGATCGAGTCGCATAAAATTGATCGTAAAAAAGAAATGCTAGCAAAAGTATATGAGTAAATAAAAACGAGCGGATAAAATAGCACGAGGTGTAGACGTATCTACCCGACGATCGTTTCGTCACAAATTGACGTCATCAGGGGTACGCCCACACCCTCGTGCTAAAGCTTTAAATAGCCTATGGGTAAGGTAGGGAGCCCTGCCATAGGTGCAGACAAAAACATCCGTTCATGATCAGTTTAACCAACAAATGACCAGTCTCTTTGGACTGGTTACCATATAATAGAAAGGATAATAAAGTACAAAACGGTCTACGACCAGTTTGTTCGAGTAAAGTTGGAGTTCCCTCATAGTATAATGATGAAGCTCATATAAAAATGACTGATAAAAAATACAAACATTCAATCCTGTAACAAATCCCCCCCTTTTTAACATATGGCCACATGCATTAATGGTGGCTATCTGGCTACATATATGTCCCAGAAATGGGTGGCCATAAATTAGGGACACACATCCCTGGGGGACTTAATATCGAATGGGACATCAATTGTTTTATCAACAACGGTTGATTTACCATTCCTCTTTCCCCTTTCAATACACGGATTTTGTATTCAGTTTAGGCTATATATACCGTGATGATTAATTATATCACCATTGTCTGTATTTTTGCAGTATTTTTTGTTATGTAACTTATATAATTTTTTGTTATGTAACTTATATATATTTCATGAGAATAGAATGAATGTAATGTTCTTTCTAAACCCGGTATATATGTTTCACCCATGAAGTTTTGTGATTGGACTATGGGTAATGGTGGGTAGTCAATGCTGTGTAGGCCCTCAAATATTACGGTCACATTTCTTTTCCTTTTGTGGATGGTTATTTTCAATCCACACGTATGCATTATCTTTTGTTTTTTGAACCAAGTCACCCATTTCTGGGACATATATGTAGCCAGATAGCCACCATTAATGCATGTGGCCATATGTTAAAAAGGGGGGGATTTGTTACTGGATTGAATGTTTGTATTTTTTATCAGTCATTTTTATATGAGCTTCATCATTATACTATGAGGGAACTCCAACTTTACTCGAACAAACTGGTCGTAGACCGTTTTGTACTTTATTATCCTTTCTATTATATGGTAACCAGTCCGAAGAGACTGGTCATTTGTTGGTTAAACTGATCATGAACGGACGTTTTTGTCTGCACCTATGGCAGGGCTCCCTACCTTACCCATAGGCTATTTAAAGCTTTAGCACGAGGGTGTGGGCGTACCCCTGATGACGTCAATTTGTGACGAAATGATCGTCGGGTAGATACGTCTACACCTCGTGCTATTTTAGCTGCTCGTTTTTATTTACTTATATACTTTTGCTAGCATTTATTTTTTATGATCAATTTTATGCGACTCGATCGAGTCATTTGTAGCTTCCAACGCTTATCTGGTTGAAAAATAAAATCCACGTGTTTTAGACTATATCACACGATTGGGCGTTTTTTTCCCTTTTTCATCCATTCGGTGACACGCCAATTTGAAATTTCCGAACTGACCAGAACGGACGACGTTCAAGGAACATCCGAAGGTGTGGGTTAGGTTTCACCTTCCCGCCCCCAAAGGCGATTCGAATCATCCGTTTGTATGAGGAGTGTCGGAGGAGCGATCTTGTCCGATCCTAATCATTTGGGAGTTCGTATCCGCGCACACTAATGGTTGCTCTGGTAAGCCTTTATTACTCACTTAAGTTGCTGTAGTGAAAGAATTTACGTGGTCAAGCACCTGCACCAGAGACACCTGTGATCAACTTTAATGTTTTATTCACTTATGTTTCACTTAATGAACATTTATCTCCACGTGTCTGGGGCCTTGTAAATCACTTCACTTATTCAAGGCATGGGACTTGTTTTGATTTGTTTTTTGATTTTTTGATTCGCTTCACATAATCATATTTTTGTGTCTCACATTTTTTACTTTTTCACTTTTGAGTTTTTCAGCAACAAGTTGTGGTTCAAACAATTTTTTGCTTTCACACCAATTTTGAGTAACATCTTTTTTGGTTTAACAACCAATTAATTTTTAATTTTTTGTTTATTGCACAATATATATATATATATTTTTTACTATTGATGTTCAATTTTGGAATCACCAGTTCTGAAGTTTTTTTTGATCAATTGCTTTATTGTATTCAGTCACATGTTACATTTATTCATAGTAAGCGCTGCACTGTTTTTCACATTTCTGTTACTTAGACCTAGTATCTGTTTTTTTGTGTTCAGCCGCTGTTTTTCTTAAATTTTTTCTATATCAACTAATTTATCACCAAGCGCAAGTTTTACATTTTATAAAGATATGTATAGCCAAGTAAAGCCTGAATCAAGGATGGTAGGGACATGGAGATGGTGGAAACCATAGGGTAGCAAGGGGGTACTGGCAGGTGACAAGGTAAGAAAAGAAAAAAAGAGAAAGATGGACTCGTGTGGAAAAATCATCAGTATCCAAAAAAAATATAAATAAATAAATAAGAATAAGTGCTCGTAAGATAAACAATGTGTGAGATATGCAAGTGTGCCTAAATAAGATAAGTATCAAAAAGGTGAATATGGTAAGTACCTGAGTCAGGTGAATATCCTAAGTATAAAAGTAATGAGACACAGCAAGCAATCTCCACAGCTGTGTGTGTCCTCAGTGAAGAGTGAAATGAAATCCAAGCCATGCCTGACCTCCAATTTAACCCCGGAAGGCCCCAACAGACTCCGCCCCCAACACCATGTGTGGATGGCTGACATGTGAGTGCAGGAGGCACCCACTGTCATAGGAAGGCACGCAAATGCAAGCGTACCCCCATGCCATCTGATGATATAGTGCGTCCAGCTATGCCGACGTCTGCAAAATCGCAGATGCCATGCTTCTGAAGCCTAAACATGGTGCCGATGTGTAGGTGTCCCCATCCGCCAGAAAGCAGATGGGGACAGCAGGAGACATGAAAAGGCCTCCCTTTATACACATCGCAGCTCCCAATGCGAGACAGAAATCGCTAGCGCCAACCGAGGAATCGCATACAGAGCCAGGGTATATAACAATACTGGAATAAAAATTGTGTTGGAGAATGAGTAACCTAGTATAGTATCAAAGTATAACAGTTATTTGTACATGTAAATACTGGCGGGGGTGACAACAGACCAGGTTTGGGCTAATGGGTGTCTTCCACCCGGGTTCAATATAGAGACAAAGAAAAAGGTCTGGTGTCCCCAGTGACACACTTCCATCCCTGTAATATATAACAAACAACAAAGGATTCGCCCTGGGACTTTAAATGAAGTGGGTACTGTTTCCGCCAGTAAACATAACAGTAGTAAATATAATATATGGTTTATTCAAGTACAATTGTTTACATGGATAAATAACATCAACGGTTGCCAATATAAAATATATAAACAAGGAGTATTGGTACATAAATGTAGAAGTAGTACATGGTACACGGGCATCATACTACCCGACTAGTTTCGTGAGATCCAGCTCGCTCTTCAGGGGTGGATGTGTGTAACAATGTACCTAGGATGAACAAAAATATATATGTTTGGCAATATAGCACAGTATTAGTTATAACAGCGTTAGTAACACCGTTGATGTTATTTATCCATGTAAACAATTGTACTTGAATAAACCATATATTATATTTACTACTGTTATGTTTACTGGCGGAAACAGTACCCACTTCATTTAAAGTCCCAGGGCGAATCCTTTGTTGTTTGTTATGGCTACCAAGAAGACCATTTTTTTAGTCAGGAGAACTAATGAAGCCAGATGCAAAGGTTCAAAAGGTTGCCCCTGCAAAGCCGAGAGAACCAAATTCAGATCCCATGGGTATACCGGAGGTTTGACTGGCGGCCTTATCCGCATAGCCCCCTGGATGAAAGCCCACACTAGGGAATGCGATGCAAGTGGCTTCTGAAAAAACACTGACAAGGCCGAAATCTGCACCTTGATAGTGCTTACGGCCAAATTCATTTCTAGGCCCGACTGGAGGAAGGCCAAGATCCTGCTAATGACATACTTTCTAGGATGCCTTTCCCTGAGTTCACACCAGGAAACATATGCCCTCCAGATTTTGTAGTAAATAAGCCTGGAGGCTGGCTTTCTGGCATTGACCAGAGTAGAAAGGACTGGCCCCGAAAGCCCACGGTCTTTCAGAATGTGGGTCTCAGCAGCCAAACCATCAAATTCAGACTGTGTAAAGTAGGATGGTAAATTGGACCCTGTGAGAGCAGATCTGGCCCGGAGAGGAAGGATCCACGGCCTGCCTACTGCCAACTTCATGATCTCTGCGTACCACGGTCGCCTGGGTCAAGCTGGGGCTACCAAAAGAACCAACTTTGTCTCCCTCTTGACTCTTCCCAGGAACCGCGACAGAAGCGGGTGTGGTGGGAAGGCATAAATCAAATTGTACTGATCCCAGGGAACTGTCAGAGCATCCAACCCCTGAGCGAGTGTATCTCTTGTCCTTGACACGAATTTGTCCAGTTTTCTGTTGAATCTGGACGCAAACAGATCTACATCTGGGGTACCCCACCTGCGACATATGTTCCAAAACACATTGGGGTGCAGAGCCCATTCTCCTGGGCACAACTGCTGGTTGCTCAGAAAATCCGCCTGCCAATTTTCCACTCCTGGAATGAAGACTGCAGAAAGGCATGGAACATGCCTTTCTGCCCAGACAAGTATGCGATTCACCTCTTTTTGCGCAACCAGACTCCTGGTACTGCCTTGGGGATTGATATAGGCCACTGCTGTGGCATTGTCGGACTGAACCCGAACAGGGAGACCCCATAGTCTGAAAGACCAGTTTATGAGAGCCATATAAACTGCCCGGATCTCCAAGACATTTATGGGCAATAGCTTCTCGATCGCAGACCATTTCCCCTGCGAGCACGTCTCCTCCAACACTGCTCCTCAGCCTGTCAGGCTGGCATTTGTCGTAATAATCTTCCATGGAAAAGGAAGAAAAGTTTTGCCTTTCAGCAAATTCTCGGTTTGTAACCACCAGACGAGACTCTTGCGTGTCCCTGGGGATAGACGCATAGGAAGATCCAAGGACTGGGGCTTCCTGTTCCAAGCCGCAAGGATGCATCTTTGTAGAGGCCTTGAGTGGAACTGGGCGAATGGAATGGCCTCGAAAGAGGTGACCATTTTTCCTAACAGTCTCATGCACAACCGAATGGGGGAAGATCTTCTGCCCAGAATTAGGCGCACCAGATCCCCAATGGCCAAAGCTTTTGGCCTTGGTAGAAACACCTTGCCCTGAGCGGTGTCGATAACCATACCCAGCTATTCCAACCAGGCTGTAGGGACGACTTTTCTAGGTTTATAATCCAACCTAGGCGTTCCAGGTGTTCTAGCGTTCTGGTAACACTGTGGTTCAGGAGCGCTACTGTTTTCTCTATGAGAAGCAAATCGTCTAGATAAGCCATGATGGCTATACCCTGAGCTCTTAGGTTTGCCAAGAGAGGGTCCAGAATCTTTGCGAAGACTTGAGGGGCTGTAGCGAGCCCGAACGGCAAGGCCACAAACTGAAAATGGCGCCGCTCTACCGCGAACCTTAGATACTTTTGGTGTGGGGAAAAATTGGCACATGGAGATATGCATCCTTGATGTCTATTGATGCCATAAACTCTCCCCCTTGCAGGGAGGAGACCACAGTGCGAATTGACGGCATTCGGAAAGGCCTGGATGCGTAAAAACCGGTTCAGATCCTTCAGATCCAGGATAGGTCTGACACTTCCATTTGGCTTTGGAACGGTGAAGAGATTCGAGTAAAACCCTGAACCCTGTTCTTTTGGGTGCACTTCTACTATCACCCCCTGGGATAGTAAGTGATCTAAGGCCAGAAATAGCGGTCTTTGCTTTACTGGGTCCCTGGGGATCCTTGACCTTAGAAAGCGAGAAGGTGGAATCTCCTGAAACTCTAGCTTGTAGCCCAGAGATACCACCCACTTGTCCCGGATCTCTTCCCGCCAGGCTTCCGCAAACTGCAGGAGCCTTCCCCCCACTCGGCCGAGTGGGGGCGCCCCTTCACAAGGAAGCTTTTGGGCTCTGCTTGGCAGGCTTTCGCCCCCAGGATTTCTTCTGCCCCTGGGCCCGGCCTTGAGCCTTTCCTGTAGAGGAGGGCTGAGAAGGCAGTCGCCACTGCTTAGAGCTTGATGCTCGGGGAGAGAGGGAACGCCTAAATGATGGACGTTTGCTCCTTTTGACTGGAAGGAGAGTAGATTTACCCCCTGAAATTTTTTGGACAAATTTGTCTAATTCTTCTAAAAAAACAAACATTCCCCTTTAAACGGGAACCCAATCAAATGCTTCTTGCATGATAGCTCAGCTGCCCAATTCTTTAGCCATAGGGCCCTTCGCATGTGTACCAACAGGAGAGGCAAACGAGATGCTTGTTGGACAGAATCCAAAATCATATCAATCTTGAAACACAGAATTTGAGGTATTTCTGCAAAATTTTCCACTTCCTCACTGGGAGGGAGGCCAAGCATCTGCTTAACTTGTTCCTTGAGGAACTGACACAACCCCACAGCTGCGACTGTAGGTTGCACTACAGCGCCAGTCATGGAAAAGGAGGTTTTTAATAATGTTTTCAGCTTCTTATCAGTTGGATCCTTAAATACCTGAGCATTATCTAAAGGACAGGTCAGGTTTTTATTCACGCAAGAAGCAGCTGCATCATCAGATGGGACCCCCCATTCCTTGGTGAAGCTTTCCTCCAGAGGATAAAGCATAGAAAACCTTTTAGGAGGAGCAAACAGTTTATCGGGATGTCCCCAATCATCATACAACAATTTATCAATTAAGGGATGAATTGGAAAGGAATAGGCAGTCTGTGGGATTTTCCTGACTCCCAGGGAAGAAACAGAGGACGTAGCGACTAGTGATGGACGAACTTCCGACGGGACGTTTCGCGAACGCGAAACGCGAACGGACACAAACGTTCGCGAAAACGACCGTTCGCCGCGGGCTCCATTGACTTCAATGGGAGGCGAATTTCGCAAACCTTTAGGTCGAATTTGCGGCCACGGGGTAATTATTAGGGGGTAGCACGTAGTCCCACCACCTGGACAATAGCATAATACATGTATGAGGTGAATTTGGGATCGATAACTACAAGCATTTTTTTTTTATTTGGGAAATTGTTCTGACAATTCAGGACTATGGAGCTAATGAAGGCAATGGAGGAGAGGGAAGGTCAGGGACCAGGGTAGGCAAACAAGAGGGTGCAGGAGATACAGAGCACTGACAGCAGCACCGTAATACAGAGCACTGACATCAGCACCGTGACATACAGCGCTGACAGCAGCTCCGTGACATACAGCGCTGACAGCAGCTCCGTGACATACAGCGCTGACAGCAGCTCCGTGACATACAGCGCTGACAGCAGCTCCGTGACATACAGCGCTGACAGCAGCTCCGTGACATACAGCGCTGACAGCAGCACCGTGACATACAGCGCTGACAGCAGCTCCGTGACATACAGCGCTGACAGCAGCTCCGTGACATACAGCGCTGACAGCAGCTCCGTGACATACAGCACTGACAGCAGCTCCGTGACATACAGCGCTGACAGCAGCTCCGTGACATACAGCGCTGACAGCAGCACCGTGACATACAGCGCTGACAGCAGCTCCGTGACATACAGCGCTGACAGCAGCTCCGTGACATACAGCGCTGACAGCAGCTCCGTGACATACAGCGCTGACAGCAGCTCCGTGACATACAGCGCTGACAGCAGCTCCGTGACATACAGCGCTGACAGCAGCTCCGTGACATACAGCGCTGACAGCAGCTCCGTGACATACAGCGCTGACAGCAGCTCCGTGACATACAGCGCTGACAGCAGCACCGTAAGCAGCCCCAGGAGGAAGTCAGCACAGCACAGGGATGGTGTGATCCCCTCATAATAAGAACCCCCAGGAGGAAGTCAGCACAGCACAGGGATGGTGGGAGCCCCTCATAATAAGAACACCCAGGAGGAAGTCAGCACAGCACAGGGATGGTGGGAACCCCTCATAATAAGCAGCCCCAGTAGAAATATGACACCGCTCAACCTCTTCAAAGAGGAGGGTAGGGGCATATAGTACGGTGTGCTTTTTTGGGTCAGGGAAGTGAGCCAAATGAATTAAGAAGGTCTGTGTGCTTGATTCCAAAAATTGTTTATAGACATATACATGGTCTACTGATCACATGTGTTGAATTCCTCCGAGATCCATGCCTCATTCATTTTTAGAAATGTGAGGTAGTTAACACTGTCGTGAGCTAGGCGAGTACGCTTATCGGTCACAATCCCCCCTGCTGCGCTGAACGTCCTTTCGGACAGGACACTGGATGAGGGGCAAGCCAACAGTTCGATTGCAAATTGGGCAAGCTCTGGCCAGAGGTCAAGCCTGCCCACCCAGTAGTCTAGGGGTTCATCACTCCTCAGAGCGTCCACATCGGCCGTTAACCCAATGTAGTCGGACACCTGACGGTCTAGGCGTTCCCTGATGCTGGATCCGGATGACACCTGTCGATGGGTCGGCTGAAAGAATGACCTCATATCCGAAGTCACCAACACATCTTCAAACCGGCCTCTTCTTGCAGGCGCTGTTGGATTGGTACCCGCAAATCCTTCTCTGGGAGTGGGAATTGCTCCTCTGCCAGCGCACGCAAAAGCAGAATGCAGCATTTCTCGAAGCAAGGCCTGGAAGTGCTGCATTCTGACAGCCCTCTGCGACGGCGGTAACATTTCCGCCATTTTGTGTTTGTACCGGGGATCTAAGTACGTTGCCACCCAGTACTGGTCCTTGACCCTCATGCTTTTTATACGGGGGTCCCTATTAAAACACTGGAGCATGAAGGCCCCCATTTGCACTCAAGCGGAAGGTATGTGGTGGTGGTGGTGTTGTTGGTGGTAGTGTCTTTGGGGGTGCACATAGCAGAGAGTGAAGAAGAGGGTGCAGATCGAGAGGATGAGGAGGGTGCAGAAGAATAAGGCTGAGTGAGCCACTCAACCAAGTCTGGTGCGTCCTTTAAAGTAATTGAACGCACCTTCTGCAACTTCCCACTTTGGCTCAAGGCTGTTGCTCCTGCCCTACCCCTACCACCCCTGCGGAAGGGCCTGCCTCTTCCTCTGCCTGTCATTTTTTAAATCACCCTGTGACAAAACTCTTAGTCCCTATACCGCTGAAGGACTGCTGCAGTATAGGGCAGCGGTCAGCAGTAGTGCACGTCAACCCTATGTATTGTGGACCGATAGCGGTCCTTACAGAACAGCAGACTGTACTGCACTCAGGCCTATGTACCGTAGCACCCTATACCAAGTTACCAGTCCTTATAAAAACTTTTGTGGACCAAGCAGGTTGTGTGTTAGTGTTTAGCAGACTGTGCGTCAGTCCCTATACCGCTGAAGGACTGCTGCAGTATAGGGCAGCGGTCAGCAGTAGTGCACGGCAACCCTATGTATTGTGGACCGATAGCGGTCCTTACAGAACAGCAGACTGTAACGCACTCAGGCCTATGTACCGTAGCACCCTATACCAAGTTACCAGTCCTTATAAGAACTTTTGTGGACCAAGCAGGTTGTGTGTTAGTGATTAGCAGACTGTACGTCAGTCCCTATACCAATGAAGGACTGCTGCAGTATAGGGCAGCGGTCAGCAGTAGTGCACGGCAACCCTATGTATTGTGGACCGATAGCGGTCCTTACAGAACAGCAGACTGTACTGCACTCAGGCCTATGTACCGTAGCACCCTATACCAAGTTACCAGTCCTTATAAAAACTTTTGTGGACCAAGCAGGTTGTGTGTTAGTGTTTAGCAGACTGTGCGTCAGTCCCTATACCGCTGAAGGACTGCTGCAGTATAGGGCAGCGGTCAGCAGTAGTGCACGGCAACCCTATGTATTGTGGACCGATAGCGGTCCTTACAGAACAGCAGACTGTAACGCACTCAGGCCTATGTACCGTAGCACCCTATACCAAGTTACCAGTCCTTATAAGAACTTTTGTGGACCAAGCAGGTTGTGTGTTAGTGATTAGCAGACTGTACGTCAGTCCCTATACCAATGAAGGACTGCTGCAGTATAGGGCAGCGGTCAGCAGTAGTGCACGGCAACCCTATGTATTGTGGACCGATAGCGGTCCTTACAGAACAGCAGACTGTACTGCACTCAGGCCTATGTACCGTAGCACCCTATACCAAGTTACCAGTCCTTATAAAAACTTTTGTGGACCAAGCAGGTTGTGTGTTAGTGTTTAGCAGACTGTGCGTCAGTCCCTATACCGCTGAAGGACTGCTGCAGTATAGGGCAGCGGTCAGCAGTAGTGCACGGCAACCCTATGTATTGTGGACCGATAGCGGTCCTTACAGAACAGCAGACTGTAACGCACTCAGGCCTATGTACCGTAGCACCCTATACCAAGTTACCAGTCCTTATAAGAACTTTTGTGGACCAAGCAGGTTGTGTGTTAGTGATTAGCAGACTGTACGTCAGTCCCTATACCAATGAAGGACTGCTGCAGTATAGGGCAGCGGTCAGCAGTAGTGCACGGCAACCCTATGTATTGTGGACCGATAGCGGTCCTTACAGAACAGCAGACTGTACTGCACTCAGGCCTATGTACCGTAGCACCCTATACCAAGTTACCAGTCCTTATAAGAACTTTTGTGGACCAAGCAGGTTGTGTATTAGTGTTTAGCAGACTGTGCGTCAGTCCCTATACCGCTGAAGGACTGCTGCAGTATAGGGCAGCGGTCAGCAGTAGTGCACGGCAACCCTATGTATTGTGGACCGATAGCAGTCCTTACAGAACAGCAGACTGTACTGCACTCAGGCCTATGTACCGTAGCACCCTATACCAAGTTACCAGTCCTTATAAAAACTTTTGTGGACCAAGCAGGTTGTGTGTTAGTGTTTAGCAGACTGTGCGTCAGTCCCTATACCGCTGAAGGACTGCTGCAGTATAGGGCAGCGGTCAGCAGTAGTGCACGTCAACCCTATGTATTGTGGACCGATAGCGGTCCTTACAGAACAGCAGACTGTAACGCACTCAGGCCTATGTACCGTAGCACCCTATACCAAGTTACCAGTCCTTATAAGAACTTTTGTGGACCAAGCAGGTTGTGTATTAGTGTTTAGCAGACTGTGCGTCAGTCCCTATACCGCTGAAGGACTGCTGCAGTATAGGGCAGCGGTCAGCAGTAGTGCACGGCAACCCTATGTATTGTGGACCGATAGCGGTCCTTACAGAACAGCAGACTGTACCGCACCCAAGCCTATGTACCGTAGCACCCTAGACAGACCAAGTTACCAGTCCTGATAAAGAGCTTTGTGGAACAAGTGAGTTGTGAATGATTAGCAGACTGCAGCAGAAGGGCAGCAGTCAAGTATAATATTCTTTCTATATTTGGAAGAAAGAATATTATACGTGTACAAGCCTATTACCGTACCACTGATACCAGTCCTGAAAAGAACCTTTGTGGAACTAATAGTAACAGCAAGTCTTTAAAATTATCCTCACTGCCTGACACACTGCTTCCTGCCTGTCCCTATACAAATTGGCAAAAAAGAGTAGGCTGGAACGATTAGCTGGAATAGCTCTTTTGTGGACCTGATAGTAACAGCTAATGATGATGATGATGATGATGATGAAGAAAGACTAATCTGGCTGAGCTGTCCCTAAAATAGCAGCATACAGCGCTCTGTCCCTTTATCTAAACTGACAAAAGAAACTCAGGCTGCTGACCTAACACCTATACCAGTCCTGAAAAGAACTTTTGTGTACCAAATAGCTAGCGTTTTCTCTGTCCCTACTCCACACAGGATCCTTTCCCTACAGTGACAGAAGAAAGAATGTAAAATGGCCACCGGATCGGGTGTATTTATAGGTTAGGGGGAATGTCCAAGTGTCCATGAGCTGTCATGTCTCAATTGGTTGTCCTGTAACACATGATAAACGTGTCACGAAAGGTTAAAGTTCTTGTATACATTAAACACGTAAGTCCGCCGGGGCGAACGACGGAAAAAGGCGTTCGAACCCGCGGACGGCGAAAGTCGGAAATTCGCCGCGAAACGACCGCCGGGCGAAACGTTCGTCCATCACTAGTAGCGACCTCAGCAGCAGGCATTCTGAATGTGGTACACACCAATTCAGTATAATACTGTACCTGTTTTCTGAGCGCCTGGGAGGAGGGTCTCCTCTTCCTCTGATTCATCCGACTGCTCAAGATCCCTGTCCCAAGATAGGGATCTCTCCTCATTGTCAGAAGTGTCACCTGAAAGAGGAATCTCAGCAGAGGGAGGGGATCTACCCCTTTACCTGCTATCTTTTAGGGAAGCTGAAATAAAATTCATGATTCTCCCTTCAAAACCCTCCAATGTAGCCCTAAGGGAGTCATCAGTGACGTATACTGGGGCTGAAATATTAAGAGAGGCTGCAAAACCTGACAGGGGCACTGACTCATCCTGTGAGGCTGGCTCCAGTCTTGCGGGGGGGGGGGGGGTGGTAACCTACAGGCATTTTTAGAACCCCTAGACCTAGGCGGTGATTTACCAGTGCCCTTGTTACCTCCCCATGAGACCCTCTAACGAGGAGACATAGTCCTAAGCTACAAAGCAGAGGTACTAGGACAAAGTGCAATCACTGTTGTGCTTAAAGTCTCACAATAAATATATATGCTTAATACTGCACAACCTGATGCTGAGTAGGTGTCTAAGGTTTTCCTGGATCCAATCCCTTGGGATGCTTACTGCCCACAGCTCCTGTGTCTCCACTTACAGCCCCCTGACGCTCTGGGCTTTTTAAAACTGCCGCCTGGCGCCTGCACAGTACAGCACCGTGCACACCGACGTGCACGGCTCACAACCACACTCCCCCCACCTCTATTAGCATGGGAGCACACTCGGCGCACGTGCACGAGGACCGCGGTATCCAGGGGGGGAAGGGAATCGCCATCGGAGCTGCGTGGGACCCCCAGACTGTGTGGGACCCCTGTATTACCTTCATTGTGGCAGGGATCGCAATGGAGACGTGAGTCATCTGGGAGAACCAGGCTTCACTGAGCGTGTGTATCTGAAAGGCATGTAAGTATGCATCAGGCTGCTCTTACTCCCTCTAGTGGTGGAGACCAGGTAAGACATACTACTACTCAATGAAGAAATCCATAATATAATTTCTATAGGATTAACTTTTCTTACCTGTCCTCGCGGCAGGAATTGCTGAAAACAAACAGATTCCAGCCTTCACCCATAACGGCGGGCAGAGTTGTGCCAACCTTCAGGTATTTTTGGGGTTCTTTCTCAGAAGAACCTCCTACCTGGACCTTGTAAAAGACTCTGCCAGAAACTTTCGTGCCACTATCTAAATAGTACACCAAGTCTGGTTTTCCCAGAGCCCAGTCTTCCAATAGGAGAGGACTTACAGGCAAAACCTTGTTTCTTCGGATGACGAGGCCCGGGTACCATTTCATCTTGGGAGTCAAAATATCGGCCCGAGATAATGATCTGGTTTGTTGTAGCCCTTAGGCCCCCGCAGGGACCTGCACAGAGCTTTCTTCATAGCACATGTTTTACGTGACCAACCACCATAGACACTGGCGAAAAAACTGAGGTGCCTCCCATATGGGAGGGATTATATAGGGGAGGAATTCTCCTTAATTGGGGGTTAACCAGTGTCCAATCCCCAAAGGTGCCTATATAACCCACTATGTAATGAAGCTCCTGTGTCCCGTGATGTATGATCAAGAAATACATATTTTAAAGCAGAGGCACTAGAGAATACAATGGTGTTGTAATTTTTTTATGTCACACAGTATTTCAATTACATTCCGTCGAAAAAGTCCGGTCATGTGTACGCAGTATAAGAGACATCCAAACTAGGCTCTGAAGAGGGAAATCTTGAAAATGCATTAACCAATGTGACTACAAGTGTTGTGGATTTTTGCATATGGATTTAAGTGGATGAATTTATGATAATGCTATGACACAAGTACTGGTTTGTAAGTATATTCACCTCCATTTTTATTAAATAAAACATGTATTGGGGATAATGCACTAGGCCTATGCACCCTCTGTGTTTTTCTATCCATGCTGTTCTCTGATTCATCAGAACCGGTCAGCAGATCCAAGCCAAAAACCATTGGCCTGGACCTGATGACAGATCAGTACTGGATCTAATCAAAGCAGGTGGCGGGTGCATGCGCCCCCTTCCTTGGATTACAGATCATATATCTAGTACGTGATCCAGCACAGCAGAGCCTCTTTGCCACTATATGAGTAAGTGATACGATCGGCAAGTGGTTACATTCATATCATATTTATATTATATTTATCATATTTTCTTTCTCATACAGCTTTGATGGAAATTCTGTTGCTAGCGGTGATGCAACAAAAGACACTTTGTTTTCTCAGAAGCTCTGACCTCGATGCTCATTGTGTTTGTATTGTTCTCCCTGCAGACAGTGAAAACTGCATTAAATGTCCTGATGATGAATGGCCAAATGAGAAGAAGGATCGGTGTGTTCCAAAATTTGTGGAATTTCTCTCCTACACTGATGATCCCATTGCTGCAGTATTTTCAGCTGTCTCCATCCTCTGTTGTCTTCTGACTGGTTTAATATTGGGGATATTTATACATTATCAGGACACCCCCATTGTTAAAGCTAATAACCAGAACCTGAGCTATCTTCTCCTGGTCTCCATCATGCTGAGCTTCCTCTGTGTCTTCTTGTTCCTCGGCCATCCAGTAGATGTGACCTGCATGCTGCGTGTAACCTCTTTTGGTGTCATCTTCTCAGTTGCCGTCTCTTCTCTACTTGCCAAAAGTATCATGGTGTGTATTGCTTTTAAAGCCACAAAACCTGGTAGTTCCTGGAGGAAATGGATGGGAGCCAAACTGCCTAATTTTATCATTTGTGTCTTCTCACTGGTTCAAGTCATAATCTGTGTCACTTGGTTGTCTATTTCTCCCCCCTTCCAGGATCGGGACACTCACTCTTATCAGGGGAAGATCATCATCCAGTGTAATGAGGGTTCAGTTATCGGCTTCTACTCTGTCCTGGGATATATGGGGCTTCTGGCAGCTGTGAGTTTCATTATCGCTTTTTTAGCCAGGACATTACCGGACAGTTTTAATGAGGCCAAGTACATCACCTTCAGCATGCTGGTGTTCTGCAGTGTCTGGATTGCCATGATCCCGGCCTATCTGAGCACCAGAGGGAAATACATGGTGGCTGTGGAGGTTTTTGCAATAATAACCTCAAGTATTGGACTTCTGGGATGTATATTTTTCCCAAAATGTTGCATAATTCTATTAAGACCTGACCTCAATACAAAAATAGTTATCCGCTAATATATGTTGAGTAAACACTGGGTTACCAATCATTATAGCATTATTTTATTATTATTATTATTATCTCTATTATTGTTATTTTTCATATTTTGCTAGTGTATTGGGAATGAACACTGTTAATTGTGTTACTTACCTCTCCTTTAATTTTTGCTCTGGACACCACTGGTATCAGACACTTTGGGTTTGTTGGAAATCTTGTCTCATGCTGGGTGTAGTGGTTCCTCCCACCAGCCATTACATCACTACAGAACAATGTAGTCACCTAGTAAGGAGGAACAACAGTGGCCAGAGGGGAACAAAGTATCCAAAACACCATAAACTGATATCAGTGACACCTATCACTCTTCAAGAGAGGGAAGATTTCACTCACCACCTTCCAGAAAAATACATATTACACATGTTATTTTATAAGCTGATTGTAATGTCATTATTTTAGTATCAGGGTCACTTTACTTATATTGTATGTAGATGATTTTGTCTAAATTAATAAACACATTTTGTTGGTGTATATAAAATTCATTTTTAATATTAGTTAAAGTTGATGACTAGGGATGAGCCGAACACCACCGGTTCGGAGCAGAAAATGCGAACAGGCAAAAAATTTGGACGAACATGAGAACACCTTTAACCACTTCAATACCAGGCACTTAAACACCTTCCTGCCCAGACCAATTTTGAGCTTTCAGCGCTGTCGCACTTTGAATGACAATTGCGCGGTCATGCTACACTGTACCCAAATGAAATTTTTATCATTTTTTTTTCCCACAAATAGAGCTTTCTTTTGGTGGTATTTGATCACCTCTGCGGTTTTTATTTTTTGCTAAACAAATAAAAAAATACCGAAAATTTTGAAAAAAAAATGTTTTTTTTTTGTTTCAGTTTCAAAACTGCAAATAAGTAAGTTTTCTCCTTCACTGATGGGCACTGATGGGGTTACACCGATGGGCAATGATAAGGCAGCACTGATGGGCACCGATGAGGTGGCACCAATGAAGTGGCACTGATGAGGTGGCATTGATGGACACCGATATGTGGCACTGATAGGCGGCACTGATGGGTGGTACTGATGGGCGACACGGATGGGCACTGATAGGTGGCACAAATTGGCACTGATAGCTGGCACGGATTGGCATTGATGGGCATGGCTAGGTGACACAGGTGGGCATGGGTTAGTCGGCACAGGTGGGCATGGGTAGGCGGCACAGGTGGGCATGGGTAGGCGGCACAGGTGGGAATGGATGGGCACTGATAGGTGGCATGGATGGGCACTGATAGGCGGCACGGATGGGAACTGATAGGCGGCATTGTATTATAATATATTGCACTAATGGATGCCAATCAGTGGCAATCAATAATGCATGCCAATCAGTGATGCCCATTGTGGGCACTGATTGGCATCCATTATGGGCACTGATTGGCATCCATTGTGGCACTGACTGGAATCCCTGGTGGTCTAGGGTGGCATACCTTGTCCTGGGCATCCCTGATGGTCTGGTGGCATCCCTGGTGGTCCAGTGTGGGCATCCTCGGGGGGGCTGTGCTGATAATCGATCAGCACAGACCCCCCCTGTCAGAGGAGCAGCCGATCGGCTCTCCTCTACTCACGTCTGACAGACGCGAGTGAGGAAAAGCCGATCACCGGCTTTTCCTGTTTACACTGTGATCAGCCGTGATTGGACACGGCTGATCACGTGGTAAAGAGTCTCCGTCGGAGACTCTTTACCGAGATCGTAGTTGCCGGGTGTCAGACTGACACCCCGCAACAACGATCGCCGCGATGCGCGCCCCCGGGGGCGCGCAGCGGCTCATAATCCTGATCACGTCATATGACATCCAGTCAGGATTATGCAACCACTTTGCCACCGTCTATTTGTTATAGTGCGGGCGGCAAGTGGTTAAGGTCTATGGGACAGGAACATGAAAAATCAAAAGTGCTAACTTTAAAGGCTTATTTGCAAGTTATTACCATACCAAGTATATGGGGACCTGGATCCTGCTCAGGGGACATGTATCAATGCAAAAAAAAGTTTTAAAAACACCCTTTTTTTTCAGGAGCGGGGATTTTAAGAATGCTTAAAGTGAAACAATAAAAATTAAATATTCCTTTAAATATTGTGCCTGGGGGTGTCTATAGTATGCCTGTAAAGTAGCATATCTTTCTTGTGTTCATAACAGTACCACAGCAAAATTAAATTTCTAAAGGAAAAACCTTTAGTTAGACTTACTGGTAACGGAATTTTTACGAGTCTTTCAGGACAGCACCTGGAGAGAGCGTAACTCCACCCACCTTCCCAGGAAACACTGCAGTCAATCTTTATAGACCGGACAGTACCTCCAGCCATGCTGAAATTAGATAAGCAGAACATAGCAACAACACCACATTTATTATACTTTAGGGTGGTTCATCGGTGCTGTCCTGAAAGACTCGTAGAAATACCGTTTACTGGTAAGTCTAACAAAGGTTTTCTCACCTCGCCTTTCAGGCCAGCACCTGGAGATGATAAAAGAGTACTTGCTCTAGGGTGGGACCACCACCTGTAGGACTTTTCTGCCAAAGGACTGCTCTGATGCAGAGAGCAAATCCAACCTGTAATGGCGGGTAAAAGTGGAGAAGCTTGTCCACGTAGCCGCCTTGCAGATCCGTCCTGGAGAAGCCCCTGCCCATTCTGCCCAGGATGCTGCTACTGTCCTGGCTGAATAGGCCCCTACTGGGGGAGGATCTACCCCTGAAGCTTTATAGGCTTCACTGATGGCCATTCGTAGCCAACTACCTATGGTGCTTTTGGAAGCACTGTATCCTTTTCGTGGGCCGGAGAATAGTATATACAGTAAATTTGATTTTCTAAATTCCCTTGTGATCTCTAGATAATGTAGTATACATCTCCTTACATCCAGGCAGTGTAAGTCTCTTTCCCTCGAGCTGGATGAGGAAGGGCAGAAGGTCAGGAGAACTATCTCCTAAGACCTGTGAAAAACCGTTGAAACCTTAGGTAAAAATCCTGGGTCAGTTCTCAGCACTACCCGATCTGGAAATATAGAACAGGAAGGTTCAATAACGGACAGGGCTTGGAACTCGCTCACCCTTCTCGCTGAAGTGAATGCCACTAAAAGTGATAATTTAAGCGACCAAAATTTGATTGTCGCTTCCTCAGTAGGCTCAAAAGGTTTTTTAGTCAGACCCTGCAATACCAGGGATAAGTCCCATTTTGGGAAAAACTTAAAAAGGTACTGGCCTAGCTCTGGACAGTGCCTTAAAAAATATAATAATAAGCGGATCCGGGCATAATTGTCTCTCCAGGAATACCGAAAGGGCAGCCACTTGCACTTTTAGGGTGCTAATCACCAACCCTTTTTCCATTCCTTTGTGTAGGAATTCTAATATGGAAACAACTTCCCTTAGTGAAAAAACTTTACTTGCGCACCAGGAATTAAAACATTTCCATGTTAAAATTGATCTAGTGACATTCTTTCGGCTGTCTAGTAGTGTAGAAACTAGTTTATTAGACAAGCCCTTATTTTTTAGCATCTGCTCCTCAGTAACCAAACAGCTAGTCTGAGGTGCTTGATATTGGGATGTTGAAGAGGCCCCTGGGTTAGAAGGTCTCTCTGTAAAGGAAGAAACCAGTGGGGTCCCATCGCCATCTTTTGTATGGTTGAAAACTATGTTCTTTTGGCCCAGAATGGAGCTACTAGGATCATGGCTGTAGATTCCCTCTGTAGCTTTTTTAGTAGTAATGGAATCATTTGGAAGGGGGGGAAAGGCGTAGCACAAGTGGAAAGTCCATGGCTGCGCTAGTGAGTCTAGTCCTTCTGCTTGATCCTGTCTGTTTAGGGAGAAGTAAGTCTCTACCTTTGTATTGGAGTGGGATGAGAATAAGTCTATTTGGGGAGTTCCCCATCTTTCTGTTATTTTCTGGAATACATCTGTATTTAGACTCCACTCTGATTCTACTACCCTTTCCCTGCTTAGGAAATCTGCAATCTGATTCAGATCTCCTTTTAGGTGTACTGCCATCAGGGATGCTAGATTGGATTCCACCCAGGACATAATCTGGAGGGCTGAGGCAAGCAACACTTTGCTCCTCGTGCCTCCCTATTTTGTTATATAGGCCACTGCTGTGGCATTGTCCGACAACATGTGGTGACCTAGCACCTGATCTCTGAAAGCCCCTAATCCCAGGAGGATGGCTCTCAACTCCCTCCAATTGGAGGATCTCCTGGCCTCTCTGGCTGTCCATGATCCTTGGGCCATCTGTCTGCCCAGATGGGCACCCCAACCCCAGAAGCTTGTATCTGTTGTCAGTCTTTGCTCTATGGTAAAAGTCCAAAGTAGACCCTTGTCCAAATTTGGCTGATTCCTCCACCACCATAGTTTCCTCTTAACTTGAAGGGGAATCCTGATCAATTTCTCCAGCGGTTCTCCATAGGACCAATTTCTGAGCATTGTCTGCTGGAGATTTCTTGCATGGGAACGTGCCCATTGCACCACTGGTATAGAGTATGTAAGGAGGCCTAGAACTTACATGGCTGCCCTGATGGTATACCCCAGAAACTTTATTGTCTGGGATGGGATCATATTTCCTTTTTCCTTTTTGATGATTTATCCAAGATTCTCCAAGTGTGTTCTCATCTCTTCTAGATCCTTCTCCAGTAGCTCCCTTGTTCTGGCAAATAGCAAGAGGTCGTCCTGGTATGGAACTATTGATACCCCCCTTAGCCTGAGGGGTGCTAGGGCTTCTGCTATAATTTTTGTAAATATCCTTGGTGAGGATGACAGGCCAAAAGGGAGGGCTCTGAATTGTAGGTGTGAGGTTGACTCTCCCATCCTGACTGCTAGTCTGAGGTACTTCTGCGATGTTGGAGCTATAGGTACGTGCAGGTATTGAGGCTAAAAAACAGCCTGGCGTCAAAATATTTTTTTACTGAAAAAAATGTGTCCATCCTGAACCTTTTTTATCTGAGGTACAGGTTCAGTATTAAACAGAATTTCCCCGATGGTTTCCTTACTAGGAATATATGCAAATAGCACCCTTTCCCTTCCTCTTCGGGGGGAACGGTTATAATCACCCTCTGTTGGATGAGTTCCTGAAGTAGGGCTGACATCCCGAGAGATTTTTCTATGTCCCGGGGAGCTTGGGTTACATTTAAACGATTTGGAGGAGATTGAGAGATCTCAAGTCTATAGCCCTCTGCTATTATTCTGAGGACGAATGGACTGGAGGTCGTTGTCTTTGACTGTGGAAAAAAGGCTTGCAACCTTCCTCCCACAGTCAGATGACTGTCACCGTTTTTATGTGGTCTGGCCAGGAGGTCGGAATAGTACCCCTGACTTCCCCTTTCATCTTTGGGACCTCCAGGGTCTTTTATACCCTGTCTCCTTCTTTTCTTCGGACTGTCGAAAAGAATGAAAATTCTTCTTGGTCTGTGGTATTACCTTCTTCTTTATTGGGAATGACGACTTCTTATCGGCTGTTATATTGAGTACACTTTTCAGATCAGGACCAAAAACTAAGTTCCCCTCAAAAGGCAACCCACAAAATTTAGCTTTTGAAGCTGTATCCCTGCCCATGTCTTGACCCATAAGGCTCTGCAAGCTGAGTTCACCAGGGCCATGGACCTTGTCGACATTTTAATAGACACGGCAGAGGCATCTGCCATGTACTCTACAGCTTTCGGTAGTACCCGTAGCATGTCTAAAAGGTCCTTACGAGAAGTTCCTGCTTCAATATGCGTTTTTAATTGTTCCAGCCAATGTTCCAGAGTCCTAGCCACCACAGTTGATGCCATAGCTGGCTTTAAATTGGCTAGAGTTGAATCCCATGCCTTTTTTAATAGGGAGTCTGCTCTCTTGTCCATGGGGTCCTTCATGACGCTCATGTCTTCGAAGGTCAAGTCCGTGTTCCTGGACACTTGTGAAAAGGCCGCATCAAGCTTTGGCTTTTTATTCCAGACCTGATCACTGTCATCCTCGAAAGGGAATCTTCTTTTTAGAGATTTAGAGAAAAAAAGTCCCTCTCTGGGTCCTTTCATTCTCTTTTTACAGTTTCGGATATAAATTTATGCACTGGGAAAACTCTGTTTTACTTCACCCATTCCCTGAAACATTCTATCATGCAAGGACAGCTGATTCTTGTCCTCCTTGATGTTTAGAGTTGTATGTATAGTTTTTAATAGATCATCCACTTCCTCTAAAGACAATCTATAGCGAGAAAAATAAACTTATTTTTCTTCTTCCTCCTCAGAACCTCGGGAAACACTTCTCTCTTCGTCCTCTGAATCACTGTCACCTCTGGGTGCAGAGATACGCGGATGGGAACAGGATTTTGAATTATCACCACTGTTAGACTGAGCCACCGGGTGTTTATCCAAGAAAGAACGGATTGACTCAAAAGTATCCACTAGTTCTTTCCGGAAAGAACTTAATATTTCTCCTGATTGGGTAGCAGGTGTAGCTGGGGAAGTTTCCTCCCTTACTAGGTCTGCTTTACAGTTCTTGCATAACGATTTAGCCCATGATTCTCTAAGCACATTTTTGCAAGACGGGCATCTCCTCTTGGGAGGAGGGGAGGAATGTTTAACTTTCTCTTTGACTTTATCCTGAAATACGTCAACACAAGCCCTTATATTAAATCATATTAAAATAAAAGAATAACAGTTTTAATCTTAGGTCAAGGAATAAATAAATAAATAAATAAAAACAAGCTTCCAAAGAAAAGAGAGCTAACCCATGAGCCCTATTTTTGCAGCTTAACCTCAGTGACTCTCCCCCACCGAATCACTATAAATAGATAAATACACACTCTCCTAGTATCATTTAACAACAAGGAAGAGTGGCGCAGACTCCCTTGTCTCCCCAGAGGAGCAAGGGAAGGAGAAAACACAAGACCCATAGATAAAGTACAGGGACCTCTGCCCCTGCTTACCTGAGCCTGGCTGGTGTTAGTGGCTCCTGCTCCTGCCACTGCCATCTGTAGCGGTGTTTGGCTGCTTTTATTTGAATTTTCCCGGTCTTTAGGACCGGAAATTGACACCAGCTTGAGGCCGCCTCCTCCCCCTGCGTTCCAGCGGACGAAACCGGAAGCCACGTCGTGCTGCCAGAAGTTCCGCCCCCGGCTGGAATGACTCACTCGCCGCCCGGGACCCGGAAGAAGCGTGGAGGCTGAGAAGACCCAGAGGAGACGCTGCACTCACCGCTGTGAAGCACGCCATCCTCTCCCAGCCCACAGCGCCGGTCTAATGAGAGCGGGACCCCCAGCAGCCTAAACCCTCGCCGGGTATGAAGGGGAACAGACACCTGAGAATCCCCCACAGGTAAGGGGGGATGCTCAGCTGGCCTGAAAAAAAAAACAAGGTATAACAGGTATGCCCCATACTGCCTCCATCTGGAGATAGCGTAGCACACCCTAGGTTCCCTGCAGCCCTTCCACCATGGTCGGAGGAAACACTACAACTGAGGCCATGGTGGAAGTGTCCGGTCTATAAAGATTGACTGCAATGTTTCCTGGGAAAGTGGGTGTAGCTACGCTCTCTCCAGGTGCTGGCCTGAAAGACGAGGTGAGGAAAATGTAATTTAAAACTGCTCGCAGCTGTAATGTATTGTCAGATTCCAGCAATATACATAAATAATTATTGAATAAAAAATGACATGGGTGCTGCCCGAGTCCATAACATGCCTTTTGGGTCTAGTATGGATATTAAGGTGAACCCCGCACCAAAAAAAAAGGTGTGGGGGTCCCCCCAAAATCCATACCAGGCCCTTCAGGTCTGGTATGGATTTTAAGGGGAACCCCATGCCAAAATCTAAAAAAATGGCATGGGGTCCCCCAAAAATCCATACCAGACCCTTATTTTTTAGGATCTGCTCCTCAGTAACCAAGCAGCTAGTCTGAGGTGCTTGATGTTGGGATATAGAAGGAGCCCCTGGGTTAGAAGGTCTCTCTGTAAAAGAAGAAACCAATGGGGTCCCACCGCCATCTTTTGTATGGTTGAAAACCATATCCTTTTGGGCCAGAATGGAGCTACTAGGGTCATGGCTGTAGATTCCCTCTGCAGTAGGGATGAGCTTCGAGTTTGAGTCAAACTCATGTTCGGCGAACAGTGAACAATTTGGGGTGTTCACGCAATTTCGAAAAGCCACGGAACACCCTGTACAAGTCTATGGGAGAAATCTAAAGTGCTAATTGTAAAGGCTAATATGCAAGTCATTGTCCTAAAAAGTGTTTGGGGACCTAGGTTCTGCCTCAGGGGACATGTATCAATGCAAAAAAAGTTTTAAAAACTGACGTTTTTTCGGGAGCAGTGATTTTAATAATGCTTAAAGTGAAACAATAAAAGTGTAATATTCCTTAAAATTTCATACCTGGGGGTGTCTATAGTATGCCTGTAAAGGGGCGCATGTTTCTCGTACTTAGAACTGTCCCTGCACAAAGTGTCATTTCTGCAGGAAAAAAAGGTAATTTAAAATCACTTATAATGAATTGTCGGCTCCCAGTAAAACAGAGAACAGTCATTGAAAGTCATTGATAAAAAAAAAAAGCGTGGGGTTCCCCCAAATTCAATTTCCAGGCCCTTCAGGTCTGGTATGGATATTAAAGGGGAACCCCGCATCAAATCTTTTTTAAAAAATGATGTGGGGTTCCCCTTAAATATCCATATCAGACCCTTCAGGTCTGGTGTGGATTTTAAGGGGAACTCCACGCCAAATTTTTTTAAAAAATAGCGTGGAGTTGCCTCTAAAAATCCATACCAGACCCTTTATCCGAGCATGCAACCTGGCAACCTGTAGGGAAAGGACGCTGTGTGGAGCAGGGACAGTCAGTCGGTAATCACTACTAGCTATTACTATTAGGTCCACAAAAGTCCTTTTAAGGACTGGTATAGGTGTACAGTATATAGGGTTGCAATACAAGTATAATATACTTTCTTTCAAATATAGAAAGCATATTAGACTGCACTGCTGTGCTTCTGACCGATTCTGCAGCTGTCGTTTCTCAGTGTAGGGACAGTTTGGTGTTTGGAGCAGGGACAGTCTGCAATTCAATAGCTACTAGCTAGATACTATTAGGTCCACAAAGGTCCTTTTAAGGACTGGTATAGCTGTACAGTATATAGGGTTGTAATACACGTATAATATACTTTCTTTCAAATATAGAAAGCATATTATAGTGCACTGCAGTGCTGCTGACTGATTCTGCAGCTGTCATCTCTCAGTTTAGGGACAGTTTGGTGTTTGGAGCAGGCACAGTCTGCAATTCACTAGCTACTAGCTAGCTACTATTAGGTCCACAAAGGTCCTTTTAAGGACTGGTATAGGTGTACTATTTGGTGTGCAGTATATAGGGGTGTAATACACGTATAAAATACTTTCAAATATAGAAAGCATAGTATAGTTATGTCAAAGGACGCACCAGACTTGGTTGAGTGGCTCACTCAGCCTTACTCTTCTGCACCCTCCTCATCCTCTCGATCTGCACCCTCTTCCCTCTCTGCTGTGTGCACCCCCAAAGACACTACCAAGAACACCACCATAGAATAGAAAGCATAGTATAGTGCATTTCCACTGTGCAGCATTGTGACTGCTGAGCGGTTCTGCAGCGATACTACAAAGAGTGACAAATGCAATTAGAAAAAAGTATTATAACTGGTGTGATAGACTAGTGGCCCCCCAAAACGACAGATTGAAGCAGGGTGTTATATACCTTCTTCCACATATACTGCACTTCTCTAAAGACTTTTGTCACAGGGTCATTTAAAAAATGACAGGCAGAGGAAGAGGCAGGCCCTTCCGCAGGGGTGGTAGGGGTAGGGCAGGAGCAACAGGCTTGAGCCAAAGTGGCAAATTGCAGAAGGTGCGTTCAATTACGTCAAAGGACGCACCAGACTTGGTTAAGTGGCTCACTCAGCCTTACTCTTCTGCACCCTCCTCATCCTCTCGATCTGCACCCTCTTCCCTCTCTGCTGTGTGCACCCCCAAAGACACTACCAAGAACACCACCACCACCATATAAAAAATGTGTTTAAGCGCTGATATGAATACAATATTATTAATCGTTATCCCTGAAACCACACCAGTTACTGTGCTGAAAACCACCACCATATACCCTCCGCTTGAGTAGTGTTGCCATCTGCAGCCTTTGCAGTCAATGCATAAATCGTGGTAATCCCAACACTCACCTAGGGATGACCGCCTTAAGAAGGCACATGAGCTGCCATCACCGAGCCCAGTGGGAGCAACGGAACACACAAAGCCACACTCCAGGCTCTCACCGTCCAGCCTCTTCTACTTCTCCTCTCTCCTCAGAATTGTGCTCCAGTCCACCTTCCATCATGCTGTCCTCACATTTTTCTGGAAAAAGGCAGGCTTCCGTGGGGCAAATGTTTGAGCGTAAAAAAAATGATGATGCCAGATAACCCTCTTGCCCAACGGTTGACGGCTGGTTTGTCAGAACTGTTAGCCCACCAACTACTGCTATATAAACTGGTGGACTCGGAGGCCTTTCGAAAATTTGTGGCCATTGGAACACCCCAATGGAAGGTCCCACGAAGGAAGTATTTCTCACAGAAGGGCATCCCAGAGCTATATGGCCATGTTGCAAGTGAATGTATCTCTGGCACACAGTGTCGGTGCCAAGATACATCTGACCACAGACACGTGGTCTAGCAAACACGGGCAAGGAAGGTATATAACTTTTACTGCCCACTGGGTGAACCTTCTGACGGCTGTCAAGCATGTAACCCATGGCACCCATGTAGATTTGGTTTTACCGCCACGGAGGCATGCAGGCCTGCCTCTTCTTCTCCTCCTCCTACTCCATCCTCCCTCTCCTCCTCGGCTGACTCCTCCTTTTCCGCTGCTAGCGTATCTTCCACTGCACTGCCCAAGCTCCCTAAAACCTATTCGACATGCCAGGTGAGACGTTGCCATGCTGTGCTGCGTCTGTTGTGCCTGGAAGCCAAGAGCCACACTGGCCCTGCACTCCTTTCAGCTTTGCGTTCACAGGCAGATTAGTGGCTAACACCGCTCAATTTGACAGTTGGTAAAGTGGTGTGTGACAATGGTGCCAATCTGCTTAATGCATTGAAACAGGGCAAAATGACACACATGCCATGCATGGCACATATCTTAAACTTGGTCGTGCAGTGATTCGTTGTCAAATACCCTGGGGTTCAGGACATCTTGCGGCAGGCAAGGAAAATTTCAGCCCATTTTAGAAGATCTTACACAGCCATGACTCGCCTTGCTGACATTCAGCGGTGACACAATCTGCCGGTCAGACGTCTTATTTGCGATTGCCAAACGCAATGGAACTCAACCTTCTATATGCTTGATAGGCAGCTCCAGCAGAAAGGGGCAGTTAACGACTACCAGTATGAACTCTGCGGCAGAACAGGTTCTGGGGAGCTTGGTTTTTTTCACTGCGCCAGTGGCTGCTCATGCGCGACGCATGCACTTCTGCGGTCATTTGATGAGATCACCAAACTGGTCAGTCACAAGCCATGGTGCCACCAGTGACATCGTACCTTATGCCTTCTTTATGGAGCGTGCATCGCGTTGTGTCATTGATCAAGCCGTGGAGGAGCAGGAGCAGAAAGATGAGGAAGTCGCAATGCTGGATGACTTCCCGGGGGGGGGGGGGGTTACTCTATCTTCGACAAGTCAACAACAGGAGTCTGAAGAGGAGTCAGAGGAGGATGGTGCCGGGGCGGATGAGCAGGAGCAAGAACTGCATGCTTTAAACCTTTCTGGGATCCCTGTTGTTGTCCATGGATGGGGGGAGGAGAACAAAGAGAACGACATTATCCTGGATGATGAGCAGGAGCCAGGCCACCACACCGCTTCCAGTTTAGTGCAAATGGGGGCCTTCATGCTCCAGTATTTTAACAAGGACCCCCGTATAAAAAGCATAAAGGTGAAGGACCAGTACTGGGTGGCAACCTACTTAGACCCCCGATACAAACACAAAATGGCGGAAATGTTACCACTATCACAGAGGGCTGTCAGAATAGAGCACTTCCAGGCCTTGCTTAGAGAAATGCTGCATTCTGCTTTTGCATGCGCTGGCAGAGGAATTCCCACTCCCAGAGAAAGAGTTGCGGGTACAAATCCAACAGCGCCTGCAAGAAGAGGGCGGTTTGAAGGTGTGTTGGTCACTTCTGATATGAGATCATTCTTTCAGCCGACCCATCGACAGGTGTCATTCGGATCCAGCATCAGGGAACGCCTAGACCGCCAGGTGTCCGACTACATTGGGTTAACGGCCGATGTGGACGCTCTGAGAAGTAATGAACCCCTGGACTACTGGGTGGGCAGGCTTGACCTCTGGCCAGAGCTTGCACAATTTGCAATGGAACTGTTGGCTTGCCCCTCGCCCAGTGTCCTGTCCGAAAGGACGTTAAGCGCAGCAGGGGGGATCATGACCGATAAGCGTACTCGCCTAGCTCACGACAGTGTTGACTACCTCATATTTACAAAAATGAATGAGGCATCGATCTCGGAGGAATTCAACACATGTGACCAGTAGACCATGTATATGCATAACTCTATAAACTATTTATTTAATCTAGCACACTGACCTTTTGTCTACCTTTGGCTCACTTGTACAAAAAAAGCACACTTTACTATATGCCCGTACTCTCCTGTTTGAAGAGGTTAAGCGGTGTCATATTTTTGGGTCCTGCAGCGAGTTGCTGGTATCAGTGCTGGTGTCAGTGCTCTCTATCACGGTGCTGGTATGGTGTCAGTGCTCTCTATCACGGTGCTGGTGTCAGTGCTTTCTATCAAGGTGCTGGTGTCAGTGCTCTCTATCATGGTGTTGGTGTCAGTGCTCTCTATCACAATGCTGGTGTCGTGTCAGTGCTCTCTATCACGGTGCTGGTGTTGTGTCAGTGCTCTCTATCATGGTGCTGGTGTGGTGTCAGTGCTCTCTATCTCGGTGCTGGTGTCAGTGCTCTTTATCATGGTGCTGGTGTTAGGGCTCTCTATCACGGTGCTGGTGTCAGTACTCTCTATCACGGTGCTGGTGTCAGTGCTCTCTATCTTGGTGCTGGTGTCAGTGCTCAGTCTCTATCGCGGTGCTGGTGTCAGTGCTCAGTCTCTATTGCGATGCTGGTTTCAGACAGTGAGGGAGATAGAAGCGGAGAAGCCAATCAGCAGGCAGTGCCAGCACCATGGCTGAGGATCAGCACTGGACTGGCACCTCCGGACCACTGCAGTGGAGCCCTGCATAGGTGGGGGTAAGGGCCGGGCAGAGAGAGGGGCTCAAGCACAGGTTGGCACACTGGGACACTGGCACAGGACTGCTCTGCCCTGACTGTGGCACTGATCATCTCCTGCACACCCTTCATAGCCTGGCCTGACCTTGCTTCTCCTTCATGGCCTTCATGTGCTCCTGAATTGACAAAATTCCACAGATAAAAAAAGAATGCTTGTCGTTGTCGATCCCAGATTCACTTAATACTTCTGGTATGTCAGTGTCCATGTTGTGGGACTATGTGTGCACAGCTAGTAAGTATTTTGTGGCTGAAAATATGACCTGGAGGTTTTTAAGGTTCGTCTGCCATTAAATTGAATGGGGTCTGCTTTTGGGCATGTTCGCGAAACGTCCCGTTGGAAGTTTGTCCATCACTAGCTAGCAATTTAGCCAAGCTAGCATTCAACCACTGGGCATGTGGATGGCTGGGAGTGAACTTCTTTCAATGGTCCAGCAGCTGGGGCAGGGAAATTTGCCTGTTACAATCGGACGTGGGTGTACTACTAGCAGAGTGTCCGCAAGTACTTGGCTGTGACACACTTAATTCTACACCTTCATTCCTCTCAGTGCAGGTTTCAGAGAGGACTGAAGGTCTAGTGGGGTTGGAGATCACAGCTGATGAGGAGCAAGGAGAGGTCCGCTTTGTTCTTTGGTGTGGATCTTTAAGGTACACTTGCCAACGAGCTGCATGGCAGTTCAACAAATGTCTGGTCAGGCATGTGGTGCCCAATCGGCTGATGAATTTGGCCACGCGAGATACGCTTGAGACATATGTTGCAAATAGCAGCGGTACGATCTTATGCACTGGTCTCAAAAAAGGCCCACACCAAAGAACTTTTGGAATAACGTGCAGAGGCAGCGCTCTGCACAGGCCGAGCTCTGCAGTGTGATTCAGTTGGTGTGCTGCCCCTAAGCTGCCCCCTGGAGGGCATCCTGCCTCATTGGAGATGTGCCTTCTCCTCCTCCTCTCTCCTATCAGGCACCCATGTGGAGTCAGTGATCTCATCATCCCCTCCCTCTCACTCACTGGAGCAAACCTGGCAGTATGCTGCAGCTGGTGGAACATAACTGCCAGATTGCTGTCCTTCTTGAGCATCCCCTCTCTCTGCGCTCACGCTACTGCCTTCCTCAAGCTGGGTATCATCATCAGAGCCTTCAAAACGCTGGGCATCCTCCTGGATCATGCACCCAACACTGTGTTCAAACAGTTTGGGGGACTCCTCAGGAGGACATGGTGGGTCTAGGGAAGGAGTGACTGATGACATTGAGACGAGGGAAGAGGACGCATTGGCAGCTGCTTTCCTAGTACCCTGAGTT
Source organism: Lithobates pipiens (assembly GCF_037356315.1). Classification (NCBI taxonomy): domain Eukaryota; kingdom Metazoa; phylum Chordata; class Amphibia; order Anura; family Ranidae; genus Lithobates; species Lithobates pipiens. The sequence continues at coordinate 274,010,441 of NW_027507790.1, read as the reverse complement.
TGGGTGAGAGAGGATGAGGAGGATGAGGGCTTGGTCATCCACTCTACCAAGTCTTCGGCATAATGCGGCTCAACATGTCCAGCTGCTGAAAATAAGGACAAACGTGTCCCTTGGCCACATGTGGATGAAGATGTACCACGTCCACGACCAGCACTGTTGTCTCTAGACACAGAGCCTGCTTGCCCTCTTTTATTGGCTTATGACTGTCTGCCTCTCCTTTTTGGCCTTCCAGACATAGTAATGGCCTGCAGGGAGATGGGAAAACCAGCAATTGGGTAGTGTATATTGTGCTGGAGGCACACAACACCCACTGTAAAGGCTGCAAATGCCTGTATTAGAGAACACCAGAAAAAAAGGATAGATACAAGTGTATACTGTGCTGGAGGCACACAACATCCACTAACTCCTGCAGATGCCTATATTAGAGAACACCAGCAAAAAAGGGTAGATACAGGTGTATACTGTGCTATGCTGGAGGCACACAACACCCACTAACTCCTGCAGATGCCTGTATTAGAGAACACCAGAAATAAAGGGTAGATACAGGTGTATACTGTGCTGGAGGCACAGAACACCCATTTTAACTCCTGCAGATGCCTGTATTAGGGAACACCAGCAATAAAGGGTAGCTACAGGTGTATACTGTGCTGTGCTGGAGGCACACAACACCCACTTTAACTCCTGCAGATGCCTGTATTAGAGAACACCAGCCAAAAAGGGTAGATACAGGTGTATACTGTGCTATACTGGAGGCACACAACACCCACTAACTCCTGCAGATGCCTGTATTAGAGAACACCAACAAAAAAGGGTAGATACAGGTGTTTACTGTGCTATACTGGAGGCACACAACACCCACTAACTCCTGCAGATGCCTGTATTAGAGAACAACAGCAAAAAAGGTTAGATACAGGTGTATACTGTGCTGTAGGCACACAACACCCACTATCTCCTGCAGATGCCTGTATTAGAGAACACCAGCAATAAATGGTAGATACAGGTGTATACTGTGCTGTGATGTAGGCACACAACACCCACTAACTCCTGCAGATGCCTGTATTAGAGAACACCAGCAAAAAAGGGTAGATACAGGTGTATACTGTGCTGGAGGCACACAACATCCACTTTAACTCCTGCAGATGCCTGAGAAAAGAACACACTGTCCCTGCCTATCTTGCTCTTTCCCTGCACACCGGAACACACTCCACAAGGCCGCCGCGCTGGCGGCCTTATATAGTGTGGGGCATGTACTAAACTTCCTGAGCTATAATTGGCCACAGGCATCCTGCCTGTGGCCAATTATGGCTCTCTTCGCTGCCGGCGCTGTGATTGGCCAAGCATGCGGGGTCACAGTGCATGCTTGGCCAATCATTAGCCAGCAATGCACTGCAATGGCGCAGTGCATTTTGGGCCATGAGCGCCACACGAATTTGGCGCGAACGGCCCATATCGTTCGGTATTCGCCTAACGTGCGAACAGCCGGTGTTCGAGTTGAACATGCGTTCGACTCGAACACCAAGCTCATCCCTACTTGTGATAGTAGTGTTTGAACATTAGCACTTATTTCCTGTGAACTCACGTTTGTGTTATATTTCTCTTATGCCCCGTACACAACCAGACTTTTCAACATCAAAAGTCTGACGGAATGATTCCGGCAGACTATTCGAACGTGTGTGGGCTGCAGCGGACTTTTGATTTGCAAAAGTCTGATAGACTTTAGAAATGGAACATGTTTCAAATTTTTCCGACAGAACTCTGCCGGACCCAGAAATCCGCTCGTGTGTTTGCTAGTCTGACGGACTAAAACCGACGCTAGGGCAGCTATTGGCTACTGGCTATGAACTTCCTTATTCTAGTCCAGTCATACGTCATCACGTTCGAATCCGTCGGACTTTGGTGTGATTGTGTGTGGCCAAGTCCGTTCATTCGGAAAGTCCGTCAGAACTCTGTCAGAACTCCGTCAGAACTCAGTCGAAAGTCTGCCGGACTTAAGTCCTGTCGTGTGTACGCGGCATTAGATTTATATGTCACATTCTTACAACTGAAAATGTTTATTTCTTTTTGTGTTACAGTGGGTTTACACCCATTATATTTTCACTTTCACTGCTATAATAGTGATTTTTGTTACTAGCGATTTACTGTCACTAGTCCTTGTATTGTGTGTTATATATTTTCATGTGTTATAGTGGGTTTACACTTACCATATTTTCATTATCATTGAGAGCTGGTGATTTATTGCCACCAGTCCTTTCATAGAGTGTTTTCTTTTTAGTTTTTATACACAGATGTTTCCTTTTGTTTGGTTTCATCATTCAACGATACACAATTTTTTTTTATATTGCTTTAGACTTTGTTTGAGCGGTAGCAGCTCCTTTTTTAGTTTGTTTTGGTCTTCACAGAGAAAATTATGCCCTGTCTGAGGGCTGACCACGTCCACCTTTGCCTGTGAGCACATACGCTGCTGGCCCCCTTATGCCACGTACACAAGATCAAACTATCCGGTGGACAATCTGCCAGACTTTGCAGTGGAGGTCCGTCAGATTTTCTGAATGAGCGGACTTGCACACTCACGACCACACATGAACAGACTTTCCGGTGGACTAGGTCCGGTGGACAATCCGCCGGGCTTTTGGCGGAAGATTGTCGGCCTTTCCAAATGAGCGGGCTTGCCCACATGCGGCAAAAGAAGAGAAAGCCGGGCTCCTCTGCTAGCAAAAGAGTGGCAAAAGAGCAGAAGATAGCAGAGGAGCCTAGCAAGAAGAACCTGAAAGCACAAGGAAGTCGGAAGAAGACCCCCGAAGTCGGAAGAAGACCTCCGAAGAACTACTTTAAAAACCTGTGTAGTGTTTTTTTTTATTGACACTTTTTCCCTCAGGTGATGTACCCCATACTCATTCACGTAGAGTGGGGGCCAGGATCTGGGGGCCCCCTTATTAAAGGGCGCTCCCGGATTCCGATAAGCTCCCTCCCCACAGACCCTGACAACCAACGGCCAGGGTTGTCGGAAAGAGGCCTTTGTCCTCATCAACATGGGGAAAAGGTACTTTGGGGTGGGGGGGCCGCAGGGCGCCCCCTTCCCCAAAGCACCCAACCCACCATGTTGAGGGCATGTGGCCTGGTACGGTTCCGCTCGTCCCCATCCCCTTTCCTAACTGGCCAGGCTGTGTGCTCAGATAAGGGTCTGGTATGGACTTTGGGGGACCCCTACGCTGAAGTTAACCTTAAAACCCATACCAGGCAACGAGACTCGCAAGGTGTCAATCTTGCCAATGGAGGCGGCGAGATTGACTTCCTTCTCTAGTCCCGTTGTACCTGAAGTCACCATTAAAATGAACAGACTTTAGTCCATGTGTGGGCAAGTCCGTTCATTTGCAAAGTGCGGCGGAGCAGCATACAGATGAGCAGATTGTCCGCTCGAAAGCTGAGTCCGGCGGACAATTTTGAGTCAAGTCTTCTTTTCTAAGTCCGCCGGACTTTTGGGAAGAAAAAGTCCACTGGAGCCCACACACGATCGAATTGCCTGGCGGACTCTGGTCCATCGGGAGTGGGTGGGTGCTTATTAACAAAATGTAATAAAGTGTAAATGTGTACGTGGATGCACTTTAATCAATGGAATGTGGTGTTTGGTGCACTTTAATTTGAGTATTTACGACAAGAGACACACTTCATGGACACACTATGATATACTGTGTCAAATATGCAGTAACACATAGAATTATATGGCGTTAAACTTGCAGTAACACAATGAAATATACTGCATTAAACTTGCAGTAATGCAGAGAACGATACAGCCTTAAACTTGCAGTAACGTACAGAACTATACAGCATTAAACTTGCCGCAACACACATAATTTTATGGCGTTAAACTTGCAATAACACAATGAAATGTATGGCGTTAAACTTGCAGTAAGGCAATGAAATATACAGCGTTAAACTTGCAGTAACGCACAGAACTATATTTTGTAAAACTTGCAGTAAAGCACAGAACTATATTGCGTTAAACTTGCAGTAATGCACAGAACTATATGGCGTTAAACTTGCAGTAACACAATGAAATATATGGCATTAAACTTGCAGTAATGCAATGAAATATACAGCATTAAACTTTCAGTAATGCACAGAACGATACAGCCTTAAACTTTCAGTAACGCACAGAACTATACAGCATTAAACTTGCCATAATGCACAGAACTTTATGGCATTAAACTTGCAGTAATGCAATGAAATGCATGACGTTAAACTTTCAGTAATGCAATGAAATATACAGCGTTAAACTTGCTGTAACGCCCAGAACTATATTTTGTTAAACTTGCAGTAACGCATAGAACTATATGCATTAAACTTGCAGTAACGCACAGAACTATATGGCGTTAAACTTCAGTAATGCACAGAACTATATGGTGTTAAACTTGCAGTAATGCAATTAAATATATGGCGTTAAACTTGCAGCAGCACAATGAAATATACGTCATTAAACTTGCAGTAATGCACAGAACTATATGGCTTTAAACTTGCAGTAATGCACACAACTTTACGGTGCTAAACTTGCAGTAATGCACACAACTTTACGGTGCTAAACTTGCAGTAGCACACAGAACTATATGGCGTTAAACTTGCAATAACGTAATGAAATATATGGCATTAAACTTGCAGTAATGCAATGAACTATATGGCGTTAAACTTGCAATGATGCACAGAAAAAAAACTGTGTTAAATGGTCACTACACTCATTCTGACTGAACTATCCCTACATTCACACTAATGTGTGGAAGATGAATGGTGGTCGCACTACACAATGACTGAACCAAACTTCAGTAATGCACAGAACTATATGGCGTTAAACATGTAGTAATGCAATGAAATATATGGCGTTAAACATGTAGTAATGCAATGAAATATATGGTGTTAAACTTGCAGCAGCACAATGAAATATACGGCATTAAACTCGCAGTAATGCACAGAACTATATGGCTTTACACTTGCAGTAATGCACACAACTTTCTGGCACTAAACTTGCAGTAACGCACAGAACTATATGGCGTTAAACTTGCAATAGTGCAATGAAATATATGGCATTAAACTTGCAGTAATGCAATGAACTATATGGCTTGCAATAAACTTGCAATGATGCACAGAAAAAAAACTGTGTTAAACGGTCATTACACTCATACTGACTGAACTATCCCTACATTCACACTAATGTAAAGATGAATGGTGATCGCACTACACTCACAATGACTGAACTATCCCTACATTCACACTAATGTAAAGATTAATAGTCGCACTACATTCACAATGACTGAACTATCCCTACATGGACACTAATGTAAAGATGAATGGTGGTCACACTACACTCACAATGACTGAACTTGATGAATAGAGTTTATTTTAAAGAAATTCTGTGTCTTGGTTTAAAGTTGCTAAAATAATATGAATAATAGAGGACTAAACTTAACCACTCACAAATAAACTACCTGTACAAACAACTAAAAGTAGATAGAAAATGATATCAGTATATTGAGAACAAAGAGATGTATGGTACTGAACTGTATAAGAAGGGGAGAGAAACCATCTCATTGTATTGTCATTGTGATACCCATGCTGCAGAGGTCTCTGTCACAACAGACAATTATAGACTTTAATTAAAGAAGAACCCAATGATCGGAGCTATGGGTGTATCATATACCTACATCTTCCAGTTCTGTGTGATCCTGCAATGTGTGACACTCTGGAGATCAGGAATGCAGAGTCCGGCCTGTACTCTTCATTATATTCAGGTATTTGACGAGTTCCAATATTTTCAGGATGGAGATTTGATCATTGGAGGAGTGCTCACTGTAAGGTTGAAAGAAGATAACGTTGATGTACCTCAAGAAAAGATATACAGGTATGTAACTTCCTTGCTAGGAAGATAAAAATGTGATCAGGGTGACAAAGAAAAACAAAGAGGACTTTACAAAATGATTGGAAGAAATACATGTGATGGAAATATTATAAGAATGTATATAATGGATATAAAATATCTCCTTATTTACATGCAAAGCCAAGCTGTCCAGAAAGTGACAGGGGTGGGTGACAGTGACAGGGTGGATGACAGTGACGGGGTGGGTGATGGTGACAAAACTTGTATCAAACTATAACAGTTTCAGGGTGTTGGAGAAGTTGCTTTCTTTGAAGCTGAAGTGTGGGGGATTCCTCCATCCACTCTGTTTGTGTGGATGGAGCGACATGAGCGGAATTAGTGTATAAAGTACCTCTGCGCCAACCACCTTGACAGGGGGAATAGAGGGATGCTGCAAACACTGAGGGGAGCTTCACCTACTCCCTGAGCAATATCGATTAAGTGGTTTTAGTGTTGCGCAAATGGGGGAATACAAGAAAGGAGGGGAGGGGGGGGGGGGGAAGGGGGGAGAAAGAGAGGGAAGGAGAAAAGAAAAAGGGGAAGGGGAAGAAAGGGCAGGGAGGGGGAAGGGGAACAGATGAGTATGCAGGTAAAGGATAAAAGGGTAAAGGTCAAAAAGTGCTAGTGTAAAATTATGTGTCTGGGTGTGTAAAAATCCTTGTTCGGTACGTGCTAAACTAAAATAAATGTTAGAGAGTGGCAATCAAATATAGATTCTGATAGAGTGCCGTGCAAATAAAAACTCACAGTAATGAATGAATGCCTGAAACAATAGACATACAAATCGTGGGTGCTGTGCAAAACTGCAATAAAATATGCTGACAATAAATAAATATATAACTTAAAGTGGAGGGCCACCCTGAAAACCAAAAAATGTTAAAAATGACAAAAAAATCAAAAAAAAATAAAATGAGAAAAAAAATTTTTTTTTACTTACCAGAAATGCCTGTTGCTAGGCACTTTATCCTAATCTTCCTCTTCCTCCTCCGCAGAGATCTTCCGTCTTCTGTCTTCGTCGCGGCGTCTTCTGGGTAATGGGTCGCGCTGTGTTCTGGGAACTGTGTGTTCCAGAACACAGCACGTCCCATACAGAAAGCGCTGCGGGACTCGCGCATGCGCAGTAGGAAACGGGCAGTGAAGCCGTAAGGCTCCGCTGCCTGTTTCCCTTACAGGGAATGGCGGCGCCGGGACCCGAGAGCCGAGGGACGGCTCAGCCTCGGGCGGCCGACATCGCGGGCGCCCTGGACAGGTAAGTGATTTTATTAAGTCAGCAGCTGCAGTGTTTGCAGCTGCTGACTTTTTTTTTTTTTTTTTAAACTGGCCCTCCGCTTTAAGGTGATAGTCCAAAATATATGACTAAAAGTGTACAGTGAGAATAATCACATAAGCACAATCCCATGTGACATGCCAAGTGGAAAAAACACAGATATCAATCAATCCAATATAACAAAATGCATGTTCCATGCGGTGTTTATAAAGTGCCAAGTGAAAAAAAATATACAGATAACAATCAATCCAATATAACAAAATGCATGTTCCATGCGGTGTTTATAAAGTGCAAATAGTGCTAGCAGCAAAAAAAAAAAAAAAAAAAAAACGTTACAACACAGGTGAAATGATAAACACATAAAAATAAGGTGCTGGTAATCAGTCTGGGATATTCAGTCCTGTGGACGTGATGTGTTCTAAGGGGAAGCCTTTTTTTTTTTTTTGCTGCTAGCACTATTTGCACTTTATAAACACCGCATGGAACATGCATTTTGTTATATTGGATTGATTGTTATCTGTATATTTTTTTTCACTTGGCACTTTATAAACACCGCATGGAACATGTATTTTGTTATATTGGATTGATTGATATCTGTGTTTTTTCCACTTGGCATGTCACATGGGATTGTGCTTATGTGAGTATTCTCACTGTACACTTTTAGTCATATATTTTGGACTATCACCTTAAGTTATATATTTATTTATTGTCAGCATATTTTATTGCAGTTTTGCACAGCACCCACGATTTGTATGTCTATTGTTTCAGGCATTCATTCATTACTGTGAGTTTTTATTTGCATGGCACTCTATCAGAATCTATATTTGATTGCCACTCTCTAACATTTATTTTAGTTTAGCACGTACCGAACAAGGATTTGTACACACCCAGACACATAATTTTACACTAGCACTTTTTGACCTTTACCCTTTTATCCTTTACCTGCATACTCATCTGTTTCCCTTCCCCCTCCCTGCCCTTTCTTCCCCTTCCCCTTTTTCTTTTCTCCTTCCCTCTCTTTCTCCCCCCTTCCCCCCCCCCCCTCCCTCTCCCCTCCTTTCTTGTATTCCCCCATTTGCGCAACACTAAAACCACTTAATCGACATGAGCGGAATGTCCGAAAGAAAAAGTAAGACAGAAGCTTTTCATCATATATTCTGATCGCGTGTGGGCCTCATCAGACTTTTTTTTTTTCGAAAATTCTGATGGACCTAGAAATAGAACATGTTTTAAATATTTCCGACGGAACCAATTCCTATCGGGAAAACCACTCGACAGACCAAAAACGAAGCATGCTCTGAAGCAAGTACGAGATGGAGGCTATTGGCTACTGGCTATTGAACTTCCTTTTTTTTGTCCCGTTGTATGTGTTGTACGTCATCGCGTTCTTGGCGATCGGACTTTGGTGTGATCGTGTGTATGCAAGACAGTTTCAGTGTAAAAATCATCAGAGGGAAAAACTGGTCGTGTGTACACGGCATTACTTTTTGTTGTTTTAAAAGTGATTACTTTAAATCTGTCCATAGATGTATATATATATTTTTTTTCACTCAGCCAGGTAGATGGAGGAATCCTCCCCATTGAGACATTATATTCTGGTTGCGAGACTCCCCTCCCCACTGTCAGAATGCATTTTTGTTCTACCAGGCCTCTGCTTTCACAAAAGATAATATGTTCTGGGGGCTTTTAGATATTTTTTTTTAACTAAAAATAAAGATTTTATATATATGTGAAAAAAAAATGCTCTAGAGAGGACATGATTAAATCCAAGGGAGAAGTTTTTTTTTTTGTAGAAAGTGTTAAGTGTGCTCACACTTTAATCCCAATTGTTCTGTTACCATTATTTATACACACATGTGCAATCTGTGCTTTTTTTTTTTTTTTTACAACCTCCAGCACAGGGCATAGTGGGGGGTTCCTTTTACTAAAATTCTGCCGTGGATCGGCCACCCAGTTTGTTTTCATGTTGTTTATGGCTTATGTGTGTTTTATGCCGCGTACACACGACCAGACTTAGGTCCGACAGACTTTCGACGGAGTTCTGACGGAGTTCTGACAGAGTTCTGACAGACTTTCCAAATGAACAGACTTGGCCACACACAATCACACCAAAGTCCGACGGATTCGAATGTGATGACGTACGACCAGACTAGAATAAGGAAGTTCATAGCCAGTAGCCAATAGCTGCCCTCGCATCGGTTTTTGTCCGTCGGACTAGCACACACACGAGCGGATTTCTCGGTAGGAACTGGGTCCAGCGGAGTTCTGGTGGAAAAATTTGAAACATGTTCCATTTCTAAAGTCTGTCAGACTTTTGCAAATCAAAAGTCCGCTGCAGCCCGCACACGATCGAATAGTCTGCCGGAATTGTTCCGTCGGACCTTTGATGTTGAAAAGTCCGCTCGTGTGTACGCGGCATTAGCCTCTTGTGGACCGACCCATTCATATTTACTGTGGCAGGGCATCCCTCCCATGTGAAATCACGTACCTGTACGTAATTTTGTGCACTGGGTCTGGAGTGTATGCACACGATGCCAGCGACCCGCACCAGCTGTGATTGGACACAGCGAGAGCAAATCAGCGGGTCCAGCAGACTTGATGTTTGCCGGCACAGAACGGCAGTCTGCCTATGTAAACAAGACAGACCACTATTCTGTGAGAGGGGAAAATGGAGATTTTGTGTTCTCCACATCACCCTCTTCCCTGCCAGTGTCATTAGTACAGTGAGAGTGTTTTTTTTTTAGCACTGATCACTAGGGATGAGCCTAACACCCCCCCGGTTCAGTTTGCGGCAGAACATAAGAACGGACCAAAAGTTCAAACACTGTTAAAGTCTATGTGCAAATTTTTTTTTTTTTTTTTAACTGTAAATTTTTATTAAGAGATGAAAAAAAAAATCAGAAGAAAGATACATAGCCAAGCGGGCATACCCTGGCAATAAACTTGTCAAACAGGTAGGGTACATACAGATACAGGTATGCAGATATGGTGTATAACACAGTAACATATCAAAATTCTAGCAGGATACTCGGTTTTGAGGAAGGGGAGGTTTGCAAAAGGGATGAGGGAGGACATATAAGAGTACAAATATAAAAATATGAAAACAGGTATAACCATAGTTTGATTTGCGGACATAGTATAGGCAAAACTGAATGAGGGAGAAAAATCAGACAAGAGAAAAATATACGGGTAGGTTCAGTATATGTACTTTGGGTATATTCTTGATTATGGGTAACATCAAGCTTTAGAAACAGATATAAAATGAATATGATACCCAGGATGTTCAGTGCAATGGGCTACTCCTGGGGTCCGCTATCCAAAGTTTCCAGGCATACAGGAACTTATCGGTTGTGAGGTTAGCTTTAGCAAAGGCGTATTCGAATCCAAAGTGGGTATTCAGCAGTATGAGGACTTGTTTCAGGGTCGGGGAATGTACAGATTTCCAATTTTTTGCAATAGCTAGTCGGGCAGCGATAAGGATGTGGGTCAGTAGGGCGTGCCGGTGGTGCGGCCACGAGAGGACAGATAGACCTAGCAGTAAGTCAGTGGGAGAGAGCGGGAAAGTTATTTTACAAATCTGGTGTATTAGGTTTTTCATTTTTTTCCAGAATGGCTGTATATAGGGGCAGCCCCACCAGATATGCAGTAATGTACCTCTGTCACCGCAGTTCCTCCAACAATTAGGTGAGGAAGAGGGAAAAATTTTCGCCAGCCTGGTCGGTGTGTAGTACCAACCGTGGTAAAGTTTCATCAGAGATTCCCAATGCGAGATGCAGTGAGAGAAGCGTGTCGGAGCATTCAGAGCCTTCTGCCAAGTTTCTGGGGGAACTACGTGTTGCAGTTTAGATGACCAGTATGCAGTGCGTGCGGGGTCAACTTCTGGGTCTGGTGAGGTGAGTATTCTGTAGATGAGTGAAATGCCTCCCTTTTTTTGAGATTTATTCCCAAAAAACTGTAGTAGGGGATCCTTGAGTGAGTTCTTGGAGGAAAGAGGGAGATTTGCTAGGATGGACCTGATCCGGAGATATAAGAAGAATGTTGCGGAGGGGACATGATAGATGTGTTGTAGTTGGGAGAAGGATAGGAGAGTTGCTGAAGAAAATAACGTGTTCAGATTAGTAATCCCAGCTGCGACCCAGACCCCTATGGGGAGATCGGGGGAGAATACTTGGAGGGCTTCTAGGGGGACCAGTGGGAGAAGCGCCAGGGAGACATGAGCAGTGTTTTGAAAGTATGTTTGCCATACTCTAAGGGATGCGTTAATTGAGTCAAGTGGGTAACGAGAAGGTTTAAGGCGCAACCAGATAGCTGTCAAAATATTCATTGGGTCTGTCATTAAGGTAGCAAGTTCTATCTGCTTCCAAGTGGGTTGTAGGTCTGAGGACCACCATGTTTTGAGTTGATCTAGTAGGACAGCTCGGTAATATGCTTTAAGATTAGGGGCCCCCATGCCACCAAAGCGAGTGGGTGTCAGGAGGATAGTATTTCTAATTCTGGGATGTTTGTGCTGCCAAATGAAAGCATTAAGTATCCCTTGGAGCTTTTTAAGATGGGCTTGTAGGGGCGGGAGGGGGATGGAACGGAAAAAGTAGAGAATGTGGGGGAGTAGATACATTTTGGTTTGTGCAATTCTACCTGCCCAGGAAGCCGGTGTAGTCAGTAGGTCTTTGGCTAGGCGGTGAAGTTTGCCTAGTAAAGTTTCAAGATTGGTTCTCATCAGAATGGAGCTGGGGTATGTCAGCTGTATACCTAAGTACGGGAGGAAAGAGTTGGTAGCCCACATGAAAGAGGTCATTGCTGAAATCTGGGACACGGTGTGTGGGTCTAGGCCAAGATTCAGCATTAAAGATTTGGAATGGTTAACTTTGTACATTGATACAGCGCTGAAGGAGTCCAACGTGCGTTGAACCTCAGAGAGTGAGGTAAGTGGGTCGTTGAGGGCAATGATAACATCATCGGCGTAGAGGCCAATTTTGTGTTCTGTGTCTGCCACCGTGATGCCTTTAATTTGGGGGTTTTGTCTGATAGTCTGCGCTAAGGGCTCCATTACCAGGGCAAATATCAGTGGGGACAAAGGGCATCCTTGGCGGGTGCCATTGGTGATTTGAAAAGGGTTCGATATTATGCCCGAGGTCCACACACGTGCACTAGGGTGCGTATAGAGTCCCAGAATGGCTGACAGGAAGGAGCCTGAAAGCCCTACCTTGCGGAGGACTGCCTCCATATAGGGCCAGGAGACTCGATCGAACGCCTTCTCCGCGTCCAGAGAGAGGAAGAAAGAAGGCGTTCGCTTACATTCGACCCATTGAATCAGGTCGATAAACCGTCTGGTTCCATCTGCTGTCTGCCTTCCCGGGACGAAGCCCACTTGATCACGATGTATTAGGTCTGGGAGAATTACGGCCAGTCGCTGGGCTAGAAGTTTGGCATAAAGTTTGGTGTCTGTGTTGAGGAGTGATATGGGACGGTAGTTCGCTGGGCTATCAGCAGGTTTACCTGGCTTAGGGATAGTGACTACAAGTGCTTCTAGGGATTCCTTGGGGATCTGTCCAGTGCTCGCAAATTGGTTATAGGTTTTGCAGAGATAGGGTACAATGATGTCAGCATATTTCTTATAGTACTCGTTGGTAATGCCATCTGGGCCCGGGGCTTTATGTAGGGGGAGCTTCTTAATGAGAGAATGGATTTCTTCTGGGAGGAAGGGGGCTGATAAGGAGTCCAGTTGTTCAGGGGTGATCGTAGGGAGCGATACAGATGCTAGGAAATTAGCTATATCGGCTTGGGAAGGTGGGGGGGAGGGGTCGGTAGTGTTGAGGTTATAAAGAGCATGATAGAAGCTGCTAAATTCGTTAGCAATATCGAGGGGATTAGTAATACGTGTTTTATTGGAGGTTGTCAGAAAGGAAATTTTTTTGTGAGTGAGTTGTCGCCTCAGCTGCTTGGCCATAAATGCGGTCGGTTTGTTCGCTGAGGAGTAGGATTGTAGCTTAAGGCGTTTTATATAGTATTCAAATTTCATGTGAAGGTGTTCACTAAGTTTAGCCCTAAGGTTTTTTAACCACTTCAGGACCGCCGTATTGCCAATGTACGTCAGCACAATGGCACAGGCAGGCATAATCACGTACATCTACGTGATTGCCTTCCAGCGGGTGGGGGGTCCGATCGGACCCCCTCCCGCTGGTTACGGCGGTCCGATTCGGTCCAGGAGCGCTCCGTGATGAGGGGATGGCCGTTGGTTTTCGGCCACCCCCTCTTGATCGCTCCTGGCCAATGAGAAGCTTCCTCCCCTGTGTATTGTTTACACAGGAAGGAGGAAGTGATGTCATTCTCCTCGGGGCGGTCTTTTTGACCGGACTACGAGGAGAAGAGTAAAAGTAAGTGTGCACCAACACTACACTGACATGTAGGTACACACAGGCACACAAACCCCCCCCCGATCCCCCCCCCGATCGCCCCCCGATCCCCCCCCGCCCCCCCTCCCCCCCAGTCACAGTGTCACTGATTGCATTGATCATTTCTTTACTGATCAATGCATTCAGTGTCAGTTGTGACAGTAAAAACTGTCAGGACAGTTAGTGTTAGGTCCAGGGTAGCCCCCTATCACCCCCCAATAAAGATTTAACCCCCTGATTGCCCCTAGAGTTAACCCTTTCACCCCCTTTTGCCAGTGTCACTAAGCGATCATTTTTCTGATCGCTGCATGTGTCGCTAGGTAGCTAGTTATTTTTTTAGGTTCACCGCCAGGTTTTTATATCGCTAGGTACCCCGATATACTACCCAATAATGGGTTTAACCCCCTGATTGCCGCTAGTTAACCCTTTCACCCCCTTTTGCCAGTGTCACTAAGCGATCGTTTTTCTGATCGCTGCATTAGTGTCGCTACAGTCGCTAGGTAGCTAGTTATTTTTTTAGGTTCACCGCCAGGTTTTTATAGCGCTAGGTACCCCGATATACTACCCAATAATGGTTTTAACCCCCTGATTTCCGCTAGTTAACCCTTTCACCCCCTTTTGCCAGTGTCACTAAGCGATCATTTTTCTGAACGCTGCATCAGTGTCGCTAGTGTCGCTAGGTAGCTAGTTATTTTTTTAGGTTCACCGCCAGGTTTTTATAGCGCTAGGTACCCCGATATACTACCCAATAATGGTTTTTACCCCCTGATTGCTGCTAGTTAACCCTTTCACCCCCTTTCACCAGCGATCACAGTATAAGTGTCACTGGTGACGCTGGTTAGCCAGTTAGTTATTTAGGTTCCCCGTCAGGTTTTTATATAGCGCCAGGGACCCCCATATACTACCTAATAAAAATTTGAACCCCCTGATTGCTCCTAGTTAACCCTTTCACCACTGATCACCGTATAAGTGTTAAAGGTTTAACCCCCTGATCACCCGGTGGGTGATATCAATTAGGTTTTAGGGTCAGGGTCTGCGTCGCCCCAGGCAGCGCTAGGTTAGTGCCAGTACCGCTAACACCCACACGCAAAGCATACACCTCCCGTAGTGGTATAGAATCTGAACAGATCAATATCTGATCTGATCAGATCTATACTAGCGTCCCCAGCAGTTAAGGGTTCCAAAAAAACGCATTGTTAGCGGGATCAGCCCAAATACCTGCTGGCACCTGCGTTTTGCCCCTCTGCCCAGCCCACCCAAGTGCAGTATCGATCGATCACTGTCACTTACAAAACACTAAACACATAACTGCAGCGATCGCAGAGTCAGGCCTGATCCCTGCCATCGCTAACAGGTTTTTTGGTAGCATTTTATATTCAAATCCGGAAGGCAGTGCTTGGTTTTCGGGGTCCCGTACGTGGCTAGGCTCCCAAAAAGTCCCCCACATGTGGTATCCCCGTACTCGGGAGAAGCAGCAGAATTTATTTTGGGGTGTAATTTGACTTCTGCCCATAGCATGTGTGAGCAATATATCATTTAGTGACAACTTTGTGCAAAAAAAAAAAAAGTTTGTAATATTCCCGCAACTTTTGGCAAAATATAAAATATTCCATGGACTCAACATGCCTCTCAGTAAATAGCTTGGGGTGTCTACTTTCCAAAATGGGGTCATTTGGGGGGGTTTTGTGCTATTTTGGCATTTTATGGACTTCGAAACTGTGATAGGTAGTGAGGAGTTAAATCAAAAATTTGCACCCTTAGAAATCCTGAAGGTGGTGATTGGTTTTCGGGGTGCCGTGCGCGACTAGACTCCCAAAAAGTCCCACACATGTGGTATCCCTGTACTCAGGAGAAGCAGCAGAATGTATTTTGGGGTGTCATTTCACATATGCCCATAGCATGTGTGAGCAATATATCATTTAGTGACAACTTGGTGCAAAAAAAAAAAAGTTTGTAATATTCCCGCAACTTGTGGCAAAATATAAAATATTCCATGGACTCAACATGCCTCTCAGTAAATAGCTTGGGGTGTCTACTTTCCAAAATGGGGTCATTTTGGGGGGTTTTGTGCTATTTTGGCATTTTATGGCCTTCGAAACTGTGATAGGTAGTGAGGAGTTAAATCAAAAATTTGCACCCTTAGAAATCTTGAAGGTGGTGATTGGTTTTCGGGGTGCCGTGCGCGACTAGACTCCCAAAAAGTCCCACACATGTGGTATCCCCATACTCGGGAGAAGTAGCGGAATATATTTTGGGGTGCAATTCCACATATAACCATGGCATGTGTGAGCAATATATCATTTAGTGACAACTTTTTGTAAAAAAAATTTTTTTTTTTTTTTTTTGTCATTATTCAATCCCTTAGGACAAAAAAAATAAATATTCAATGGGCTCAACATACCCATCAGCAATTTCCTTGGGGTGTCTACTTTCCAAAATGGGGTCATTTGGGGGGGATTTGTACTGCCCTGCCATTTTAGCACCTCAAGAAATGAGATCGGCAGTCATAAATTAAAAGCTGTGTAAATTCCAGAAAATGTACTCTAGTTTGTAGACGCTATAACTTTTGCGCAAACCAAAAAATATACACTTATTGACATTTTTTTTACTAAAGACATGTGGCTGAATAAATTTTGCCCTCAATGTATGACTAAAATTTAGTTTATTCGATTTTTCTTATAACAAAAAGAAGAAAATATATTTTTTTTTCAAAATTTTCGCTCTTTTTCCATTTATATCGCAAAAAAAAAAAATCGCAGAGGCAATCAAATACCATCAAAAGAAAGCTCTATTTGTGGGAAGAAAAGGACGCAAATTTCGTTTGGGTGCAATATTGCATGACCGCGCAATTACCAGTTAAAGCAGCGCAGTGCGAAATTGCAAAAAGACCTCTGGTCCTTAAGGTATTTATTGGTCCGGAGCTGAAGTGGTTAAGTCAGCGGAGATCATGTCCGAAGGGGAGGATTTGTTTATGGTTTCCAAGGTTCGAATCTGTTGGAGCAAGGTAGCCGTGGTGGCCGCACGGGCCTTTTTTTGCTGCGCACCCAACTTGATGAAAAGGCCGCGTAGGCAGGCTTTATGGGCATTCCAGATGACAGCGTGGTCATCAACGGAATTGTCATTGACTTGGAAGTAGGAGAGGAGTTCTGCATGTATTTGGGAGGCAAGTTTAGGATCATTAAGGATGGATGAATTCAATCTCCAGAGAGTGTGCCTGGGTGACTGTGATAGCGGGCTAGTTTAATAGTGACAGGGGCGTGGTCGGACCACGAGATAAGTCCTATACTTGATTCAGAAATTGACTGTAATACATGTTTATCTGTGATAATCAGGTCTATTCTGGAGTAGGACTGATGGGGGGGGGGGGAAAAGGTGTAATCTCTTTCTGAGCCGTGCATGCACCTCCATGAGTCATAAAGGTCTTCGCGGGCAAGCATAGCTGCTAGGGCAGAGGGTCTATGCTTGGCGTGTGAAGTTGAGTCGAGTGCGGGGTCAGAGAGACCGTTAAAGTCTCCACATATGATTAATGATGACAATCTGTACGGAGCTAGTTTGGCCATAAGGGTAGTAAAAAATTTCTTTTGTGCAACATGAGGAGCATATACATTTACAATGGTTAGAGGACGAGTATTGACTGTGGCCGATAGAATTATATATCTCCCCTCTGCATCCTTCTCGAATTGGTGTAGCTCAAAGTCTACCGAGGAGCTGACAGCTACCATCACCCCCCTCTGTTTCCGTGAAGCATTCGCAAAGAAGGTGTGAGGGTAGCGTCTGTTAGAACATTTGGGGGGATCAGTTTGTGTGAAATGAGTCTCTTGAACACAGAGGATGTCAGAGTGGAGATTAGACGCCTCTCTCCAGAGGAGGCTACGCTTAAATGGGGAATTTAGGCCCTTGGCATTGATAGTGGAGATCGTGAGGGCCATGCCTATAGGGAGACAATGGAAAGGGAAGACTCAGAAAGAGATTACTGTAGCGAACACAAATGAAGAAAAGGCAATACAATAAGTATCAAGTGCGTGCTGTGAAAACAGGGTTTGCAAACCTCTAATAGAAAACAGAAAACAAAAAACCGGGTGAATACAAAACAAGAGAGCAGGGGTGTTAAGGGGGTGAACCGTACGAATACGGGTATCTGTTCGTGTGCCTAGCACACTCTAATCTGGGGGGTGTAAAGAGGAAGGGTGCACCAACAAATAAACAGTAACGTTGTTCAAGTTCAAAGAAACTAAAGCAAACAGTAGTAAATTCGTATACTTGCAAGAGTCAGTCCGTCCATAACGGGGAGATCCATGTTCGGACCGGAGTGTACCGCGGAGTTAGGTTTCGCGCTCTCTTCGTGAAGTAGTATCTTTTCCAGCAGGGGGTGAAGAAAAATGCTCATTAGTGCGGCGGGTGTCTCTCGGGGGCAGCGGGAGGAAACCCCAGTTGGTTAATTTCTTATAGCCATCTTTGGGGTTGAGGATGGGGATCACTTGCTGCTGATAGCTCACCAGTAGTTTCGTGGGGAAGCCCCACCTGTAGGCGATCTTTTTTTGTTGCAGGATGGATGTGACTGGAGAGAAAGTTCTGCGAAGTTCCATCGTGGTCGGGGAGAGGTCTGTGAACAGTTTGACATTGTTGTAGGGAGGGGGTAGAGACTTTGATAATCTGGTAGTGGCAAGGATCTGTTCCTTAATATGAAAAAAATGGATGCGCGCTAGAATGTCTCTGGGGACGTCATCAGGCAGTTGAGTGGGTTTAGAAATTCTGTGGGCCCGGTCAATTAGAATGTCAGTGTTGCTCAGATGAGGCACCAGTGTGGTGAATAGTTGCTGTAGGTATGGAATAATGTCCGGTGGCTTAACGGATTCCGGAACCCCTCTGAATTTAATATTATTGCGCCTAGCGCGATCTTCCAAGTCCGCCATTTTTAACTTTAGACGGTGGATTTCTGCGGAGTGATGGTCATGTGCATCCAAAAGTTCATTGTGAGCTTTGGAGTAGTCTTGCAACGTCTCCTCGATGGTATCTGTTCTCTCCTCCAGGCAATCCACTCTGTCGTGTATCTGGGACAACGAGAATTGTAGTTCTCTGTGGAGATCCGTTTGGAGTGTGAGCAGCATGGTTTTTAACGTGGCTTCTGAGACTGGGTTATCTGATACTGGGACTGCCGCAAGAGAGGGGGTTCGGTCTGCATTCTGTCCACCTGCTACAACTGCAGACAAGAGCTGCTTCTTCGCGTGAGGTTCCTTGCCTGGGGATTGTGCAGGGGAAGAGGCCAGTCTCTTACCTCTATCAGCGTGAGGTGTGCCCTGCGGCATAGGTGGTGGTGGGAGGGTGTCCATCTCGGTCCCTTGGAGAGTGATGCTTTCCCCTTCTGGATGACGAGGATGCTGTTGCCCATTGGAGCGTTGAGGGCTGGGAGAGGACCTGCGAGAACTCCCCGGAGCCGGCGCCATCTTGGGCCTCCTGCATGGTGGCGGATGTGTAATAGTGAGTGAGGCGGCGCGGCGCAGGGGGTTTCTGTCGCTTCTTCGACATGCCCCAGAGTCCGGATGTGTTTCCCAGTCCAGGCGGTATGCCTATTCGGGGTGTGTAGTAGCTGTGAGTAGCTCGTCTCCCCGCTATGGAATGGAGGTAATGACTCAGGCGGGCATCTCAATTAGGGGCTAGCCATGCCCCTGAGTTAGTATGGATTGAGTTTGAAATAAGGCCCACACCCTGCGGAGTTATGAGCTATGAAGAACAAGGTGTAGCAGGGTGTAGCAAGATGGCCTCTAGGCTCCAGTGTAGGCCGAAGCCAGGGCCTTGCTGGGAGAGTGCTGCCAGTGATGAGGCGTGCCTGGTGGGGTGGGATATAGGTGGCAATGAGTCAGGTCTTAGGGATCTGTGGGGATGTCCCAGCAGGGTTAGCAGGGTCTGGAGGATGTGGGATAAGGAGGAGAGGCTTGGAGGGGAGCAGGCAGCTGAAAGTTCTGGGTCAGTGCAATTATCCCCACAGGGGACTCACCAGGCCGGATGAATGCAGAGTTGAGGATCCCAGGAGGTTCCCACATGCAGCGGATGTAGCGGTGCGGCGGAGGGGTGCGTTCGATCCGGCGGCGGATCCGACCGTCCCGCAGGAAAGTCCGGGGATTCTAGAGGCCTAGTAGGCCGCAAAATGGCGTCCGGCGAGGCGGCCCCCAGCGGCCGAAACGGGGGGAATCCTGCAGCGCACGGGAGGATGAGGACATCCAAAAGTAGCCCAGCTGGTGGGGGTCCTTGTGAGGAACAAGGTGAGGTAGTTTTTTGGCACTTAGGGCACTTTGGAGCTGAGGATGGCAGCAGATAAGGATAGGCTCGGCGGAGCTGTGCTAAAAAACGTCCGTCCTCGGTTCCGGCCGGCCACGCCCCCCTCTATGTGCAAATTTTAAAGGCAAGTTATTGTCCGAAAAAGGGTTTGGGGACCCGGATCCTGCCACAGGGGACATGTATCAATGCAAAAAAAAAAGTTTTAAAAACTGCAGTTTTTTTCAGGAGCAGTGATTTTAACATCTTAAGCCCTGGACCATTTTGCTGGCCAAAGACCAGACCACTTTTTGCGATTCGGCATTGCATCGCTTTAACTAAAAATTGCGCGGTCTTGCGACATGGCTCACAAACAAAATCGATGTCTCCCCCCCCCCAATTAGACCCTTCTTTTGGTGGTATTTTATCAGCTCTGCAGTTTTTGCGCTATAAACAAAAAAAGAGCGACAATTTTGAAATTTTGCTATAATAAATATAAAATATAATTTTATAAAAATATATAAAAAAAAATGTTTTTCCTCAGTTTAGGACGATACATACTCTTCATATTTTTGGTACAAAAAATTGCAATAAGCGTTTATTGATTGTTTTGCACAAAAGTTATAGTGTTTACAAAAAAGGGGATAGTTTTATGGCATTTTTATTATTTTTTTTTACAGGTAATGGCAGCAATCAGCGATTTTTATCATGACTGCGACATTTTGGCGTACACATGGGACATTTTTGGCATATTTTTGGGACCATTGTCATTTATACAGCAATCAGTGCTATATAAATGCACTGATTCCTGTGTAAATGACACTGGTAGTGAAGGGGTTAACCCCTAGGTGGCAGTGTAGGGGTTAAGTGTGTCCTGGGGCGTTTTTCTAACTGTGGGGGTGCATGGCTGTGTATGACACGTCACTGATCTCTGTTCCCGATGACAGGGACCAGAGATCAGTGACACTTTCACTAGGCAGAATGGGAAGATGCTTGTTTACATTAGCATCTCCCCGTTCTTCCTCCCCGTGAGGTGATTGAGTCCACGGGACCCATGATCTAAAAACAATATTTTCTTTTTTCTATTTTAAAAGAAATCCAATAAAATTACATTTTGTCATAAATTTAAGCCAAAATGTATTCTGCTACATGTTTTTGGTAAAAAAAATTCTGTTAAGTGTATAATAATTGGTTTGTGTGATCACGGACATATGTACGCAAATTATCATGTACAGATGTGTGCAGGTGATCATTGGGACATGTGATTTTAGTGGGACATATGTGGGGGACATGTGTTTTTTTATTTGGGGACATGTCTTTTTATTATTTGGGGACATGTGTGGTGACATGTGTATTGTGGTGACATGTGTGTTTACACTGTGTGGTGATGTGTGTTTACACTACACTGGTGATCAGTTAGTAAAAAGCTGTAAAAACAGCTCATATTCACTGATCACCAGCCGGCTGCAGCGATCTGCTCTCCTCTCCTCAGCGATGACTTCTGTGTGAGGAGAGGAGGAGCCGATTGCCTAGCAACCGGCTGTTTGTTTACATCACATGACGGCCGTGATTGGACATGGCCGTCATGTAATCAGGAGGCCCAATCACAGAGCCCTCCTGTCGATCCGAGATGCGCCGTGTCCGGGTGACACAAGCACATCAGGATCGCGCTGCTGCGCGGGCACGCGCACGCGTGAACCCCCTCCTTCTGAAGGATGTTCCTGAACGTCCTATAAGAAGTAGACGGCTCCCACCCGGCCGTACATGTACATTGGCCGGGTGGGAAGTGGTTAAGTATAATCTGTTTGTAATTTGGAACAGGTACATCTTGTAAGTGTAGCTCCAGACAAAAAAAAATCAAATTGTAAGCTTTTTGGATAACATAGAGAAGGGTTTGGGGCAGCACAGTGGTGTAGTGGTTAAACAGGTGCAGAAAAATTGGGCCTTAGGCACCGGTGGTGGTGCCACAACACTGCAATCCCTCACAGATACTCTAGTTGAGCGCAGGAGCGAGCCTTGGTGTGAAATATTACAGCAAACATTGTAATTACATGTCCCTGTTAAACATGGGCAGAAAAATTGGGCTTTAGGCACTGGTGCCACAACGCTGAAACCCCTCACAGATACTCTAGTCGAGCACAAGAACGAGTACTGCTGTGAAATATTACAGCAAAAATTATAATTATACACCCCTGTTAAACAGGGGCAGAAAAAATGGGGCTTAGACACTGGTGGTGGTACCCTAAAACAAAAACGTCCTTAGAAGCTATCAACAGGAACATTGAGGAGGAATAGGATAGTCATTTAGCATAACAGGATAGTCACTCAGCATAGGGATCTCACCTTCATAGAAAAATGAATCGGTTACATCAGCTTTAGGTGCTTGGTAGCTGGTGATCCAAAACTGATTCATTTTTATGAAGGTGAGCCAAACAAATCTGTGGATAGGCACACTGTGATCAATTACAAAGCCTCCAGCAGCACTGAATGTGCATTCAGAAAGAACGCTGGATGCAGGACAGGCCAGTAGCTCAATTGCATATTGTGCAAGCTCTGGCCATTGATCCATCCTCAACACCCAGTAACCCAGTGGATTTTTGGTTGGAAAGGTGTCCAAGTCTGATCTTGCCCCTAGGTATTCCTGCACCATGTAAATCAGACACTGGTGATGGTTGCTGGAACCGATTAGACCTTGGGGCTGCAGACTACAAAATTGTCTGAACACATTGGTCAGACGGCCACCTTATCCACCGCTCCTTCTGTGACTGACCGAAGCCTCGCCAACACATTGTCCAGGAGGACTAGGAAATTGTAACCTCACAGGCTCTGGAAACGCATTGTGCAAACCTTTCTGCAAGGCCTCCTGAAGATATTTCATCCTCTGCTCCCTCTGCAAAGGCTGGATAAATTCTGAAACCTTACCCTTGTAATGTGGATCAAGAAGAGTTGCCAACCAGTAATAATCCCTCTCCTTGATACTACAAATTTGAGGGCCCTTTTGCAGGCTTTGCAGGATCAGGGAGGCCATGCAGCGAAGGTTTGCTGAGGCATTTAATCCGGAGTCCTCTGGGTCACTAAGGATGACACGATCCACAGCCACCTCCTCCCAGCCACGTACAAGTCCATGGGTTTCTGGGGACTGAAAATGATCCCTTGAAGACTGCTGAGGATGCTGAGTGCTAGGCTCCACTCCATGCTGACACAACCATCCTCCTCTTCCAGTGTGATCGGTGGACCCGCAGGAATACTGTCTGGATAAAGGAGGCATTGAGAGATAAGGTAGTCCTCATTGATTGAAGTACTCATTGATGGCCATCTGCTGCATTTGCAGCCACTGCAGCATTGCCAAAGTTGAATTTCACCTTGTGTACATGTCACAAATGAAGCAGTTCTTGGGCAGGTTGCATTCCTTTTGAAGGTCAGCCAGCCGAGCACTGACATTATATGATTGGTGGAAATGCTCACAGACTTTCCTGGCCATCCCCAGGAGATCATGTAAGCCAGGTACCTGCACAAGAACCACTGCACCCCCAAATTAAGGATGTGAGCCAAACAGGGAACATGGGTCAAGTGAGCCAGTTGGAGGGAGGAGAGGAGGTTGGTGCCATTATTGCAAACCACCATTCCTGGCTGAAGCTGCCATGGCGTCAACCACCTTTGAGTCTGCCCCTGCAGAGCTGACAGAATCTCTGCCCCAGTGTGGCTCCTGTCCCCTAAGCAGACCAATTTAAGCACTGCATGGCATCTTTTTGCCTGAGTGCTTGTGTAGCCCTTTGAACGCTTACGGAGCACCTCTGGTTCAGAGGACAAATCTGTAGAGGAAGAAGCCATAGAGGAAGAAGAAGGGGAGGGGGTGGAGAAATCATCACTACTAGAATTTTGGAAGCAGAGTCAGCAGCGCCCTGCACATGCGGAGCTCTGCGGTGTGATGCAGTCGGGTGGCTTCCCTTAAGCCGGCCCCTGGAGGGCATCCTGCCTCATTGGAGATGTGCCTCCTCCTCCTTTCTTCTATCAGGCACCCACGTAGAATCAGCGACCTCATCACCCCCTCCCTCCTCATCACTGGAGCAAACCTGGCAGGATGCTGCAGCTGGGGGAACATGACTGCCAGTTTCTTGTCCTTCTTGGGCACCCCCTCTCTCTGGGCTCAGGTTACTGCCTTCCTCAACCCGGGTACTATCATGGGAGCCTTCATAATGTTGCATATCCTCCTGCAGCATGTACCTGACACCGTGGTCAAACAGTTCGGGGGACTCCTCCGTGCATAATGGTGGGGCTAGGGAAGGAGTGACTGATGGCATTGAGCCGATGGAATAGGCCGCATTGGCAGCTGCATTGGTAGGCAAACTACTTTGAGCCTGGGTGACAGAGGATGAGGAGTAGGGATGAGCCGAACACCCTTGGTTCGGTTTGCACCACAAAAATTTGTGCAAATTTTAGAACCCCGTTAAAAACTATGGGACTCAAACATTCAACTGTTTCCGTCGGAATATCCTACGGACCAAGTTTGAGAGCTTGGCTATAAAACTTTCTGACAACATGATTCGATCGCGCCAGTTCCGATCGTGTGTAGCCTAGTCCAATGGACAAGGTGCCACGCATGCTCACAATAAAATTCTGAGACAGAAGCGCTCGGTCAGGTAAAACTACCGCTCATAATCGATATAGCACATTCGTCACGCTGCAATGTTAAAAATTCTTTAATGCAGCGCATTCTCTTTTTCTTTACAATGTTACAAGAATGAAATTGTTTTGCTGCTCATATTCACACACACTTCTCCCAAACTTATTTCTTTATTCTTTTTACTAATTTCAGCAATACAATATTTTAATTCGTCACATCTCCCCAATCATTTATTTTTATTTTTTTTAATTTTGTGGTTGTTTTTTTTAATCAGATCTCCTTTTTTGACAGTTTGCTCATCTTTGCAATTTTTTTGGTGTGTTTTGTGTGTCAACTTACCACAACACCATTATTATCTTTTTATTTTATTGTTTTCTTTTTTAATCTAGAGGAGGTTGTTTGGTGTTGGTGCCCCTTGTTATTAATTTGACTTTGTATTTTTGAAATAAACCTGCGTACTCACAAATAAACTGTCCTTTTTGAAGTAAAACACGTAGGCAAGTATTTCTTTAACTAAAAAAAAACCTTTATTTAGGTGTCAGTAACAAATAAAGAGGGAGGTAGCACTGGAGAAACTGGGGAGATAAGCGAAGCCTTTGGCCCCCAGGGCACACATCAACTATTTAAACGCAAAAATTGGTGGGCAGAGGAGTACATATCTGAGGGAGAGCAGTCTGGTCGTGAAGTCCAAGAAACCCGGAACAGCAGCAGATGACATCTTTGTTCCCAGGCTGTGGTACTACAAGATGCTTCATCTTCTATCAGACCAGACTGAACCCAGGCCATCACTCTCTGGTCTTCTTTCCACGCTTCATTCCAGGCTGTGGCTGTGGTGCTGGAGGTGTGGCAGAAGGAGGAGGAGGGGGAGGAGCATGGGCAAATCACACAAGTGTGTTCCTTTTGTGATTTGGCCCAACAGCCCCTTGTTGAGGGTGTGTATGATGAGCTCCTCACACAAGATCTGTTGCCCCTCCTCCATTTGCTGGAGTTTGCAGGCAGCCAAGACAGAAAAGGCCTCTTGATATGTGGGGGTGGCTTTGAGGGCCGATGAAGCCTCCCTGATGAGCTTCAGAGCCAACTCCTCCACTTTCCTCCCCTTTCTGGCCCTTTTATGTAGAAGGCAGAGGGGAGGGACTTGGGATTCAGTCTGGCTCCTCCGCCTGCCCACCGCTTGGCTGCCGCTTACCCCTGCCTCCTTTAATAAAGGCCTTTTTTCAAAAGTGTGTTTGTATTTTTTAACATTCTTTTACACTTTCTTTGTGAAATGGTAGGGGTACTTTTGTACCCCCTTACCATTTCAAACAGGGAGGGGACTGGGATCTGAGGGTCCCCTTGTTAAAGGGGGCTTCCAGATTCTGATAAGCCCCCCGCCCACAGACCCCCACAACCACCGGCCAGGGTTGTGGGGATGAGGCTCTTGTCCTCATCAACATGGGGACAAGGTGCTTTGAGGGGTTACAGACCCCCAAAGCATCCTCCCAATGTCGAGGGCATGTGGCCTGGTACGGTTCAGGAGGGGGGGGCGCTCTCTTGTCCCCCCTATTTTCCTGCCAGGTTGCGTGCTCGGATAAAGGGTCTAGTATGGATTTTTAGGGGGAACTCTACGCCATTTTTTTCTAAAATTTGGCGTGGAGTTCCCCTTAAAATCCATACCAGACGTGAAGTGTCTGGTATGGATATTTGGGGGAACCCCGTGTAATTTTTTTTTAAATTTGACGCGGGGTTCCCCTTAATATCCATACCAGACCTGAAGGCCGCGAACACCCCAAATTGTTCACTGTTCGCCAAACAGGCAATGTTCGAGTCGAACAGGAGTTCGATTCGAACTTGAAGCTCATCCCTATCCAGGGCAAGGAATTTGTAACCTCCCAGTCTTTGGGAACACGTTGCACAGACCTTTCTGGAAGGCCCCCCCGAAGATGTTTCATTCTCTGCTCCCTCTGTGACAGCAAGATAAGGTCTGCAACCTTACCCTTGTAACGTGGATCAAGGAGGGTTGCCAGCCAGTAATGATTCCTCTCCTTGATCCAACAAATACGAGGATCCTTCCACAGGCTTTTCAGGATCAGGGAGGCCATGCAGCGTAAGTTAGCTGAGGCATTCAGTCCAGAGTCCTCTGGGTCACTAAGGATGACATGATCCACAGCTTAACCTCCTCCCAGCCACGTACAAGTCCACGGGTTTCTTGGGACTGTAAATGATCCCTAAAAGACTGCTGCTGATGCTAAGTGCCAGGCTTCACCTCCATGCTGACACCATCCTCCTCCTCCTCTTCCTCCTCCTCGTCCTCTTTCTGTGTGATCGGTGGGGCAGCAGGGACACTTTCTGGATAATGGGGACCTTGAGAGGTAAGGAAGTCTTCCTCTTCCTGCCTCTGATTTGCCTCAAGTGCCCTGTCCATTATTCCACGCAGCATGTGCTCCAACAGGTGGACAAGAGGGACAGTGTCACTGATGCATGCACTGTCACTGCTCACCATCATGGTGGCCTCCTCAAATGGTGACAGGACAGTGCATGCATCACTGATCATGGCCCACTGGCATGGGGAAAAAATCAAGCTCCCCTGAACCTGTCCTGGTGCCATAGTCGCACAGGTACTCATTGATGGCCCTCTGCTACATGTGAAGACGATGCAGCATGGCCAACGTTGAGTTCCACCTGGTGGGCATGTCACAGATTAGGCAGTTCTTGGGCAGGTAAAATTCCTTTTGGAGGTCAGCCAGCCAAGTGCTGGCATTATATGACTGGTGAAAATGTACACAGACTTTCCTGGCCTGCCTCAGGACATCCTGTAAGCCTGGGTAATTGCCCAAGAACCGCTGCACCACCAAGTTAAGGATGTGAGCCAAACAGAGCACATGGGTCAGTTGTCCCTGTGGGAGGGTGGAGAGGAGGTTGGTGCTATTGTCGCAAACCACCATTCCTGGCCTAAGCTGGCGTGGCATCAACCACCTCTCAGCCTGCCCCTGCAGAGCTGACAGAATCTCTGCCCCAGTGAGGCTCCTGTCCCCCAAGCACACCATCGTAAGCACCGCATGGCATCTTTTTGCTGGCGTATTTGCGAAGCCCCTTGAAGGGCTACGGAGCACCGCTGGTTCTGAGGACAAAGCACAGTAAGAGGCCTTGAAGGAAGAAGAAGAGGAGGGGGTGGAGGAGAGAGGTGTGTCAGAAACACCAATAGTAGCATTTTGGATGTGTGTTGGCGGAACAACCTCCAAGACTACTGCATCTTGTCCTGCATCCTTCCCAGCTGCCAGCAGAGTCACCCAATGCACCGTGAAAGATAGGTAACGGCCCTGTCCATGCCTGCTGGACCATGAGTCAGCGGTAATATGCACCTTACCGCTGACTGCCCTGTCCAGCGAGGCCAAGACATTGCCTTTTACAAAGAATTACCGCTCTAAGGTAATGACTTCTCCCAAAACAGCTGTCTCCACAATCCCACAGGGTGCTGGCTCTGTTTGCAACAGGAACTGAAGTAGAAAAGATGTAGCTGGATAGCCGCACTCCGAATTATTCAACTTTATTTCAAAAATGTAATTAAAATCATAGCATCTAGGCTGGTAAACAGACTAACTGCACAGCCGCTGACATGTTTCACACCGAACACGGTACTTAGTCATAGCTAATGAGCAGAATATACATACAGAGCTATATACACACACACACACAAGCAATTAGACAAATGAATAAAATATGTGTATGACAAGATAGCAGATAAGGAAACACCTGTGAACATCCAAAGTCTGAAGATTAGCATTTAAATTGATGAAAGGAAAAATACTTTTTCCCCTAAAACGCCAAAATCAAGCTGACACGTTGAAAGCATACATAATGGTAATAAATTAATGACACGATAAATCTTATCCTTAGGTGAAGAGGTATAGGTGTAACCTAAAAAAATATAAATAAAAAATGACATAAGTAAAAACATTTTTCATTTTGTAGGTAAAAAATTTTTTTTATATATTTTTTCACACGCATTGGCAGACACACAAAAAAAGGAGAGAAAGAAACAAACTCTCAATGTGTGTGCATGCCAATACATGGGGCTCATTGAATGTCAAACCCACCAGAGAAAAACACACAAAAAATATTCCCTAAAAATGACACATCCCAAAAAAGGTTTCATAATAGAAAGATTGCAAATATCTCATTATTGGATGTGTCCACTTAGGTCTTCTCCTATGATACAATGCATAGATATCAAAAATAAAAGTAAATATAAATATAGGAATAGACCAAGTGAACGATCGATATCGAATGTTCTAAAACCAAGG
Source organism: Lithobates pipiens (assembly GCF_037356315.1). Lineage (NCBI taxonomy): Eukaryota > Metazoa > Chordata > Amphibia > Anura > Ranidae > Lithobates > Lithobates pipiens. The sequence continues at coordinate 273,981,724 of NW_027507790.1, read as the reverse complement.
GCAGGTTCAATGCGAATATCACTATACCGACAGGTATAAGAAGCTGATAAAAAAAACCCTGTTGATTGATCACATACCCAACATAATATATCAGCTGTGTGATTATCAAACGAATGACAAACATGTCTAATAGGATATTAATTAACATAAAAAATACTGATATTCATAATCATTGCAGAGAAAAATGCTGCAATATATGCATACAGCCCTATTCAAAAAACAGTTTCAATCGAATAATTGGACTGTCCTCAATGTAAAGCAATTATAATAAATGGAAAATGGTGAATAAACTCTGGCAGAAACATAATAAAATAAAATGAGCCCAGCAGAACCAGATGAAAAAACTTGTTAGCACCAGACCGACAACCAGTGAAATGGGAGCCATACACATTGGCTTAGTAAATACTGGGCAATCAATATGTGGAAAATTCACTCATAAAAGAATAAAATGTCCCACTCAAAGTTAAGGCCCTTAGGCTGCCTCGTATGGAGATGGAATATCCAATAAACCTCCCTTTTGCATAACAGACTAAACCTATCACCCCCTCTTTTAGATAAAGTGACTTTTTCCACCCCCTGAATGCGTAAGCCACTGACATCCTTATCATGTCAAAGATTCCAATGCTTCGCCACATTAGTGGGGTGGTTTTTGGAAATGTCATAGAGGTGGTCATATAATCTGTCTCTCAGTCTTCGTGTTGTGCGTCCAACATACTGTATGCGACATTGTTCACACGTAACCACGTAAATAACAAATTTAGTGTTACAGTTAATGAAGGCCATGGCTTTAAAATCCTTATTTAGAGACCTAGAAAGGATGTTATCGCCTCGTAAAATGTGGGGGCAACATGAACAATTATTGCCCCCACATCGAAACGATCCTTTAAACTGTAACCAATTGGGGCGTTGAATGCTGCTCGAATAGAGGCTGGGAGACAACAGGCCACCAATAGTTGGGGCCCTGCGGGAGACTGATCTAATACCCTTAGATAGAATTTGAGCATAGACAGGATCGTTGTAGAGAATAGGTAAATATTTCTCCACAATCCCTTTAATTTTACTAAACTCTAAACTATAAGGCGTGGAAAACACCGGAATTTTTAAGGATTTGTCAGATACCCGCCTTCTCCCATCTCCATTCTTGACCTTATCACGAAGGAGATGACATCTATCCGTTTTAAGGGCTATATTGAACGCCCTATCAAGTACAGGGGCTGAATAACCTCTTTCTATGAAACGCTTTTTCATAGCAGAGGCTTCTTTCAAAAAAGATGATTCATCACTACATACCCGTTTTAACCTTAAAAAACTGTCCTTAATGGTATGCCTTGGATGGCCTGAATCAGCCCTTAACAAGGAATTACCAGCAGAAGGCTTCCTGAAAAGTTTGGAGGAAATAGATTCCCCCTCACCCATCAGAACAACATCCAGAAATTCAATTTGTTTAGGGTCCATAACACCTGTAAATTTAAGATTGAGGGTGTTGTCATTAAGATACAGAAGCCATTCATCTAATTCACCAACACTCCTGGTGCACACAAAGATTAAGTCGTCTATATAGCGACGAAAAAACTTAATCTCAGAGCGATGGGGACAACCAGCGCCAACAATGCGGGACCTCTCCCACCAACCCATGTACAAATTGGCAAGGGAGGGGGAGAATTTAGCGCCCATCGAGGCCCCGCACTTCTGGAGATAGTAGTCCCCGTCGAACATAAAAAAATTGTGAGTTAATAAATACTCTAAACAGCATAAAACAAACTCTTGGTGCGCCAAGGAGTGTTGGTTATGATGTCTAAGAAAAAAGGCTACGGCCTGAATCCCTAGAGAGTGGGGGATAGATGAATAAAGGCTAGCCACATCACAAGTAATCCACACAAAATCCGAATCCCATTTAATAGGTTGAATATCAGACAAAAGCTGCTTAGTATCTCTCAAAAAAACAGGTAAATCAGAAACCAGTGGCTGTAACTGGTAATCAACCCACTCCCCCAAGCGCTCATTCAGTGACCCAATGCCTGCCACTATAGGTCTACCTAACAAGGGTTGACAACCCTTGTGCAGCTTGGGTAAATGATGAAAAATGGGCATGATCGGGGCATCAGGGATAAACATATCTCTCTCAACTTGAGTGAAAATGCCTGCTGTGACTGCTCTATCCAAAAGTGCATTAAGATCCTTCCTAAAGGTGGATGTAGGATCCCCCTTTAACTTCAAATAAGTTTTGTCATCCGACAATTGGCGGATTGCTTCATCCCTATATGTACATGAATCTAGCACTACAACAGAGCCCCCCTTATCTGCATTTTTTATCACAATACATTTGTTGGCACTCAGATGGGTAAGAGCCTCTTTTTCAACACTAGATAAATTATTGGGTCTGGAGCGACTTCTGCGACCGCAATCCAGATGAGTCAGGTCCTTCTCCACTAACTTTTGAAAAAGGTCCATGTCCTTGCCCCTGGAGCCAATCGGGTTGAAGTCTGACCTTAATCGAAAAGGGATGGTAGTGCGACCACCCAACATCTCCATAGGAGCAGGTGCAGACTCAATAGCCAAATCTTCCAAATCGCAAAGAGCACATTGATCAGAAAAGCTAGAAGGAGGGGAACAAGACTCACCCATAATGGCAGCGGTCGCAGGATCGCAATCTCCAGAATCCACAGCTGACCCATCATCAGTACCACCAAAATAATGCTTTTTCAAGGTGAGAGAACGCACAAATTTATTCATATCTAAAACTGTCCCGAATAAATCAAAATGCCTATCTGGACAAAAATTCAGTCCTTTAGACAACAGCGATATTTCAGCAGAATTCAGGACAGTGCTTGACAAATTCACCACGTTTGATACTATTTCCGGACCCGATCTCTCAGTTTGTAACGATCTTTGGTTGCTCCATCTGTGTCTTTGGCCGCCCCTTCTTGTTTTCTTGAAGGTTTAAACTTTTTCTTTTTGGTGGAACTCTGTGCACCCACGTTTAAACAGGGTGTTTTAATGACACCCAGCTGATGCTTAACATTTGTTGACCGGTCAGGTGGATCCGGAGAGGAATCTGAAGTGGTGGCCGCCATGTTGTCATTCATACTGTCGTTATCCAAATCGGAGAAACTGACCCGTTTCTGTGAGTGATGTTTACGGGAACGCTTTGGATAGGTAGATTTCTTCCATATATACACATTGCTATTTTCATAATCCATATGATCTCTAGCAAGCTTGTCATTTTTTCCAGAGATGACACTTTCTTCCAATCTATCCAAGTTTTTGTTTAGACGAGTGTCTAAACCAGTAAAGGTTACCGTATATACTCGAGTATAAGCCGAGATTTTCAGCCTCTTTTTTGAGGCTGAAAGTGCCCCCCTCGGCTTATACTCGAGTCATCGCTGTCTGCCCGCTCGATCAGCGTGTCGAGCAGACAGACAGCGGCCATTCTGATTCAAAAGCCGCGCCTCCGGCTCCGCCTTCGCCTGTGATAGGCGGAACACTGAATTTCCCAGCAGCCTGTGTTCCGCCTATCACGGGCATCCGCTCATCCTCGTACTACGGACGAGGATGATACGACGTCCGTAATAGGCGGAACACAGGCTGCTGGGAAATTCAGTGTTCCGCCTATCACAGGCGAAGGAGGAGGCGCGGCTTTTGAATTTTACAATGGCCGCCGACGAAGAGGGCACGGGACGGAGGCAAGGCAAGGCAAGGCACGGCACGGGACGGGACGGGACGGGACGAAGGCAAGGCACGACACGGGACGGAGGCTCGGGACAAAGGCTCGGGACACAGGTAGGCTGGACACACACACACACACACACACACACACACACACACACACACACACACACACACACACACACACACACACACACGGATGGAGACACACACACACGGATGGATGGATGGATGGAGACACACACACACACAGGGATGGATGGATGGATGGATGGAGACACACACACACAGGGATGGATGGATGGATGGATGGAGACACACACACACAGGGATGGATGGATGGATGGACACACACACACACAGGGATGGATGGACGGACACACAGGGATGGACGGACACACAGGGATGGACGGACACACAGGGATGGACGGACACACACACAGGGATGGACAGGCATGTCTCACCCTCGGCTTATACACGAGTCAATAAGTTTGCCAGTTTTTTGGGGGGTAAATTGGGGGCCTCGGCTTATATTCGGGTCGGCCTATACTCGAGTATATACGGTATGTTGTAAAGCTTATGTTGTTGTAAAGGTGTCAAGCTCTGTTGGATGACAGAAATATCGTCCTGTAATCGGGCGAGTTCCTCAGTCCTTGAGTCAATAATGATCTGGATAAGTTTAAAAGAGCAGTCAGACAAAGCATTGGTCCAGTCAGTTTTGTACTTATCATTGTGCAGATCAAACGTAGGGAATTTTTTGATTCGTAACCCACGGGAAATCTGTTGTCGCTGACCATATTCGGTTAGGGTATTGATATCCCAAAATGATCGTATTTCCTTAGCCATGAGATTCTCCAGGCGTCGAAAAAGCATTTTCAGAGAAACATCATCACTGTGGGACGGTAACACGGTGTGTGATAGCTGAGATGATCGCAATGGATTATCGGCCGGTGCTGTAAGGGTTCTGCTGAAATATAAGTCTGTAGCCGAAGGTGCAATGATGCTGTCTTCCATGACAGAAAATGATGAATAAAAGTGAATATGGTGGAGATAAGATATAAAATCCTTCACACAGAAGCTGAGGGGGTAGTATACCTGAGCAGGTAAAGAAACAAATGTCCAGACTGATATAAATACAAAGAATTACCGCTCTAAGGTAATGACTTCTCCCAAAACAGCTGTCTCCACAATCCCACAGGGTGCTGGCTCTGTTTGCAACAGGAACTGAAGTAGAAAAGATGTAGCTGGATAGCCGCACTCCGAATTATTCAACTTTATTTCAAAAATGTAATTAAAATTATAGCATCTAGGCTGGTAAACAGACTAACTGCACAGCTGCTGACATGTTTCACACCGAACACGGTGCTTAGTCATAGCTAATGAGCAGAATATACATACAGAGCTATATACACACACACACACAAGCAATTAGACAAATGAATAAAATATGTGCATGACAAGATAGCAATTAAGGAAACACCTGTGAACATCCAAAGTCTGAAGATTAGCATTTAAATGGATGAAAGGAAAAATACTTTTTCCCCTAAAATGCCAAAATCAAGCTGACACGTTGAAAGCATACATAATGGTAATAAATTAATGACATGATAAATCTTATCCTTAGGTGAAGAGGTATAGGTGTAACCTAAAAAAAATTCCTTTTGGAGGTCAGCCAGCCAAGTGCTGGCATTATATGACTGGTGAAAATGTACACAGACTTTCCTGGCCTGCCTCAGGACATCCTGTAAGCCCGGGTACTTGCCCAAGAACCACTGCACCACCAGGTTAAGGATGTGAGCCAAACAGAGCACATGGGTCAGTTGTCCCTGTGGGAGGGTGGAGAGGAGGTTGGTGCTATTGTCGCAAACCACCATTCCTGGCCTAAGCTGGCGTGGCATCAACCACCTCTCAGCCTGCCCCTGCAGAGCTGGCAGAATCTCTGCCCCAGTGAGGCTCCTGTCCCCCAAGCACACCATCGTAAGCACCGCATGGCATCTTTTTGCTGGCGTATTTGCGAAGCCCCTTGAAGGGCTACGGAGCACCGCTGGTTCTGAGGACAAAGCACAGGAAGAGGCCTTGGAGGAAGAAGAAGAGGAGGGGGTGGAGGAGAGAGGTGTGTCAGAAACACCAGTAGTAGCATTTTGGATGTGTGTTGGCGGAACAACCTCCAAGACTACTGCACCTTGTCCTGCATCCTTCCCAGCTGCCAGCAAAGTCACCCAATGCGCCGTGAAAGATAGGTAACGTCCCTGTCCATGCCTGCTGGACCATGAGTCAGCGGTAATATGCACCTTACCGCTGACTGCCCTGTCCAGCGAGGCCAAGACATTGCCTTTTACAAGCTGGTAGAGAGCAGGAATTGCCTTCCGTGCAAAAAAGTGGTGTTTGGAAACCTGCCACTGAGGAACTGCACATTCCACAAACTCAAGAAGGGGGCAGAGTCTACCAACTGAAAAGGCAGCAGTTGAAGTGCTAGCAATTTATCCAAGCTAGCATTCAACCGCTGGGCATGTGGATGGCTGGGAGTGAACTTCTGTCGGCAGTGCAGCAGCTGGGGCAGGGAAATTTGCCTGGTACAATCTGATGTCGGTGTACCAATAGCAGATTGCCCGCAAGTACTTGGCTGTGACACACCTAGTTCTACACCTTCATTCCTCTCAGTGCAGGTTTCAGAGAGGACTGACTGTATAATGGGGTTGGAGATCCCAGCTGATGTCCGCTTTGTTCTTTGGTATGGTTCTTTTAGGTACGCTTGCCAAGGAACTGCATGGCAGGTCGACATATGCTTGGTCAAGCATGTGGTGCCCAAGCGGCTGATGTTTTGGCCACACGAGATATGCTTGAGACATATGTTGCTAATAGCAGCGGTGCAATCTGATGCACTCATCTCAAAAAAGGGCAACACCAAAGAACTTTTGGAATAACATGCAGAGGCAGTGCCCTGCACGCGCGGAGCTCTACGGTGTGATGCAGTCACTGTGCTGCCCGTAAGCTGGCCCCCTGGTGGGCATCCTGTCTCATTTGAGATGTGGGTCCTCCTCCTCCTCTCTCCTATCAGGCACCCATGTGGAGTCATTGACCTCATCATCCCCTCCCTCCTCATCACTGGAGCAAACCTGGCAGTATGTTGCAGCTGGGGGAACATGACTGCCAGATTGCTGTCCTTCTTTGGCATCCCCTCTCTCTAGGGAAGAAGAGAAAAGAGATTGCGCTATGGATAAAACCAGTATTTCAGTGGTAAGAGCTGCCTCTACCTAATATTACCATCCAATGTATAGTATTGATTGTGTTTCTCCCGAACACAGCAGCATGCTTGTTTTTTTGCAAGACCGAATGACCGGGGAGGGTCTGATGGTCCCCTGTTGAGACAGCGGAGGAGCAAGCATTTCCTAGGACAACATCAAGATAATGCCAGAGAGCAGCACAGTGGCTTATACTGTGGAGGCTTATCCACTCCAATAGGGGTAAGATTTCTGGTGAGGGTAATCACATTACTATTCACTGAGAAGCGCACCGGGAGAAGCTTTGGGCTTTTTGAAGAAAACCATATATTAACAATTTCTCTGCACCAGTCACTTCTCTCTACTTTTAAGTGGGACTCTCACCAATTGTCAATTTTTATCTCATTGTCACTTTTTGAATGTCACATTGCATTTATGAACTTTATGTTAATTCTATACGGATGTATATTTATAGGTTTGTTCAAATATTTATTCAAGCATTTTCTGTATGAAATTTATAATGATCTAGGCATGTATAGTAGCACAAAAAATGTTTTTTTTTTTTGATACACAGCACACTGTGATTTATATACATTTTTTATATTTGTTTCCTCACTTGTTGATTAACCAATTTCACGGTGCATATGGAGCCTCTTCCTATAGAAGGCGGCATACACATAAGGCATTTACCTATATAAAGTATTTTTGGTGGTTCACCAATACTAGATTATAACTTTTAAGTACGCTGATAATATCTACCACCCCTGCCCTTATTTGTTGTTTTTTATTACACTTTTCCATTTAGTAATTTAATGGTATAGCGCTATATCTACCCCCACCTTCCTTTATCCCCTCTCTCTAGGCTCACGTTACTGCCTACCTCTATCTGGGTATCATCATCAAAGCCTTAAAAACGCTGGACATCCTCCTAGAGCATGTACCCAACACTGTCCTCAAACAGTTCAGGGGACTCCTCAGGAGGACATGGTGGGGCTAGGGACACCAGTGGCCTTATTTAAGGGTTACGCTGACTTGTAGCAGATGCTGACCGATCTTCAGCTTTTCCAGTCCTGTTCCTTGTTATTCCTGCCATTGCCAGACTGATAGACGTTGCTGAACCCTTGACTTGTCCTAACCTGGCTCTGGATCCTATATCTAACTACTGGCTCCTGACTTCAGCTTCCTGATTGACCCTGCTCCTGCCTGATGATTTGGTACCTGCTTCCAATCCTGTCTCCTGTTTGGCTCCAAGCTGTCATCCGGGTGTCTGCAGCTCCATTCCTGCGACCTGCTGTGACTTCCTGCATCTCCAAAGTCGCATCACCTGCCGCAAGCTTCCTGGGCTTCATCTGCAGGCACTTTTATACCTCCTTTCCCTTGGTTCCTTCTGTCCCCATAATCAGTGGGACCCGGGTTGGAGATACAAGGGAGGCCAACCTTGTCACTTCAGAATCTGACCAGGTATGTGACAATATCGATCAGCCAGCAATGGAGTCTGAAAGGGAGGCCTCGCCTTTTATGGACATCTGCCGATCAATCTCTGCACTAGCTTCCAAGAGGACCTGACCCGGATGGAAAATCATGTCCCTTCATTCAGACCTGTCCCATAAGACCTGCGATAGCCGCTCCTACACTGTCTCATATGATGCATCTTCTTGGGAGGGATCTGCTACACATCTGCCGATCAATCTCTGCACTAGCTTCCAAGAGGACCTGACCCTGATGGAAAATCATGTCCCTTCATTCAGACCTGTCCCATAAGACCTGCGATAGCCGCTCCTACACTGTCTCATTGATGAGAGCCTGGAAAAAGGGTTCATTCGGGCCTCTTCCTCTCCAGCAGGGGCCGGTATATTTTTTGTGGAGAAAAATGATCATTCCTTGAGACCCTGCGTAGATTACCTTGATCTTAATAAAATAACCATCAAGAACCAGTACCCACTTCCCTTAATCCCTGAGTTGTTCCACAGACTGCGAGGTGCACAAGTAGGGATGAGCTTCGAGTTTGATTCAAACTCATGTTCGACTTGAACATTGCCTGTTCGCCTGTTCAGCGACTAGTGAACAATTTGGGGTGTTCGCGGCAAATTCGAAAAGCTGGAACACCCCGTACAAGTCTATGGGAGAAATCTAAAGTGCTCATTTTAAAGGCTAATATGCAGGTTACTGTCCTAAAAAGTGTTTGGGGACCCGGGTCCTGCCCCAGGGGACATGGATCAATGCAAAAATTTTTTTAAAAACGTCCGTTTTTTCAGGAGCAGTGATTTTAATAATGATTAAAGTGAAACAATAAAAGTGTAATATTCCTTTAAATTTTGTACCGGGGGGGGTGTCTATAGTATGCCTGTGAAGGGGCGCATGTTTTCCGTGCTTAGAACTGTCCCTGCACAAAGTGTCATTTCTGCAGGAAAAAAGTCTTTTAAGATCACTTGCGGCTATAATGAATTGTCGGCTCCCGTAATACAGAGAACACTCAATGAGTGTTCTATGTATTATGGGAGCCGACAATTCATTCATTGATAAAAAATAAAAAAAAGTGTGGGGTTCCCCTAAATTCAATGAGGTATGGGTGACCCCGCCCTCTCTGATGTAACGCAGGTTTCCGTTACATCAGAGGGGGGCAGGGTCACCCATACGTCATGGGGAAGCCCTTGCTTCCCTCACTAGTGTCAGAGGGGGTGGGGTCAGGTGACGGGCCCTCCTAATATAAGAAACGTCAGGCGCCGGAATCCCCGCAGTGTCTCCTCAGTGGAGACAGAAGATGGATGCATGGATGGACTGCGCTGGACTGAAAATCACCCCTCGCTGGATCAGATCATGATCATCCGTCGTTGGATAGCAAGAGTGGATTACCACCGCTGGAATCTTTTTTTAATTTTTTTAATTTTTAATAAAGGGATTTTTCAAAAGTATGTTTGTCTTATTTAACCATTTTTTACACTTTCTTTGTGAAATGGTAGGGGTACTTTTGTACCCCCTTACCATTTCAAACAGAGGGGGCCGGGAACTGGGGGTCCCCTTGTTAAAGGGGGCTTACAGATTCTGATAAGCCCCCTGCCCGCAGACCCCCACAACCACCGTCCAGGGTTGTGGGGATGAGGCCCTTGTCTCCATCAACATGGGGACAAGGTGCTTTTAGGGGTCACAGACCCCCAAAGCATCCTCCCAATGTTTCGGGCATGTGGCCTGGTATGGTTCAGGAGGGGGGGAGGAGGGGGCGCTCTCTCATCCCCCCTCTTTTCCTGTGGCCTGCCAGGTTGTGTGTTCGGATAAAGGGTCTGGTGTGGGTTTTTAGGGGGACCCCGCGTCCATTTTTTTTTTAAATTTGACGTTGGGTTCCCCTTAATATCCATGCCAGACCTGAAGGGCCTGGTAATTGAATTTAGAGGAACCCCATACTTTTTTTTTATCATGAATGAATGAATTGTCGGCTCCTGTAATACAGAGAACACTCATTGAGTGTGTTCGGGTCAAATTCATTATAGCGGTGAGCCGCGATTTTAAAATACTTTTTTTCCTGCAGAAATGACACTTTGTGCAGGGACTGTTCTAAGCGCGGGAAACATGCACCCCATTCACAGGCATACTATAGACACCCCCCAGGTACGAAATTTAATTTAAAGGAATATTACACTTTTATTGTTTCACTTTAATCATTATTAAAAATCACTGCTCCTGAAAAAACGGCTGTTTTAAAAACTTTTTTTTGCATTGATCCATGTCCCCTGGGGCAGGAACCAGGTCCCCAAACACGTTTTAGGACAGTAACTTGCATATTAGCCTTTAAAATGAGCACTTTAGATTTTAAACCTTCGAGTCCCATAGACTTTAATAGGGTTCTAAAGTTCACACGAAGTTTAGGTCTGTTCGCAGGTTCTGGTGCAAACTGAACTGGGAGTGTTCGGCTCATCCTTATGCACAAGTATTCTCCAAGCTCGATTTGAGAAGTGCTTATAATTTGGTTTGAATCAGGAAGGGAGACGAATGGAAGCCTGCCTTCAGGACACGTTTTGAGTGTTTTGAATACTTAATCATGCCCTTTGGCCTCTGCAATGCCGCTGCCACATTCCAGCACCTGGTGAATGACGCTTTTTGAGACTTCCTTGATCTGTTTATCATTGTCTATCTTGATGATATTCTTATTTTCTCTGAATCGCTCGAAGCCCATCACACTCACGTAAAGAAGGTTTTAAGCAAACTTCAGGAACATCAGCTTTATGCTAAGGCCGAGAAGTTTGACTTTGAAAGACAGACAATACAGTTTCTGGGACTTCTCATCTCCGCCGATGGTATCTCCATGGATCCTCAGAAAGTCGCCGCTGTCCTGGAATGGCCAGTTCCTATAGACTGAAAGGCGGTACAAAGGTTTGTGGGATTCGCTAACTTTTACAGAAAATTCATTAAGAACTTTTCGGGTATTATCTCTGCCATTACCCTTCTTACTAAAAAGCATGTTCCTTAAAGCTTTGTTCACCTCTGCCCCAATCCTTAAGCATCCTGATCCATTTTTGGCTATGTTATGGAGGTGGATGCCTCTGAAAATGCTGTGGGAGCCATATTATCGCAACGGCAGGGTCCTAAATCATTGCTCCATCCCCTGGCCTTCTTCTCCAAGAAATTTAATTCTTCAGAGAGAAATTACGATGTGGGGGATCAGAAGATGTTGGCCATTAAAGCTGCCCTTGAGGAATGGCGTTATCTGTTGGAAGGTGCTCTTCTCCCCATACTCATTTTCACCAACCACAAGAACCTCGAGTACTTGAGAACAGCTAAGAGCAAGCATACCTCGGCAAGCAAGATGGGCATTGTCATACCTCGGCAAGCAAGATGGGCATTGTTCTTCTTCCGCTTCATTTTTCATATAACATTCTGCCCTGGTTCTAAGAACAGTAAACCAGATTCGCTGTCGTGCATGTTCCATGATCCAGTTCTCCCCTCGGAAGCAGACACCATTCTTCCGGCCAAGAACTTTCTTCTTCTCCAATGAGATCTGATAACTCAAGTAAGAGCCCAACCTCGGCAAGCAAGATGGGCATTGTTCTTCTTCCGCTTCATTTTTCATATAACATTCTGCCCTGGTTCTAAGAACGGTAAACCAGATTCTCTGTCGTGCATGTTCCATGATCCAGTTCTCCCCTCGGAAGCAGACACCATTCTTCCGGCCAAGAACTTTCTTCTTCTCCAATGAGATCTGATAACTCAAGTAAGAGCCCAACTATTGGAGCACCCCCTTCTCAAGACCTATCCCTGCAGCTGAAGGACGAACTCTATTACCATAATGAAGAAGTCTTCATTCCAGAACAGTTTAGAGTCTCCATCCTGAAGCGTTGCCACGATCATCCTCCAACAGGCCACTTCGGAATTCACAAGAGCATCAATCTAGTCTCCCATTCTTTTTGGTGACCAGATTTAAAACAGGACTGTAAAAGGTATGACAGATCCTGTGCGACCTGTCAATGCAGCAAGGTTGATCGGGCCAAGACTTGGGGACTATTGGAATTCCTTCCTGTGCCTAAGAAACAATGGAGCATGATATCCATGGAATAATACCTGCGTTGTTTCTCCTCATTCTTCCAGGGCGATTGGTCTCCGCTCCTTCTGCTAGCGGAATTTGCATACAATAATTCCATTCATTCAGCCACTAAACAAACACCCTTTTTCGCTAATTATGGTTACCACCCTTCATTTTTAACTGAAATACCTGTGGAATCTTCTGTACCCGCTGTACAAGATAAATTGGGTTTGTTCAACTCCAACTACAAAATACTTCAGGATACCATCTCCAAGGCTCAGGCAAACAGCAAGAGATTTTTTGACAAGAAGAGGAGGGGTAACCTGAATCTGAAACCAGGTGACAAGGTCTGGTTGTCCACCGCAAATCTGAAACTTAAGTGTCCCTCTAAGAAACTTGATCCAAAGTACCTGGGACCCTTTCCTGTGAAGAGGAGGATCAACTCTGTGGCATTTGAACTAATCTTACCTAAGAACCTAAAGGTTCACCCTGTTTTTTTCTTTATTGAAAACAGCAGGGCCTAACCCTTTTGCCGACCGGGATCTGGAAAACCCTCCTCCACTGCTCGTTGAGGGCAGAGAGGAATTGGAAGCTGTTCTTGATGGTAGAAGCAGGAATGGCTGAGCACAGTTTATTTTTAAATGGAAGGGCTATGGCCCTGAGGACAATTAGTGGGAACCAGCCTCTGATGTACGCACCCCACAAAAGGTACGAGCATTTTTTCAATGCCATCCAGAGAAGAAGCCCCTGAGGGGCATCCGGGCGCTGCTTGTAAGGAGGGGGCAATGTAAGAGAACTGCTGTTGCACTCTGGGTGCATTTGCGCATGTATATGCGCACAAGAGACTGTGCCAATGCGCACGCCAATGTACATTTTGGAGATTAGGACGAGGGGATTTCTAAGAACCTGACCGATGACATGCTGTGATTCAGGTCAGCGGCAAATGGGGGGTGGTAGCGAGCAGGGGTCCTGTGTAAGTTCACTGTACAGATTTTTCTGTAAAGGTGAACTTACCCTTTAAAGTAACGTATTGCAAAAATTGGCCTGGTCATGAAAATCTGAACCCCTGGCAGATATAAAAGAAAAAAAAAAAAGAATGCAACTCTATATTCAATATTATGTAATTACATTGGTGTAAGTGCCAAACATTTTACTTGGCATCAGCCACAGACTGAGGGAGGGATAGGACCTGTGATGACACGTACACATGACCGGACTTTCCGTCAGAATAAATTCTGATGGTCTTTCAGATTGAGTTCCGACGGAGTTCCAACCGAACGGACGAGCCTACACATGATCACACCAAAGTCCGTCAGTTTCAAATGTAATGACGTATGATGGGTCTAGAAAAGGAAATTCAATAGCCAGTAGCCAATAGCTGCCCTTTGCGTCATATTCAGTCCATCAGACCAGCATTACAGATGAACGGTTTTCCCAATAGGAATTGATTCTGTCGGAAAGACTTAAAACATGTTCTATTTCTAGGTCCGTCAGAATTTTTGAAGAAAATATTCAGATGAAGCCCACACATGATCGGATTATCCAATGAAATGATTCCATTGAATCTTTTCTGCCGTAAAGTCCGATCGTGTGTACGAGGCATACATGTTTCTAAACTGCAGCAGAGAACAAATATGGTCTCCTGTCCTGTCAGACAGAGCTGTGTAAATATCAGAACTGCATGGACATAAATACAGATCTTTTGGCAGGTAAAACAGTTCCCGTGTATGCCTTTAATTTGGGTAGTTCATTATTTGCCTCTTCAACTTTAACACTTTCTCTGCCAGAGCAGTTTTTTTCAGATTTTGTACACATGGTAAAATGCACATTTTAGGCCTGAAAATTACTTTATGCTCCCCGAATATTATACTGTATATTTCTGAAAGCAGTGAACCTGTAGAAAAAAAAATTATGATAGTTGTAAATCTTTATGTTGCACCATATTTGTGCAACTTTGTATCAAACCTGTACTCTCAGTAAAAAAATACACTTAAAAGAAAAGCATGGGAATTAAAAAAATAAACTTACATATGGTATTTACCTAGATGGATACCGCATCTGTCCCTCGCTGATGCGGTATCCACTGATCACTCGGCTCTTGGAAACTCGGAATATTGAGGATTTAAGATGCAGTGGTCAGTCAAGGAAACTTAAAGGCTAAGTTCACTTCTTTTTTTTTCTAAATTCCAGCTCCTCAGTGCTCCAATATAGCATGAATGTACTTATTTTGCAAAAATAAAGCAACCTTACATTTATTCTACACTATGCTTACCTCATTGTCTACATGGCTTTCAAAACACTTTTCCATTACTTCTGCCTTACTTCCTGGACAGACTACAGGTCATGACACAGGAAGGAGTTAACTAGCTAACATCATTAGAAGACATCCTGCATCCTCTTCCCTCCTTCCTACCCGCCCACATCCATGTGCAAAATTAGATGCAATCAATCAGTGATCACCCTTCTCACTAAATACACAGGTATCAATTTTTTCTTCCTACCTTGAAGAAGAAGTAAACCACTACCTCTTTTTTTTTTTCTTTTTGCTGACCTGAAAGGTAAAGGCATAATGTGTTAGTATGCATCGCATACTAACACATTATGTGACACTTACCTGCAAACGAAGCCCTCGTTGTCACTGCTGGAGGCCGCATCCACCTTCACCAATCTTCCTTCCAGGTTTACAGACTGTGTGACTAGCCGGAGCCACAAGATGTCACTCCCACGCATGTGTCGAGGAAGCTGACGGTCACGGCACAGGGCTCTGAAGAAACGCCCCCTCCTTAGGAGCACATGTGCCGATTACGTAATCAGCTGCATAAACAGTAAATCTCTCCTAAATGGTGAATGTTTAGGAGATATTTACATTACCTAAGCCTTATTATAGGCTTACATATAGATACAAACAATCCATGGAAGTTGAATTTCTCTTTAACTTTCAACTTTCATTAAACTGGAGCACACTGGAGCCGCTGCCCTCAGCCTGCTGCCCGCCACGCTAGAGGACACCGGAGCTGCTAAGTGTTAACCGCAGCTTGCCACCCGCCACCTATATTTGGTAAGTAGGGATGAGCTTTCTGTTTGGGTCGAGCATGAGTTAGACTCAAACATTGGCTGTTCGCCCGTTCGTGCCAAATTTGCCAAATTCGTGGCAAATTTGGT
Source organism: Lithobates pipiens (assembly GCF_037356315.1). Classification (NCBI taxonomy): domain Eukaryota; kingdom Metazoa; phylum Chordata; class Amphibia; order Anura; family Ranidae; genus Lithobates; species Lithobates pipiens. The sequence goes on along the minus strand of NW_027507790.1, from coordinate 273,966,163 downwards.
GCGTAACGGTCCATAATGCACTGTGGGAGGGCAGTGCATTGCTGTATGATGATTGGCCAGAGCATGGACAAATAATTACAATTTTTTGATCAAATATTTAACAGCAGGGCTCGTTCCTGCATTCAACAAGAGTATTCATGAGCAGTTGCAGTGCTGTGGCAACACCACCACTGCCTCAGGCCCAATTTTTCTGCCCCTGTTTAACAGGGACACGCAATTACAATTTTTGATCTAATATTTCACAGCAGGGATGGCTCCTGTGCTCAACAAAAGTATCTGTGAGGCTTTACAGCGTTGTGCCACCACCGCCACCACCACCTAAGGCAAAATATTTCTGCCCCTGTTTAACAGGGGCATGTAATTACACTGTTCCAGTGCCCACCAAAGTAACTGTAAGGGCTTACAATGTTCTGGTACCACCAACACCTAAGACCCAATTTTCCAAAGAGTGTATAGGGCAGGCCGTATAGTATGTACAAGCGGTATTCTATTTTCAAACATCTGACTTACAAACGACTCCTACATACAAACTGATGTTTTGAAACAGCCATGAAGACACTGAGGATTGCATGTGTAGAATAAATGTAAAGTTGTTTTATTTTTGCAAAATAAGTACATTAATGCTATAGTGGTACATAGGGGAGATGGAATTTAGAAAAATAAATGAAAAATAGGTGAACTTATCCTTTAATGCAGCAGATGAAAGACACAGCATGCTTATTTCCCTTTGACATTGGAAGATGTCCAGCAGTGCCATCAGCACAGAACTGGCAGAAACCAGTGGGACCCAGGTACACCACCCATCTACTGTCCAGAGAAGTCTGGTCAGAAGTGGTCTTCATGGAAGAATTGTGGCCAAAAGCCATATCCCCGACATGGAAACAAGGCTAAGCAACTCAACCATTTTAAAAACGTGACTGTATCAGGAGGCAATTTCCTTGTGAAAGGCTGGAGAGCGGCACAATAATGAATGTCTGCAGGTAACACTGAGGCATGGTGGAGGTTCCTCGCAAGTTTGGGGCTGCATTTCTGCAAATAGAATTAGAGATTCGGTCAGGATCAATGGTGTCCTCAATGATGAGAAATACAGGCAGATTGATACACTATATTTTCAAAAGTATTGGGACTCCTGCCTTTAAATGCACATGAACTTTAATGGCATCCCAGTCTTAGTCCGTAGGGTTCATTACTGAGTTGGCCCACCCTTTGCAGCTATAACAGCTTCAACTCTTCTGGGAAGGCCGTCCACAAGGTTTGGGAGTGTGTCTATGGGAATGTTTGACTATTCTTCCACAAGCACATTTGGGAGGTCAGGCACTGGACTGGATGAGAATACCTGGCTCGCAGTCTCTGCTCAAATTCATCCAAAAGGTGCTCTATAGGATTGAAGTCAGGACTTGGTGCAGGCCAGTCAAATTACTCCACCCCAAACTTGATCATCCATGTCTTTACGGACCTTGCTTTGGGCACTGGTACAAATCATTTGGTGGAGGGGGGATTATGGTGTGCAGTTGTTTTTCAGTGATTGAGTTTGGCCCCTTAGTTCCAGGTGGGCCAGATGGGAACTCTTAAGGCATTAGCATACCAGTACATTTTGGACAATTTCATTCTCCTAACTTTTTGGGAACAGTTTGAGGATGGCCACTTCCTGTGCCAACATGAATGCGCACCAGTGCACAAAGCAAGGTCCATAAAGACATGGATGAGCTCCGCTTTAATACATCCCAAAGGTGTCCTATGGGGCTTGAGGTCAGGACTCTGTGCAGGCTAGTCAAGTTCCTCCACCCCAAACATATTCATGTCTTTATGGACCTTGTTTGTGCATATTTGTGCATACATGCATACCAGAATATAAACAGCTGTGCCAAGAGTGCGCGCCCTTAGCGATCCCTGTACAGTTACCGGTGACTGACCATATTTGGGATTTTTTTTTTTTTCTAGTATGCCCTATTTTATTTTTATTTACATTTTAAATTGCTATTTCAATTTTAAATGATGATGTTTTCCAGATAGCACTGGATGTTTCTACTTGTTATAGAATTGCATTGATAAGAGTAACCCACTTTATTAATATTTATTTGCTAAGGGTTTTCTGCACGTAGCATGTATAACGCACATTCTACTTGTTTCATCCCTAAAATTGTATTTCTCATTTCAATGTTTTTTTTGGATTTTGAAACAGTACAAAGGAAGAATCATGTACATACAGTATCTCACAAAAGTGAGTACTCTAGGGTGACCAGACATCCTTGGTTTCCGGGGACAGTCCCCGGATTGAGGACACTGTCCCCGAACCAAGTCTGTCCCCGGTTTTGTCCCTGGATTGGATTTGGACAGGGGCTGGGGCAATTTCAAAGACAATCAGTGCAGAACTACTCCCCCCCCCCCCCGCTCTGCCGCTCCTACTAGCTTTAGTACTACTAGAATTATGGTAGTTATTCTGTGCCCCTTTCTGAAGATCATGTTCTGGTCGGAGTGGAAAGAATATTTCTTCAGTTTCGGGTGCATGCCCGTTCCGCTCCTGCTTGCATGTTCTTCTGCCTTCATTCCGTTCCATTGTTTTTCTAGGCTATTCTTTTCTATTCTATTCTAAACTTTTCTATTCAAATTTGAATTCATTCTATACGAAATTCGAATTTCAGAAGATGGCTTCCCTTTGCATCAGAGGGGGCGGGGTCACCCATCCACGTCACTGGGAAACCTTGGTGTTTCCCCTTATCAGAAGGGGATAGGGGCCACGTGAGGGGTGGCCCTGCCCTCAGCTACATAAGACCTTTCAAGCTAGCGACGCGTCATTGGCTGGGTGTCTCTGCTGGACTGTGCAGTACATATATTGAAATTGTGCAAATGAGCAAAAGTATCATAAAATAAAGTGCTAGTGCCAGTTATGAATGCTTAATAGCTATCATATATATTAATATGTATTGTGAGGTTTACAGTGGAATTTTGCACCAGTCACTTTAATATTTTATGAGGATTTTGCACTATTAAGTTTTGGCACTTGGCACTTTACCTATTATGAGCCAAAACCAAAAGGTATATTTTAAAGACGGCCTATCATATACCTCTCTGCGCCAAATTAGGACCTTCACACACCTCCCAAAATTATATATATATATGTATATGCACCCACCTATATGGTGCACACACACACACAAATAAAAAAATGTTTTTTTATGCAGATGCCTGCATATGTAATAATAATAATAATAATAATAATAATAATAATAATAATAGAACCAAAGCAAACTAGATAATACCTGCTAAGTATATTAAAACCCAGCAATACGGACAGTAATAGCAGCCGTTTAAAAGTTATAGTAAAAATATATAAAAAAGTAATACAAACAATTCGTCAATATATATCTGAGCATATCCGCATTAAAACAGCGCTTTCTAAAAAGTCCTTTACAGAAGCAACAATGTACGAGAAATCACTAAAAAGTTCTTAGTGTGCAGATAGGGTGTTTATAGTGATCTTAATCAGCGTTGCAAGGTGATCAAAGTGCTGTCAACCTTTCTTCCACCATAAACCGGGAGTGCTTCACCACCTGCGATGCGTACCCCCTAGGGGGTTAAACTCACCAGACACTGCTGATAAACCAAGCCTTAAGGAGTAGTCACTTCCTTGGGTATAGCAAAATTCCTATATATCACCTTAGCGTTGCAGTTCCAAGCAGTCCTCCAAGTTTAGGGCGCCCTCTGTTGAAGTCGGAAGTGACGAAACGCGTCAGTGCGTGGCCTACACGACACTACCGGAAGTGAGGTGTGCGCTCCACCGCTGACCACAGACCAGGAAGTTATGCACAGTGTACACAGCGGAACACTGGTGGATGGCTCTGAGATCTGAAAATTCGGTGAAGTACACATTTTTGAAATGCTGACGATGTTTTAGACAATGTACGCAGATATTTAAATGGGGGATTTTATTGCTTTGTGTGAACCTTTTAAAAAATAAAACAGTATTATGCTATGTGCACACTTTGTTTTATTTTTATGATAAACTTGGAGGACTGCTTGGAACTGCAACGCTAAGGTGATATATAGGAATTTTGCTATACCCAAGGAAGTGACTACTCCTTAAGGCTTGGTTTATCAACAGTGTCTGGTGAGTTTAACCCCCTAGGGGGTACGCATCGCATGTGGTGAAGCACTCCCGGTTTATGGTGGAAGAAAGGTTGACAGCACTTTACCTATTATGTTTATTGGTTATAGATTCATATAGGGAAGTTAATCCTTTAGCACATGTGCACTTTGGTTCTCTGTTTTTTTGCTCTGAAGATTTTTTTTACATTATTCTATTTGAGCAAGTATGCCTTACAGTGACACATAAAGTGAATAACCCCTTCCCACCGAGCACACGCAGATCTGTGTACTCGGCTTCCGGGGGGTATACCGGGATGATGCTCACACCTGCAGGCATCATCCCGGTACCGTTTTTTTCAGCGGGCGATTGGCTATCCAGCCGCTGTTACCATCACGATGCGATGCCTCTGGCTGCTGGGGAGGAACTGGAACGAAGCCGTAATCAGCTTCGTTCCAGTATTAGTGATGTCCAGTTCATGAACAAACCGTTCTTTTGAATCGATTCTTTTCAGTGAACTGGATGAATCGATTCATCTGAGTGAACTGATTCATTTGAAACAGTTCACTATGCACTCAATACTAGCATAGCAAGGCAGGCCTGGTAACAAGGCTGGACTGGGACAAAAAATTTGGCCCTGGACTTCATCCAGACCAGACCACTTTAATTTTGCAAACAGGCACAAAAACAGTACCGTATATACTCGAGTATAGGCCGACCCGAATATAAGCCGAGGCCCCCAATTTACCCCCAAAAAACTGGAAAACTTATTGACTCGTGTATAAGCCGAGGGTGAGACATGGCTGTCCATCCCTGTGTGTCCATCCATCCCTGTGTGTGTGTCCGTCCATCCATCCCTGTGTGTGTGTCCATCCATCCATCCATCCATCCATCCCTGTGTGTGTGTCCGTCCATCCATCCCTGTGTGTGTATCCATCCATCCCTGTGTGTGTGTGTGTGTGTGTGTGTGTGTGTGTGTGTGTGTGTGTGTGTGTGTGTGTATTCATCCATCCATCCATCCCTGTGTGTGTGTGTGTGTGTGTGTGTGTATCCATCCATCCATCCATCCATCCCTGTGTGTGTGTGTGTGTGTGTGTGTGTGTGTGTGTGTGTGTGTGTGTGTCCGTGCAGCCTTGTGTGTGTGTCCAGCCTACCTGTGTCCCAAGCCTCCGTCCCGAGCCGCCGTCGTCCCGAGCCTCCTCTGTCCCGTGCCTCCTCTGTCCCGTGCCTCCTCTGTCCCGTGCCTCCTCTGTCCCGTGCCTCCTCCGTCCCGTGCCTCCTCCGTCCCGTGTCGTGCCGATGGATCGCCGCTCTTCTCGGCGGCCATTCTACAATTCAAAAGCTGCGCCTCCGTCCTCCGCCTGTGATAGGCGGAACACTCAATTTCCCAGCAGCCTGTGTTCCGCCTATCACGGACATCCTCTCATACTCGTCCGTAGTATGAGAATGAACGGATGTCCGTGATAGGCGGAACACTGACTGCTGGGAAATTCAGTGTTCCGCCTATCACAGGCGGAGGCGGAGAAGGAGGCGCGGCTTTTGAATTTTAATGTCCGCCGTCTGTCTGCTCGATACGCTGATCGAGCAGTCAGACAGCGGTGACTCGAGTATAAGCCGAGGGGGCACTTTCAGCCTCAAAAAAGAGGCTGAAAATCTCGGCTTATACTCGAGTATATACGGTATATTAAACTATACACAATTGTGCAAAAAACATATGTAGCATAACATAAGGAGTCCTCACTAACCTCTTTTATTATTTCACTTATTCTCCTCTGTATTTTTCTCATCTGTCTCATATCACTGTATGAAGTTGAGGGCGAGCCACGCAGGCATTACTTTGTCACTGAAAGCGGCCCACTGAGCCATCTGCCCACCGGGAAACTCCCTGTAGTCCCAATGGCCAGTACATGCCTGCCTGGTAATATGATCCTAGAGTGAGAGAGCTCGGCCCCTCCCTGCAACCAATCAGCTGACTCAAAGCACAGTGACACTCAGGAATTGGATACAAACTTAAAACAAGAGTCAGTAGTTCACAGTACACCGAGTTAAAGAATCATACAAGTTACCGAGTTAAAGAATCATACAAGTTACCGAGTTAAAGAATCATACAAGTTACTGAGTTAAAGAATCATACAAGTTACCGAGTTAAAGAATCATACAAGTTACCGAGTTAAAGAATCATATCAGTTTTTAGAACACAGTACACTGAAAGAACTATGAGTCACCACCAGTAAAATAATACACTAAACCAGCAGTGATCAGGTGGTATGGACAGCCTAAGGCCCTTTCACACTCGTGCAACTTGTCCTGCGACTTGAGACTGCAAAGTCACACCCCATGATTTCCAACGAGTTCAGTTCATATCTGTGCAACTTCAAAGTAGTTTTTGCACTACTTTTGTCTGACTTTGATGCGACTTGTGGCAGAGACATCAAGATTACACAAACATTGCTTCAAGTCGTGGCAAAATCGTGGTTTACGTCCACTACAACATTTTCATGGCTTTGGCAATTATTAGTGGAAGTTTATTTGCAACTTCTCATCTCTGGTCAAACCCCTAACTGATATGACTAGAAAGGATGGTAACCCACAGAATTGATCTCTAGATTCCATTAATGTCTTTGAGGGTCTCAAGGCTGCCTTTGTTTCTGCTCTCTTTGTTGGCACATCCTGATCCTATCCTACCCTTTATCCTTGAGGTTGATGCATCTGAGACTGGAGTTGGCACCCTTTGTGTCAACATTCTACCTCTGAGAGCGCTATGCATCCATGTGGCTACTTTTCCAAGAAATTGTCACCTGCGAAGTGCAATTATGAGATTGGGGACAGAGAGTTGTTAGCGATCATTTTAGCCCTTAAAGAATGGAGACATCACCTCAAAGGTACCACTGTGCCAATTCTCATTCTGACTGACCATAAGAATCCCACATTCTTGTCTGAGGCTTAGCCTCTCTCCCAGAAGGGTGCAATCTGCTTTTTTCTTGTCAAGCTTCAATTATATATTCTCATTCTTACCCGGTACTAAGAATGTAAGGGCTGATGCATTGTCGCTGTAGTTTTCCTCAGCTTCGAAGATGGAGTCGGTTCCTGTTCCTGTGATACCTCCAGATCGTATTCTGGCTACGGTTCATACCAGTCTCACTTCGCCTTTGGGTGACAGCATTCTTGCCACTCAGATTCATTCTCCTCCTGAGAAGCCTTGTGACCACTGTTTTGTCCCTGAGGGTTTTTGCACCGCTGTGCTCCAGACTTACCATTCTCCCATGTCTGCTGGCCACCCAGGAAAGAATCAACTAATTTGGTCTATTTCCCAACAATTCTGGTGGTCTAGTCTTTGTGCTGATGTAGCCTCCTTCTTAGCTGCCTATTCCATGTGTGTCACCATGACATCTTCCATTGGGCCTCCTAAAACCCATACCCAATGGAGAGAGGCCTTGGACCCACCGGTCTATGGATTTTATTGTGGAGTTACCCAACTCCCAGGGCAACACAGTTATCCTCATGGTGCTTAAAAGATTCTAGAAATGTCACATTGCATTCCACTTAAAAAGTTGCCTACATCCAAAGAATTGGCATCCATTTTTGCTTGGGAGATGTTTCGATTACATGGGCTACCTAAGCTCATCATCTCGGACAGGAGAAGTCAGTTTTTATCCAGGTTTTGACAAGTTTTTTGTGCACAGTTGGGAATTCAACTTTCCTTCTCTTCTGCATATCACCCACATTCTAATGGGACCACAAAATGAGTCAACCAGTCTTTAGAGCAGTTCTTACATTGCTATATTTCTGACCATCATAACAACTGGTCAGACCTTTTACCTTGGGCGGAGTTTGCTCACAATTTTTCCGTTAATTCCGCTTCCCGATTGTCCCTGTTTATGGTGAATTATGGTTTCAAAACATCTATGTTGCCTGACTCATTTATTCCCCAGAGCATTCCTGTGTTAGAGGAGCATCTCAGTGGTCTTTGTTCTACTTGGGTACAGGTCCAAGAGTCCTTGCGATGTACCAGTGATAGGTACAGTCTCCATGCTGATCGCAGAGGGTCTGGCTGTCATCTCACAATTTCCGACTCCGTGTTCCTTCAATGAAATTGGCACCTCAGTTTATTCAGCCTTTCCATATTCTCCGCAGGATTAATCCAGCGGCTTGCACTTTGGACCTTCCTTCTAATATGCGTATCTCTAATGTATTCCATGTCTCCTTATTAAAACCTTTGGTGCGCAACCACTTCACCACCTCGGTGCCTTGTCCTCACCCAATACAGGTTGAGAACCATGAGGAGTATGAAGTACAATCCATCAGTTACTCCAGTAGGTTCCGTGGGCGCATACAGTACCTAGTTCATTGGAAAGTGTGAATGGAGCAGCGCACTTGGGTCTCATCCTCAGACATACATGCCCTTGTCCTCCTCCTTGCTTTCCATAGATGTTTTCCCCTCAAACCTGGTGGCCCTCTGGGGGGAGTGGTTGTTGAGGAGACAGTACTGTCAGGGCTGGGTTAAGCCCTCCCTTCTCAGAGCTCAGATTGCTCAGCTGTCGGTTAATTGCCAGTACTCATCATTCCGCAGTGACTCACCTGGTGATCATATCCTGCTCTGTTCTGACTACGTTTACTATTTGTACCATTTTACCACTTTATTAAATGATGTGATTTTTACTGCATTTTCTGTCTCTGTCTGATTTATGGTTCCTGAAAATGCTTTACGGAACACTATCAAGAGTTGCTCCTTAACTTGATAGAAATGCACCCTGAAGATGACATCACTGGGAACTTGGCATAGGAGATAGAGTCTAGGAAACCATTTAGATTTAAACAATGGTCAAATCTGCAGATGTAAAGGTAAGTATATTGGCTAGGAAGAGGACTTGTGCAAATTGTGGTAGTTGGGATTGCTGGATAATTTCCAGGACCCCTCAAATCTTTAGGTTATTGTGACTAGACCTGTCCCCCAATCCTCCACTTTAGACTTCAGCCATGCGATTTCATCCTCATGTGTACTGAGTGTGCATCGACTAGCATATTGAAAGATTCCGCACAATCACATAGTTTGTCCTCTTTATGAGCCACCCTATCTCTCAGGACTTGTATGTCAGCTTGCATGAGGTGGAAGTAGGATTTCATATCAATTTGGGGAGACCCCCTGAGGGAAGTTAGCATGTTTTTCAGCACAGTCTCTGACACTGGGTGATCTGAGGTGTTGATTATAGCGCAGGGGTCTGTGTGTGGTTGTGACGCCTGTGGGCCAGTAGCCTGTGTGCTCACCTCCATGTCCAGAGATCTCGGGGCATCATTTGAGGAGTCCCTCTGCAGCCTGAACTTCACTGAGCTTCTTGTGAAGGGTGTGAAGGCCCCTGTGGATGACCCCCCATGTGGAGAGCAGGGGCCTTTACCATGTGCTGAGGAGGCTTTGTTAGTCCTCCGAGAGCCACCGCAGACATCATTTTGGTGTTCACCGGCGGGGAGTTTGGAGAAAAAGGCGGACAGCTTGACAGGCTGCAGCACTTCTCTCCTTCTATGGGGCATAGCTGAGGGTTGCCTGAGGTGGAGAGAGCAAGAACCACTGCTCTGACGTTCTCAGGGGTCGAGGAATCACCGATCAGGCTGAGCGGTGCTCTGTGTCAGGTGGTCATTCAGCAGGGTGGTCACCATTCCTCCCCAACATTGACTATCTTCTATCCATGTCTTTTACATTATATAACTAATGACAGCTCAGGGAGCTGCTATTCAGCTAGTGTTACCATCGGGATCGGCTGCATGTGTCAGGTCTTCTGTTTTTTTCCCAGCAATTAAGCAGGTGTCAGGAATCATGACTGATGATGGATTTACAATAAGGAGTATTTTTATGTGTATTTTTTTTTTTTTTAAATAAAGGACCTGCCAAATGTTTCAATGTTTTTATTTCAACTTTGGGGGGGGGGGGGGGGTACTTATTCACATGAGGGGTGGTATCTTATTGAAAAAGGGTGCTTTTGGATTCCGCTAAGATCCCCACCTGCAGACCACCAGGCAAAATATGTGGGGAAGAGGCCCTTTTTCTCATTAACAGGGGGCAGGTTGCTTTACCATGGGGTCGCCCCTGGCAAGGTACCACTCATGATCAGGGCATGTGGCCTGATATGGTGCATGCTCATCCCCCCTTGCCAATCCAGCCTGACTGCATGCTAGGATTAAGGGTTTAGAATCGATTTTTACATGTATCCCCCTTAAAATCTGTCGGAACCAAAAGGTCTGGCATTTATTTCTAGGGGACCTTATGCATTTTTTTTGCTTGAAGAACCCCCTTAAAATTCATACAAGACTTAAAATGTTTCACTTTAAGCATATAAAAAAATAACTACTTTGGGCAGAATGGTTTATTTATTTGCATTGGTACATGTTCCCAAGGGCAAAAGGACTATTAGTGCAGAAAATGGGCATTTTTCATTTAATTGGTTTCAATGAAGTTCACCAAACTCCTGCTGAACTGAACCCAAGGCAGTTTGGCTCATCCCTACCTTCCAGACCTATGCAGAATATATCAAAACAGACCACAAGAAGGTGTTTAGGATCTAAAAATGCCACATGATTGGTTTAAACACCTAGTGGTGAGACTTTAACTTACAGACATGCTGTGTAAAACTTAGCTTTACCTCAACATTGTTTTTGATGTTTTATATATCTCCCAGGAAGTATTGCGTTAAAGTATTTCCCTCTGTATTTAATGTTAGTCTGATCCCATGTATGAATATTTTAAAAATATTTTACATTTATCTAAAAATTATTAACTTACTGTTTTGGAAAACAATAACTTTTTGTAGACCCTCTTTGGGGTATTACTTGAACATCCTAGCTTTCCTTTCCGCAATTGATAATATTAACAAGGATCCAGACATCTTACCCAATATCAGTCTAGGCTTGCATCTATATGATTCATGGCTGGAACCCAGGAAGGCTGTACAGAGTGTTCTGCAGATCTTATCTGGACCAAATGGGACATTTCCTAATTATTCATGTAAAGGACAAGGCAAGCTGACTGGTGTTATTGGAGATCACTCTTCATCCACTACAATCCCAATTGCCCAAATCCTTGGATTGTACAGATACACACAGGTGAGTGAAAACTTCTTGTATAATTGTAATACTATGCTAAGTCAACAGAGACAACAATATGCATTTTACAAAAACATGCCAGTCTGTGAAAGTTAAAAAGTACGTAGACTCTAACAGCTAAAATGAATGAATACACAGCTGACACCATCAGCCTGGTGAGAGCTTGGTCGATGCTTGGGGGCATGGGAGAGTAAATTGTCAGAGAGCAAACACCTCTTGTTGCCTGTGGCATGCTGAGAGGGATGGGGTTCTGAGTAAGTATCAGAGGAAACTCTTCATGAGCTGGGGTCTATGAAGAGGCTGGGGAAACTTCAAGAGGGAACTCATCCAAGGAAATTCCGTATGGTGTTGTGAGTTGGGTTTTGTTGCTAGAGGAGACAGCTGTGGCGATGTAGATACAGAAAATTGGGTGCAGATGAAAGGCCCTGGTTATGTATTGCTGTCTACTAAGCATGGGCCGAATGACCCCCTGTTCTGTTCGCATCAGAACTTTCGAACACCAGGATCATCCTCTTGTGGCATGCCTGCTTTGGGGTCCTGATCTAGCGTCTGGGACTGCATGGCGTTTGTGTCTTTCCATTAAATCAGTTTCAAGTATGTCTTTTCTGTTTAAACATTTCTCAATGGCTAAAATGTCTCCAGTGGTATAATTTTCATTTTTCCTGTATATGGGCTAAGGGGGGGGGGGGGGGGGGTTGCGCTTATGCAGGGATCCCTCAGGCCCTGTTCTCCCTCCTCAGGGGTTCCTGGGGCTCATGCAAGGCTCTTCTCTCCCGTTCATCTGCGCATGTTCAGTGAACTCCAGCGGGTATGTTTTTGGGACCTAGAGATGCTGGTGCGTGCGCGATGGACCGTGAGGATGCAGTGGCCACCTTGGAATATGAATAAGGCTTCCCTCGAATAGTGAGGACCTCCTGAATAGGAGGATGGAAGGAGAGGGAACAGAGTTGCTCATAAGGCACTCTATTTAAAGGGCACAGATACAAAAATGGTAGAAGAAATCATCAATAGTGATGGCCGAACGGTTCGCTCGGCGGTCGTTTCGTGGCAAATTTCGGCTGTTCACAGTCCGCCCGATCGGCGGACTATTGCCGCCGTTCGCCCGGCGGACTTCCGTGTTTACTGTATAAAAGAACTTTGACCTATGATGACACATCCATCATGGGGTACAGGACAGCCAATTGAGACATTACAGCACATGGACACTTGGACATTCCCCCTAACTTATAAATAGACCCGATCCGGCGGCAATTTTACATTCTTTCTTCTGTTACTATAGGGAGAGGTTGCTGTGTGGAGCAGGGAGAGACGTCTGTGACCCAAATCGCTATTTATTAGGTCCACAAAAGTTCTTTTAAGGACTGGTATCATGGTATAGGTGTTAGGTGTAGTTCAGGATATAGGTTTGAGGCAGTGCTGTGCTACTGATTGTTTCAGCAGCCTGAGTGTCTTTTGTCAGTTTAGAGAAAGGGACAGGACAGTGTGTGCTGCAGGGACAGTCAGTTTAATCATTAGCTGTTACTATCAGGTCCACAAAAGTGCTATTCAAGTTATTGTTCCAGCAGCCTCTGTTTTGTCAGTTTATATAGGGACAGGCAGGAAGCTGTGTGTGAGGCAGTGAGGGTCAGTTTAATCAGTAGCTGTTACTATATTAGGTCCACAAAGGTTCTTTTCAGGACTGGTATGGTAATAGGCTTGTACACGTATAATATTCTTTCTTCCAAATATAGAAAGAATATTATACTTGACTGCTGCCCTTCTGCTGCAGTCTGCTAATCAGTCACAACCTACATATTCCACAAAGGTCCCTATAAGGACTGGTAACTTGGTCTAGGGTGCTACAGTACATAGGGTTGAGTGGGGTACAGTCTGCTATTCGGTAAGGACTGGTATAGGTCCACAATACATAGGGTTGAGGTGCACTACTGCTGACTGCTGCCCTATACTGCAGCAGTCCTTCATCAGTATAGGGACTGAGAGTTTTGTCACAGGGTCATTTAAAAAATGACAGGCAGAGGAAGAGGCAGGCCCTTCCGCAGGGGTGGTAGGGGTAGAGCAGGAGCAACAGGCTTGAGCCAAACTGGGAAGTTGCAGAAGGTGCGTTCAATTCATTTAAAGGACGCACCAGACTTGGTTGAGTGGCTCACTCAGCCTTACTCTTCTGCACCCTCCTCATCCTCTCGATCTGCACCATCTTCTTAACTCTCTGCTATGTGCACCCCCAAAGACACTACCACCAACAACACCACCACCACCACATACCTTCCGCTTGAGTCACAGGAATTATTTTCCGATCCATATCAAGACATTTCTGATGCGCAGCCACTCTTGGTATTGGATCAGGAAGAGGTAGCAACAACCGCTACTCAGCAGTCTGACGACAGTATCCAGATCAGCCCAAGGAGGAGGTTGGTCCCCGGTGTTGCTGCCTACTCCGAGATCTCTACTTATAGCGGTGGGGAAGGTGACGTCGATGATGACGTGTCTAGTGATGTCATGTAGGTGCCCATAAGAGAGGAAGAGGAGGGGAGTTCAGAGGGAGATATGGACCAGCAGATAGGGAGGAGAAGCAGGAATAACTTACATTGCACAGGAGGGACAAAGCAGACTGCAAATGTATCAGGAGCGAGTCATTGACCATGTACTATCACATCTGGCGCTCCCAGGACACCGGCACATGGCTCCGCAGTGTGGGCTTTTTTTAACGCGTGCGCTGCTGACAATAGCGTTGTCATCTGCAATCTTTGCAGTCAACGCATTAGTTGCGGTAAGCCCAACACTCACCTAGGGACGACCGCCTTAAGAAGGCACATGAGCAGCCATCACCGAGCCCAGTGGGAGCAACGGAACACACAAAGCCACACTCCAGGCTCTCACCGTCCAGCCTCATCTTCTACTTCTCCTTCTCCTCTCTCCTCACAATTGTCCTCCACTCCACCTTCCATCATGCCAAGCTCACGTTTTTCTGCAAAAAGGCAGGCTTCCGTGGGCCTAATGTTCGAGCGTAAAAAAATGATGACACCGGATAACCCTCTTGCCCAACGGTTGACGGCTGGCTTGTCAGAACTCATAGCCCGCCAACTACTGCCATATAAACTGGTGGACTCGGAGGCCTTTCGCAAATTTGTGGCCATTGGAATACCACAATGGAAGGTCCCAGGAAGGAAGTATTTCTCAGAGAAGGGCATCCCAGAGCTATATGGCCATGTTCAGCGGCAAGTGAATGTATCTCTGGCACACAGTGTCGGTGCCAAGATACATCTGACTAGCAAACACGGGCAGGGAAGGTATATCACTTTTACCTCCCACTGGGTGAACCTTCTGACGGCTGTCAAGCATGTAACCCGTGGCACCCGTGTAGATTTGGTTTTACCGCCACGGATTGCATGCAGGCCTGGCCCTTCTTCTCCTCCTCCTCCTACTCCATCCTCCTCCCTCTCCTTCTCGGCTGACTCCTCCTTTTCTGCTGCTAGCGTCTCTTCCGCTGCGCCGCCCAAGCTCCCCAGAACCTATTCGACATGCCAGGTGAGACGTTGCCATGCCGTGCTGCGTCTGTTGTGCCTGGAAGCCAAGAGCCACACTGGCCCGGCACTCCTTTCAGCTGTGCGTTCACAGGCAGATCAGTGGCTAACACCGCTCAATTTGACAGTTGGTAAAGTGGTGTGTGACAACGGTGCCAATCTGCTTAGCTCATTGAAACAGGGCAAAATCATGCACGTGCCATGCATAGCACACATCTTAAACTTGGTCGTGCAGCGATTCGTTGTCAAATACCCTGGGGTCCAGGACATCTTGCGGCAGGCAAGGAAAATCTCGTCCCATTTCAGAAGATCTTACATGGCCATGGCTCGCCTTGCTGACATTCAGTGGCGACACAATCTGCCGGTCAGACGTCTTATTTGCGATTGCCCGACGCGATGGAACTCAACCTTCTATATGCTTGATAGGCTGCTCCAGCAGAAACGTGCAGTTAACGTCTACCTGTATGAACTCTGCGGCAGAACAGGTTCTGGGGAGCTGGGTTTCTTTTCACCGCGCCAGTGCTGTGGCTCTATCTGAGACAAGTCAACAACAGGAGTCTGAAGAGGAGTCAGAGGAGGATGGTGCCGGGGCGGATGAGGGGGAGCAAGAAGAGCATGTTTTAAACCTTTCTGGGATCCCTGTTGTTGTGCATGGATGGGGAGAGGAGAACGAGGAGGACGACATTATCCTGGATGATGAGCAGGAGCCATGCCACTACACCGCTTCCAGTTTAGTGCAAATGGGGGCCTTCACGCTCCAGTGTTTTAATAGGGACCCCCGTATAAAAAGCATAAGGGTCAAGGACCAGTACTGGGTGGCAACGTACTTAGACCCCCGGTACAAACACAAAATGGCGGAAATGTTACCGCCGTCACAGAGGGCTGGCAGAATGGAGCACTTCCAGGCCTTGCTTCGAGAAATGCTGCATTCTGCTTTTGCGTGTGCTGGCAGAGGAGCAATTCCCACTCCCAGAGAAGGAGTTGCGGGTACCAATCCAACAGCGCCTGCAAGAAGAGGCCGGTTTGAAGATGTGTTGGTGACTTCGGATATGAGGTCATTCTTTCAGCCGACCCATCGACAGGTGTCATCCGGATCCAGCATCAGGGAACGCCTAGACCGACAGGTGTCCAACTACATCGGGTTAACGGCCGATGTGGACGCTCTGAGGAGTGATGAACCCCTGGACTACTGGGTGGGCAGGCTTGACCTCTGGCCAGAGCTTGCCAAATTTGCAATCGAACTGTTGGCTTGCCCCTCATCCAGTGTCCTGTCCGAAAGGGCGTTCAGCGCAGCAGGGGGGATCGTGACCCATAAGCGTACTCGCCTAGCTCACGACAGTGTTAACTACCTGACATTTCTAAAAATGAATGAGGCATGGATCTCGGAGGAATTCAACACATGTGACCAGTAGACCATGTATATGTCTATAAACAATTTTTTTAATTGAGCACACAGACCTTCTTTCTTCATTTGGCTCACTTCCTTGTCCAAAAAAAGCACAGCATACTATATGCCCGTACCCTCCTCTCTGAAGAGGTTGAGTGGTGTCATATTTCTACTGGGGCTGCTTATTATGAGGGGCTCCCACCATCCCTGTGCTGTGCTGACTTACTCTTGGGGCTGCTTATTATGAGGGGCTCCCACCATCCTTGTGCTGTGCTGACTTCCTCCTGGGGCTGTACCTCTGCTGTGCATATTATGAGGGGCTCCCACATCCCTGTGCTATGCTTATTATGAGGGGCTCCCACCATCCCTGTGCTGTGCTGACTTCCTCCTGGGGCTGCTTATTATGAGGGGCTCCCACCATCCCTGTGCTTTGCTGACATCCTCCTGGGGCTGCTTATTATGAGGGGCTCCCCCCATCCCTGTGCTATGCTTATTATGAGGGGCTCCCACCATCCCTGTGCTGTGCTGACTTCCTCCTGGGGCTGCTTATTATGAGGGGCTCCCACCATCCCTGTGCTATGCTGACATTCTCCTGGGGCTGCTTATTATGAGGGGCTCCCACCATCCCTGTGCTGTGCTGACTTTCTCCTGGGTCTGTACCTCTGCTGTGCATATTATGAGGGGCTCCCACCATCCCTGTGCTATGCTCATTATGAGGGGCTCCCACCATCCATGTGCTATGATGACTTCCTCCTGGGGCTGCTTACGGTGCAGGTGTCAGTGCTGTATATCACGGTGCTGATGTCAGTACTCTCTATCACGGTGCTGCTGTCAGTGCTGTATATCACGGTGCTGGTGTTAGTGCTGTATATCACGGTGCTGGTGTTAGTGCTTTATGTCAGGCTGCTGATGTCAGTGCTCTCTATCATGGTGCTGGTGTCAGATCACTCTATAACGGTGCAGGTGTCAGTGCTGTATATCACGGTGCTGGTGTTAGTGCTGTATATCACGGTGCTGGTGTTAGTGCTTTATGTCACGCTGCTGATGTCAGTGCTCTCTATCACCGTGCTGGTGTCAGATCACTCTATAACGGTGCAGGTGTCAGTGCTGTTTATCATGGTGCTGGTGTTAGTGCTTTATGTCACGCTGCTGATGTCAGTGCTCTCTATCACGGTGCTGGTTTCAGATCACTCTATCACGGTGCAGGTGTCATTGCTGTATGTCATGCTGCTGATGTCAGTGATCTCTATCACGGTGCTGCTGTCAGTGCTGTATATCACGGTGCTGGTGTTAGTTCTTTATGTCACTCTGCTGATGTCAGTGCTCTCTATCACGGTGCTGTTGTCAGATGACTCTATCACGGTGCAGGTGTCATTGCTGTATGTCACGCTGCTGATGTCAGTGCTCTCTATCACGGTGCTGGTGTCAGATGACTCTATCATGGTGCAGGTGTCATTGCTGTATGTGATGCTGCTGGTGATCATCTCCTGCACCCTCTTCTTTGCTTACCCTGACCTTCCCTCTCCTCCATTGCCTTCATGCGCTCCACAGTCCTGAATTGTCACAACAATTTCCCATATAAAAAAGAATGCTTGTAGTTGTCGATCCCAGATTCACCTCATACATGTGTTATGTCATTGGCCATGTGGTGGGATTATGTTTGCACAGCTATTAATTATTTTGTGGCTGCAAATTTGACCTGTAGGTTTGCAAAGTTCTCCTCCCATTGAAGTCAATGGGGCACGCTGCGAACGTTCCGGTTCGCGAACTATCGGCCACGTTTGCGGTCCGCGTTCGCGAAACGTCCCGTCGGAAGTTCGTCCATCACTAATCATCAGGGCTCTTGATGAGATAAAGCTCTTGGTGAACTTTGTGGGAGAGGCAGCTATAGACATCATTCAATGGTCTTCCGGGCTATTCTTAGCTCAGTTACAGCCAAAAGAGCTTTGTGGCTAAAACCCTGGGTGGCCAGCCCATCCTCCCAGTTTCTGGCCTGTCAAAGATTTACAGGCTTTTACTCGCCACTATTCCTGGTCCAGAAAAAAACGGGGGGCTTCAGACCAGTGATTGACCTGAACCAATTTATTTGGGTAGAGTGATTCAAGATGGCGTCTCTCCATACCATAATCCAGATAGTTCAACCAAAAGACTGGAAGATTTCAATGAACTTATAGGATGCCTACCTACATGTACCGATTCTTCAGTCATGCCAATAGTTCCCCAGGTTCACAGTGAGGGACACAGCATCATTCATTAAGGCTGCAGCAATGGACCATTGTTACCAGAGATGCCAGTGCAGCAGGGTAGGGCGCCACCTGTGAACAACTCAAGATCCAGTGCAGATGGGAATTTCTCACTCAGGGATTGGTTTCCAATATTCTGGAACTTTGAGCAGCATTTATGGCGCTAGCCACCTTGTTGCCTCACATACAGGGTCGCACCAGTGCTGTTCTATCTGGACAAAAGGGCAGCAGTGTCCTATATACAGTGACAAGGAGGATCGCACAGCCAATCCCTCTTGGGAGAGGTGGGACCAATCACGACATGATGAATGGTTCCTTCAACCCGAAGTGTTCAAACAGATCTTCCACGATTGGGGGTGTCCACAACTGGATCTCTTTGCCTCATCAACCAACTGCAAGGTGAGCCAGTTCCTCTCATGCTACCCTCATCAATTAGCGGAGGGGATGGACACCTAGACCCATCCTTGAGTTGAACAACTGGCATATGGCTTCCCTCCAATTTCTCTAATCCTGAAATTCCTGAAGAGATTGTTGGCAGAGAATCTGACAGTCGTTCCAGTATTACCTTACTGGCCTCGCATACCGTGGTTCTCTCCGGCAATGGATCTCAGCGTGTGCCCATTGATCACTCTGCCGGTGACTCCTCATCTCCTGTCACAAGGATATATCCTACATCCGCAACCATCATGACTTGCCTTAGTGGCCTGGAGAATGAAAGGCAGGAGTTAAAAGAGTTAGGATGTTCTCCAGAGGTTATTAGGACTTTACAGAATTCCAGAAAAGGGAGCCCCAGAATGGCTGGACTGGAAGGAAGGTAAAGAAGGGTCGGGCATGACAGTGCTGGATAAGGCAGCATAGGTAGGGGTTAAAAGTTGAGAAGGACTAGTAGGGGAGGAGTAAAGAGAGAGAGAGAAGAGGGAGGAGGAGCTGGATAAAAGAGTGGAGTGGGCGGAGCAAAGGTGCTGTACGGGGAAGGAGAGAGAGAGAGGAGGCAGTTTTACTCACTGCTCCTCTATCATGGCGGAAATCGAGGCTTTGCTGGCGGGATTGCGGCGGACGGCAGAGGAGCGTGGACCGGACTGGCTATGGAGGCAATTGGGGGAGATGGTGGATGCGTCAGGCGCAGACCCGGGGACTGGTGAGTGGATCCCACGCGCGCAGAGGTCACGGCATCCAGCGCGCTTTTCTCCAGGGCCTGCTGCTCGGCCACCTCATGTGCTGAGGAGCCCAGGGGAGGACCAGTCGATCCCCCCAGCAAAGAGACCACAGCGGGACACTACAGGCCTGGGGCGGTCCACACGCCGCCGGCCTGTGTCTGGGGGAGGGGCGGCAGAAGCACAAGGTCAGGGTTCCAGCCCAGTGAGAGACAGAAAGGAGAAGGGATCAGCAGCAGCAGGGCCCAGCTATGCAGGAGGGATGGCTGAGCTGGATGGGTCCATGGTGGGGAAGAGAGCCAGTGGCAGGACTGGAGCATCACATCCTGTGCAGGGCCGGGGAACGCCTGCAGGGTGTTCTACTAGCACAGCCGGGGGCTGGCAGGGCTGTTGCTCACTGCCAGTATGCCAGGGACTTCTCTGCTGGAGGGGTGGCGGCACCGTCGCGGGCAGTGGCATTGGCCTCCAGGGTCTCTTCCCCCGGGGAAGCAGGAAAAAGGGGAGGTCGGGGTTCGGATGACAGGGGAAAACCCCCGCCATGGCGGAACCCGCCGCCCAGATGCAGGACCTGTTGGAATGTCTGAGGGCATTAGTGGGGAAGTTCGAGAGGGGGCTGGGACAGCCGAGTACGGTGGCCCCGTGGGCGGCTTCTGCAGTAGGGGTGCAGGGGGGATAACCGGGGCTGCGGGGAACGCATTCCGCACTGAGTTCAGCCGGGGAAGGGGCGGCTACGGCGTCGGTGGCAGAAAAGGGGACTAAGGAGGTGACTGCACGGTCCGACATTGTGCGGCTGGCTGACGCCGCGCGGTGTGAGGTTTATGTGTGTTTTGAGGGTCCACTGGGGGCTCACTTGAAGCCGGAGGTGCGGGAGAAGATTGCCAAAGGTGAGTATGTGGAGATTTTCTCACTGCTCCCTTTAGAGAAATTTAATCTGGATAGGGGCAAGCCCGAAGATTCCAAGAAGGAAGATGAGGAAAAGCGGTGGTATCGGCTGATTCCGCGTACTTTTTTTAATTGGCTGCAGGCGTTTGCCATTTTGGCGAGTGTCATCGGGGAGAAGAACTCTGAGCACTACTTGCCGTTATTCTGTTATATGTGATAGGGGAGGCCTATAGGGTGTATGGGGGGTGGCGTGGATAAGGTACGATGAGCAGTTCAGGCAGCGCAAGGCGGTGCGGCCTGAATTGCACTGGGACCACAAGGACATCAGCCTCTGGATGAGGCTGATGTCCTCGGCGCGGGCCCTGCCTCAATTTCTTCAGGGGGGGGGGGGGGCGGGAGTGCGCCAGCCTCAGGACTGCCGGCCGGAAAGAAATGGGGGGGTGTGCTGGCAGTACAATGAAGGCGCCTGCAAATTTGGGGGAACGTGCAAGTTCAAGCATGAGTGCTCCGGCTGCGGGGGGAGCTCACATGCTGTCCAGATGTTTCCGGAAAGGGAAGCGGGCCGGAGATTCTGCTCAGAAAAGGGAGGACACCGGTGATACTGGCAAGGATGCTTCCTTTTCTAAGTAGGTATCCGGAGTGGGAAACGGCTCGGTTGCTGGCAGCAGGGTTTCGGGACGGCTTTAGGATTCCCTGCTCGCTGACGGCGGTGCCGCCGGTGGTGGAGAACTTGAAGTCAGCTTTGCAGCATCCGGGGGTGGTGGGTGACAAATTGGGAAAAGAAGTGGCCCTGGGGCGGATGGGGGCCGTTTGGGGATAGGCCTTGGCCTGACCTGGTCGTTTCCCCGTTGGGGGTGGTCTCCAAGAAGGAGGTGGGAAAATTTCGCCTGATCCATCACTTGTCTTTTCCAAAAGGGGGCTCGGTTAATGATTTCATTGACCCTGAGGCGTGCACTGTATCGTATACATCGTTTGATGCGGCAGTTCGGTGGGTGCGGCGATATGGAAGGGGGGCACTGATGGCTAAAGCCGATATCGAATCGGCTTTTCGGTTGCTCCCGGTTCACCCCGACAGCTTTTGGCTGTTGGGGTGCCACTGGCATGGTCAATTATATGTGGATAAGTGTTTGCCTATGGGTTGCTCGATTTCGTACATCTATTTTGAGACGTTTAGCTCCTTTTTGGAGGGGGTGGTGAGGGATGTTTCAGGCTTGGAGTCGGTTATCCATTATTTGGATGACTTCCTCTGCGTGAGCCCGCCTGCCTCCGTTGTGCGTGCGATTCTGCTGTCTACGTTGCAGCACATCGCAGGCAGGTTTGGGGTCCCCTTGGCGGCGGAAAAACTGAGGGTTCGACGTCGGAGCTCAATTTCCTCGGTATAGTGATTGATTCCGGGGCGATGGAATGCCGGTTGCCTAGGAACAAATTGGAAGAGTTGCAGTGGGAGATCAGGGACTTTGATGTGGACCTGGTCACGGATGCGGCTGGTTCGACAGGGTATGGTGAATTTTTCAAGGGCAGGTGGAGTGCGGAACCTTGGCCGCAGTCCTGTGGTGTTAGCGTTGGAGCTCTGGGGGGACAAGTGTAGGAATTTGAAATTGTGCATCAATTGCGACAATATGGG
This sequence comes from Lithobates pipiens, assembly GCF_037356315.1. Lineage (NCBI taxonomy): Eukaryota > Metazoa > Chordata > Amphibia > Anura > Ranidae > Lithobates > Lithobates pipiens. The sequence continues at coordinate 273,944,176 of NW_027507790.1, read as the reverse complement.
GGTTGTACAGGCTGTGAACCGCATGTCAGCTTCTTCACCTCCGGTCATATGGCTGATGCGGCAGTTGGTTTTTTGGTGTTTGCAGTTAAATGTTTTTGTTTATGCTGTGCATATCCCGGGCGTGGACAATGCACTGGCTGACTCCCTGTCTCGTTTTCAGTGTGACAAGATCAGGGAGCTGGCTCCGGGCGTGGAGGCGGAGGGGGTCCCTTGCCCGGAGTGGATTTGGAGGCTGCCATTGGCATTGCCACAGGATGGATCTGGCAGTTGGTGAGTACAGCAACATGGGCAGCTTACTCGAGGGTTTGGTCGGAGTGGTCTGGATTGGCGTGTGAGGCAGGGGTAAGTGATCAGGGACCTGATAGGCGTTTGCTGGTGCTCTACTTCGTGGCCAGGAATATTGAGCAGGGGATGTCCGCCATTGAACGGAAGCTGGCGGGTCTCACGTTCTTATTTAAGTTGATGCGTGAGGAGGATTGGACTAAAGACTTTGGGGTAAAGCAGGCATTGAAGGGGTACCGTAAGCGGCACATGCAGAAGGATGTCAGGAGGCCGGTCACATTTGCAAATCTTCAGGCGATGTGTGCCCGGTTGGGGTATACCTGTGCATCAGGCTATGAGGTGCGGCTGTTCACGGCCGCATTTTCCCTGGCCTTTTATGGGGCATTCCGGATTGGGGAGTTGGTGAGCCCAACCAGGAAGGTGGCTGGGGGATTGTTGGATGGGGAGGTAAGCTTGGAAGGGGATCGGGTCGGGCTCTGCAGCGCATGTCTAAGACGGACCAGCGGGGTAAGGGAGCGTTAATGTCCTTATATGCACTCCCAGGATCCAGGGTGTGCCCGGTGGTGGCGGTTCGGGAGTTCAGGAGCGTGAGACAGGGAGGGGAGGGGCCTTTCCTGCGGCATGAGGATGGGTCTTTTCTGTCCAGGTACCAATTTGTGTTGGTATTTAGGCGTTGTTTACGGGAGGTGGGTTTAGATTGTAAGGCGTATGCGTCGCACTCCTTCTGTATTGGGGCAGCTACAGAAGCTGTTCGGTGTGGGTTGGACGAGGCGGTGGTACGTAGGATTGGCAGATGGGAATCTGGCCGATTTCGTACCTATGTGAGGCCGCAGTTGGCGGTCGACTAGGGGAAGCGTTCCAACTGTGACTTTAATAAAAAAAAGGAAAAGGAAAGTGGAGAGTGAAATGTAACGGGAGTTTTCCGTGGAGGGCTGTGCATCTTACAGGGGCAGGAGAGGAGACCAAAGACCTGATGGCAGGCAGCTTGGTATTTCTAGGCGGGAAGCTTGTTTAAGGTGGTTGGGGATCCCAGGGATGAAGTGGGAAAGAGTTTTGGGGGAGGTGGTGAAGTATGCGGGTAGAGACGGGCCCCCTGGATGTCCTGGTGATGCATACGGGTGGGAACGATCTGGCAGTCCGGAAGGTCCGGGACCTGATCGCGGACATTAAGTCCGATTTCGAGAGACTGTGGTTCCTTTTCCCAGGTACCATATTAGTCTGGTCTGACATTGTGGCCAAGACGGTATGGAGGTGGGCTAGGTCCATTGCAAGTATCAACAAGACCCGTATTAGGGTCAGTACCCTGAGGTGAAATATTAGCTATCCCTGATGCTGGGGGTCAGGGAGGTGCTACACTGGCTCTTTTGGCTAGCCAGAATCAGTGATCTGGGGCAAGCAGATCACAAGTAAAGTCAGGGTGATGTCAGGTCTTCTGATTTGTATAGTTTTTCTGGTTATGCATAATTTTGCACAGGAAAGCCTGTCCCCCGCCAGCCTGCTGCAGAGAAGGGTCAATGTTCTCTGAATGAGGTCCAACATATCCACAGATAAGTCCAAGCTTTAGCATATATAGTATTACTGTTGACCCTTGCTGATTGGAGAGCTATAGATCTGACACAACAGGGTGCAAATTGTATGTCTTCAGGCAGACTACTGTTACAATGCAAAGAGCAAAGATCCTTCTCTACAGCATGCTGGCAGGGGGCAGGCTTTCCTACTCCGGCTTCTGTAAGACTTTGAACATCTTTGTTTTAATGCACATTGAAGGTATTAAGCTGATTTAATCTGAAAGATCAGTTGTATTGTTAAATATTTGTACAGTGTGGTCTGTTTTGTTTAGTATAATTTTGTTATGTTACTAATTTCGTTTTGTTATGGAATTTGCTTAGTTTGCTTTTGGAATTCATTTTTATTTATTTATTTATTTTTGTTAAATTGTGTTTCCTTTTTGTTAAAATGTATTTAATTTATTCATTTTCTAACAAATTACAACTTTTCAGAACGATTAGATTTTAGATTGGTCGACAATCGACCAATTCAAATTTTGTGTCAAGAAATAGGTTGTTGTTGACCAGCGCATCCTTAACAACCATGAGTCATCATCTTTCAGAGGGCTTCCCCTCTGACAGATGAATGTAAAGATAAATAATGCTGTTTAAAAAAAATAAAGAATGCCGGCATCTGCCCAGCAATAGAAAATATAAAAAGACAGCATGACCCTTCGGGTCTGGTAATGATTTTGAGGGGCACCCTACACAAACATTTTTAAAAAATGGCGTGGGATCCCCCCAAGATCCATATCAGACTCTTATCCAAGCATGCAGCCTAGCAGGTCAGGAAAGGGGGGGGGGTGAGTGAGAATCCCCCCTCCTGCACCATAACAGGCTACATGCCCTCAACATGGGGGGGGTGGGTGCTTGGGGACAAGGGCCTCCTTCTGACAACACTGAGCTGTGGTTGTGGGGGTCTGTGGGTGGGGGGCTTATCGGAATCTGAAAGACTCCTTTAACAAGAGGGCCCCTAGATCCCGCTCCCCCCCCCCATGTGAATGGGTATTGGGTACATCGGACCCATACCCATTCACCAAAAAAGTGTCAAAAAGTAAAAACCACAGGAAACTGATTTTGATAAGTCCTTTATTAAAAAAAAAAAAAAAAAATGTGTCACTCAATGTACATCCATCATCAATCACAACACCCGCGGAGCCAAAAATTTTAAAAATGGCAAAAAATGCTTTGCCTCCTAATAGGCTACCCACCATATGCTGTCTCTTCGCTATGACAGCTCTTAAATAGGCAAGGGGTGGGGCCACCCAGTTACATCACTGGCACCGCCCTCTTCTGATGTCACATGATGTGGGAAGGGGGCGGTGCCACCAAACCATACCTGCCAGGCTGCATGGTCAGATAAGGGTCTAGTATGGCTTTTGGGGAGGATCCCACACCCATTTTTTTTTAACTGTGGGGTTCTCCTTAAAATCCATATCAGACCCGAAGGGTATGGACTGGGGGGGGGGGGGGGACCCATGCCGTTTTTAAAAATGTTTCTATTGCTGGGCAATTGCCAGCATTCTTTATCTTTACATTTATCTGTTAGTGGGGAAGTTCACTAACAGATGAGGACTTATGGTTGTTAAGGATGTGGGCGGCTGGTTTCCCGGACCAGCTGTTTCTTCACACAGAATTCAAATTGGTTGATTGTTTTTTGACCAATCCAAATTTGAATCATTCTGAAAAGTTGGAATTTGTCAGCAAATGAACTAAATATTTCAACTAAATTTGTTACTATTCGTTACTATTTCATTCAGAGATTTGCATACATCCGAATCTCCGAATAACCAAAAATGCGTCCGAAATTGTATTCGGACAGAAACAAATTGTGACTGTGAACTGCAAATATATCCACATTATAATTTATAGTTAATTCTCTTTTCAGATCAGCTATTGGGCCACTGATTACTCTTTAAGTGACAGACTCCTTTACCCGCATGTTTTTAGGACCGTTCAGAATGATCATGTCCATTATTTAGCCATTGCCAAACTAGTGAAATATTTTGGCTGGAATTGGGTTGGAATACTTTTATCAGACGATGATACCGGAGAGAATGAAGCGCAAATTCTGAAGAGACATTTGGCTTCCCAAGAGATTTGTGTGGCTTTTGAAAAAAGAATGACTGAAAATTCAGCTACAATAAATCAGTGGAGGGACACACTTAGAAAAGTACGATGTAAAGTTTTAATACTTTGTGGTTCCTTCACAAACAATGCTTGGGGATACCTTTCTATATACACTCATATTAATAGAAACACTATTCTTATCCTTCCCCCAGGCTGGACTTCAGATAGAATCAAGATAACAACTGCTTTCATAGATTTTATAACAAGTTTGTCTTTACAGTTTTCTGATCCACAAATTCTTAGAGGTGAAACTTTGTTTGATGTCAATTTACTGTCAAGATATTCACAAATTGGACAGCTGATGGATGATCTGATCATTACATTTTACAATATAACATCAACTCAAAATGGGAAAAATATTTATTTCCAAAATGTTCCCATTTCTAGACAGAATATATTAAGATTCTTTATTTCAGTATTTGACAAAAGTATGCTTTCCAGAGAAGCTCTACGAGTTTATATTGCAGTAGAAGCTATGGCTGAAACTATACATATTTTCAACAAGTTTAAACACAGTTTTAACATTAATAGATTTAATCAGGTAAAATGTGTTTGAAATGTATTTGTTGGGAGAGTGCAAGCCAGTGAGGGATTGGCAAAGAGGGTTGGTGGGTAATATGCTGTTGTTAAGGTAGATGAGTCTAGTAGCAGAACTATAGATGGGATAACCTGTGTAGAGGTAGGCCAAAGAAGGGAAGGCTACTATAGTCGAGATGAGGGATGACAAGGGAATTAGTATCTTGTTGGTGACATTGGAAAGAAGGGGTGTATTCTGGAGATGATAGGGAGGTTGAGGCAGTAAAATTTGGACAGTGATTGGATGTGGGGGTCAAAAAGGAGAGGTCAGAGTCCAGGACCACACCTAGCGTGCTGACATGAGGGGATGGACTAATGATTGTGTTATTTAACGCAAAAGGAAAGTTGGGGGAGGGGACATGGGGAAGGAAATATATGTTTTTTCAGCTTTTGGCATTTGATCATATCTCAGGGCTGCAAAGGGAATTGGTTCTGAGACTTCACTCTCCTGGACTTTGTGACCTCATGTCTAAACAGGGAAATTGTATAATTTTCATCATATGTCACTAAGTGCAGGTCCCACTCTGGCCAATGTCTGAATAGGAGCTCGACTGAGCGACACCAACCTGCGGATCCAATCCCACACTCCGATTGAGTGCTTCCGTCAGTATACCGCTTCCTAAGTCTGAATATAGATATCAGATATTCCAACCGCTCACAAGCACAAAACAAGACGAGACTTGCTTAGTGCTAACATGGACTGATTTATTAGAAGCAAAATGACAAGTATTTATAATGCAGTAGAAGACTAAAACCTAACCTATTTAGCATGAGCTAATTATCTAAATCAACACTCAGACTAGTTGATTGAGGGATACGACTTTTCGGCTCCTAGCTCACTAACAATTCCATAAACATTGCCATAAACATCAACACAGGGTTAATTAGCACAAACAACAATGTGCTGAATATTCTTACAAGCCAGACTCATTTACACAACAGACAGGTGGCTGGAGTTGATGACATTAGCATCTGACAGTGTGTGTCCCAACAGCATGAGACAACACACATTATATATACATATATACAGCATTGAATCTAGCAAAGATTATAGTGGGGTTCTCATTCACCCTGTGCCCCTTAAAATCCATGGCCCCTAATCAGTCGGCAAGAGGCCTGCATTCAGTCCTCTCAAAAAGCCTGTATCCCGGCTAGGTCTGTCACACAACCAAACATATATTTTTATTAGCAGATAGGCAGAGTAGGAATAGGCTGAAATTTGAGCTGTGGGTGGCCCTGTCAGCACCACCCGATTCATTGTGGGTCGAACAGTGACTGCATCCTAAAAGAAATGAATGATATGCTGCTTGTGCAAATTCCTAATGCCCCGTACACACAACTGGAAAATTCCACCAGCAAAAGTCCGATAAGAGCTTTTGGACAGAAAATGCTACCATGTGTATGCTCCATTGGGCTTTTGCTGGAGGAATTGCAGCCAACAAAAGATTGAGAGCATGTTCTCAATTTTTTGGTCGGAAAAAGTTCCGATCGGAAATTACGATCATCCTTACCAATTCTGACGCACAAAATTCCTACGCATGCTCGGTAAAGATTTGACGCTTGCTCGGGAGCATTGAACTTAATTTTCTCGGCTCATCATAGTGTTGTACGTCATCGCATTCTTGAAAGTCTAAAGTTCAGCAAATTTTTGTGTGATCGTGTGTATTCAAGCCGAGCTTGAGCGGAATTCCGCCAGAAAAAACATCCAAGATTTTTCCAATGGAAATTACACTCGTGTGTACGTGGCATAAGTGTATGGTGTAACCACTGAACGACCATCCCATAGCAGATTTACTGCTACAGAATCACATATGTACAGTATATATATATATATATATATTGTGGCAGCAGGCAGGTAAAGTCACCTGGTTGTATCCAGGATGGTAAATATGTGTGTCCTAGATTCAGGCTTTATGCAGACTTTTACAATTAGAGGGGAAGAGTTAATGAGCCCAGCTGAATTAAGTGGGCTCATTAAGGCCTCTACAAAAAACCCCAGCATGCATAGGGAGATGCTCCATCCTGGAACCAGTTTTGTGTGTATAGACTGGGGAGTCTGAGATCTGTTCTGTGCGGTGAGTTAACGCCTGTGTGGCAAACCCCTACAAAAGAGACAGGGACTGGGGCAGCACAAGGCTGCACCCAGTTGTTAGACAGGGAGTCTACGTGTGTAGTTAGAGGTCAAGCTGACCAGGATTTATTTTCTTGTTTTATTTTGTTTGGCTGTTATATGTATCACTGCATGTAGCCTAAATAAACCGGATCTTTTGTTTTTTGCACCTACACCGCTGTCTGCTGTGCCTGACTTTGTGTTGTGAACCCATCCAGGGGGTCACACACACCCGCTACTGAGACAGCTGGCTCTAGCAAATGCAAACCAGCAGCAAATAAATGCAGGTTTACAAAAGATCCTTGCAGCTCAACAACAAGCCCAGCAGCAGGCAAATGCAAATCAGCAGCAGACAAATGCAACTTTGCAGCAGAGTTTGGAAGCTCAGCAGCAGGCAAATGCAAATCAGCAGCAGACAAATGCAACTTTGCAGCAGAGTTTGGAAGCTCAGCAACAAGCCCAGCAGCGATCTGAAGCCCGCTTCATAGACCTGTTGCAGAAGCAAGAGCAGAATTTTCAACAGAAAATAGAGACATTAATACAGCAACGTCCGCAGACCAATGAAGCAAGTGGTTACAATAATACCGCATCCTTTGGTGTGAGCCGTTTACTGACAAAAATGACTGGAGAGGATGATCCGGAGGTGTTTTTGACCACATTTGAAAGGACTGCTGAAAGGGAAAAGTGGCCTAAGGAGCAATGGGCTGGACTGGTGGCCCCTCTGTTAACTGGGGAATCGCAGAAAGCTTATTATGACCTAGAGCCTGACCAAGCAAAAGACTATGTGGTGCTAAAAGCAGAAATATTGGCACGGCTGGGTGTCACCCTGGCAGTCCGGGCTCAGCGTGTGCATAACTGGACTTTTCAGGTTGGAAAACCCCCCAGGTCTCAAATGTATGACCTCATTCACCTGAGCAGGAAGTGGCTGCAGCCAGAGACTTTGACCGCACCAAACATTGTGGAACGTGTTGTTATGGATCGTTTCCTGAGAGCTCTTCCTACTGCCATCCAAAAATGGGTAAGCCATGGAGACCCAGAAAATGCAGATAAACTTGTGGATCTGGTTGAGAGGTACTTGGCTACAGAGAACTTGACCACCTCTTCCAGGGACTCACGGACTTTCCCCCCTAAGACCAGATCATCCCCAGTGGCGGGTAAGATGACTCCAAGGGGTGAGGGTGGAGAGAGTGAGAGGGTGGGAGTTCTACCTAAGGTCTGGCGGGAGCAGCCCAGGAAGCCCATGCTGCAAGAGGCAGCGAAAAAAATGATTTGCTACCGCTGCCGGCAAGAGGGACATATTGCAGCCAATTGCCCAGTTGTGGATGAGCCTATGCAATGTGACTTTATAAGGGAGAGACGTCAGTCGCTGTTTGCGACAGTTGCATGCACGGCCATTCGGAGACCTGAGAAACATTTATGTAAAATGTGTATTAATGGTAGACATGTTGATGTGTTGCTAGATTCAGGTAGCCTGGTAACATTGATAAAAGCTGAATTAGTTACTACAGAGGTCTCTGGGAAGAACAGGGTGGCTGTTATTTGTGTGCATGGGGACACCCGAGAGTATCCTGTAACTTCAGTGTTTTTTGAGACCCCCAAAGGTAACCTCTCTCATCAGGTGGGGTTAGTGTCTCAGTTACCACATGATGCTATTGTGGGAAGGGATTTTCCAAAATTCTGGGAACTCTGGGATTGTCCTGAGGCCCCCATTGGTGCCCCTATAAACCAGGAAGATGACCAGAATTCCTCTGGGAGTGGTGAGGATTCTCCTGAATTTCCCTTGTCGGTATTGGCGGGGGAAACTCGAGAAACTGGGGAGGAGCCAACATCCTCAGATGGAAACCTGCCGTCTGTGGAGTTTTCGGATCTTGAGGTTCACAGGGAAAATTTTGCCACAGAACAGTTAAAAGACCCCACCCTAATAAAGGCACGGGAAAATGTGGTGAAAATAGATGGCGAGTTAGTGAACCCAGATAGGACTTGCCCTTATCCGTACTTCACTATGGAAAGGGACCTGCTATATCGAGTGGCTCAAAGGGCAGAAGAAACCATTGAGCAACTTGTAGTGCCCAAACCTTACAGGAAGTTGGTGTTAGAATTGGCTCATGGACACATTCTGGGAGGTCATCTGGGGACAGAGAAAACCAGAGAGAGGGTATTGCAGAGATTCTATTGGCCTGGGGTCATGAAGGAAATAGAAAAGTATTGTTCCTCCTGCCCTGTGTGTCAGAAGTCGGCACCTATGCCACATTTCCGTAACCCACTGGTACCTCTTCCTATCATTGAGGTCCCCTTTGAGAGGATCGCAATGGATTTGGTAGGTCCGATAATGAAGTCTGCTAGGGGGCATCAGTACATTTTGGTTATATTTGACTATGCCACCCGTTATCCGGAAGCAATTCCTCTCCGAAATACCTCGGCCAAAACCATAGCCAAAGAGCTATCCCTTGTTTTTAGCCGCGTGGGTATTTGTAAGGAACTGCTTACGGACCAAGGTACACCCTTTATGTCCCGGGTTATGAAAGAATTATGCAAGTTGTACAAAGTGAAGCAATTGCGTACATCTGTGTATCACCCCCAAACAGATGGGTTGGTTGAAAGATTCAACAAAACCCTAAAACAAATGTTAAAGAAGGTGGTGGATAGTGATGGAAAGAATTGGGATTGTCTAATACCCTATCTGATGTTTGCCATTAGGGAGGTACCCCAATCCTCTACGGGTTTCTAACCCTTCGAGTTGCTCTATGGGATACACCCAAGAGGGCTGCTGGATATCGCCAAGGAAACTTGGGAAAATGAGAGTTCTCCTCACAGGAGTGTGATTGAGCACGTCGCCCTGATGCAAGATAGAATTGCACAGGTAATGCCAATTGTAAAGGAACATTTAACCCAAGCGCAGTTAGCACAGCAGAGAGTGTACAACCGTGGGGCCAAGACCCGTACTTTTTCCCCGGGGATAGGGTCTTGGTGCTAGTCCCTACGGTTGAAAGCAAATTACTGGCCAAATGGCAAGGTCCATATGAAGTAATTGAAAAAATTAGGGAGGTGAACTACAGGGTTAGACAGCCAGGAAGGCAAAAGCCGGAGCAGATCTATCACGTCAATCTGCTGAAAGCCTGGAGGGATAGGGAATCCCTAGTCGCAGAGACTTTGTCACAAGTACAGCCTGATTGCTTAGTTCCTGAGGTTGGAATAGCAGACACCTTATCGAAACCCCAACAACAGGAGGTTAAAGAGTTTGTACTTCGTAACAAAGAGATTTTCTCTGAGCTTCCTGGACAAACATCTGGCGTAGAGCATGACATTATCACCCCGCCAGGAGAAAGGGTAAAACTAAAACCTTATAGAATACCAGAGGCCCGACGGGAGGCAATACGTGGGGAGGTTCAAAGGATGCTGGAATTGGGTGTGATAGAGGAGTCCCAGAGTGACTGGTCCAGTCCTATTGTACTAGTGCCCAAACCTGATGGGAGCTGGCGGTTTTGTAACGATTTTAGACAATTAAATAAAGTTACAAAATTTGACACCTACCCCATGCCACGTATAGATGAGTTGATTGACCGGCTGGGAACAGCCCGATATATGACAACTCTTGATCTCACCAAAGGGTATTGGCAAATTCCCCTGGCCGAGTCGGCCAAGGAGAAAACTGCGTTTGTAACCCCAGATGGGGCATTCCAATATAAGAGAATGCCGTTTGGGTTACAGAATGCACCGGCAACATTCCAGCGGAAAATGGATAAGATTCTGAGGCCCCATCAGAAATATGCTGCAGCTTACCTGGATGATGTGATTATCCATAGCACAGACTGGGTCTCACATTTGCCAAAAGTACAAGCAGTCCTAGACTCTATCCGGGAAGCTGGGTTTACGGCCAATCCAAAGAAGTGTACCATTGGACAGGAGGAGGCCAAATATCTTGGGTACACTATTGGGAGGGGGGTGATAAAACCCCAAGTCAATAAAGTCGAGGCCATACAGAGTTGGCCACGTCCCAACAGCAAGAAACAGGTACGAGCCTTTCTGGGAATCGCTGGCTATTATCGACGATTCATTCCCCATTTTGCTTCTCAGGCTGTGCCCCTCACCAACCTGACAAAAGGGAAAGAGTCGGTTATGGTTAAATGGTCCCCAGAGGCTGAGGAAGCATTTCAGTCCTTAAAAACAGCCTTATGTAGCCAGCCAGTGTTGTACTCACCAGACTTCTCTAAGGACTTTGTTGTACAAACTGATGCATCAGACGTTGGGTTAGGAGCAGTGTTATCCCAGGTCTGGAACGGGGAAGAGCACCCAGTCATTTACCTCAGCAGGAAGTTAAAGTCCCATGAGGTAAATTACTCCACGATTGAGAAGGAATGTTTAGTGTAGTGGGCTCTAGATTCCCTTCGGTACTATCTGCTAGGTAGGCACTTTGACCTGGTGACTGATCACGCTCCTTTAAAGTGGATGGCTCAGAACAAGGAGACCAATAGAAGGGTAAATAGGTGGTTCCTAGCCCTACAGGAATTTAACTTTACAGTTAAGCATCGCCCTGGTGTTAAAATGGGGAATGTGGATGCTTTGTCTCGGATACATGCGTGTCTGACTGCTGGTGTTACAACCCCAAGGTTGAAACAAGAGGGGGGGTATGTGGCAGCAGGCAGGTAAAGTCACCTGGTTGTATCCAGGATGGTAAATATGTGTGTCCTAGATTCAGGCTTTATGCAGACTTTTACAATTAGAGGGGAAGAGTTAATGAGCCCAGCTGAATTAAGTGGGCTCATTAAGGCCTCTACAAAAAACCCCAGCATGCATAGGGGGATGCTCCATCCTGGAACCAGTTTTGTGTGTATAGACTGGGGAGTCTGAGATCTGTTCTGTGCGGTGAGTTAACGCCTGTGTGGCAAACCCCTACAAAAGAGACAGGGACTGGGGCAGCACAAGGCTGCACCCAGTTGTTAGACAGGGAGTCTACGTGTGTAGTTAGAGGTCAAGCTGACCAGGATTTATTTTCTTGTTTTATTTTGTTTGGCTGTTATATGTATCACTGCATGTAGCCTAAATAAACCGGATCTTTTGTTTTTTGCACCTACACCGCTGTCTGCTGTGCCTGACTTTGTGTTGTGAACCCATCCAGGGGGTCACACACACCCGCTACCGAGCGAACCCCCTCACAATATATATATATATATATATATATATATATATATATATATATATATATATATATATATATATATATATGTGTGTGTGTGATTCTGCACTTCTGCCTAGTGGGTGCACATGCTGTTGGCATGCCACTTCTTTTGTTATTAGTCACAGCAAAAGCCAATCAGTGGTTGCTGGCCAATGGATGTCGGCTGGCACCCACCGATCATCATGAAGACACACAGGATAGAGCTCTGCTATGTAAACAAGGCAGAGCTCCATTCTGACAGGGGGAAGTGATGGATTTTCTTGCCTTGAAAAGCAGGGAAAGCAAATCCAAAACCTAACACAGTACACAAAAACACTGGCTAGACACACAATTTAAGCTTTGATTGCCCTAGATGTTTAACCCACTTCCCAGCCAGTGTCATTAGTACAGTGAGAGTGCATAATTTTAGCACTGAGCACTGTATTAGTGTCACTGGCTCCCACAAAGTATCAAAAGTGTACGTTTGCCACGTACACACGATTAGACTATCCAGAAGACTTGGTCCAGCGGACCAGAGTTCGCCGGACAATCCGCCCATGTGTGGGCTCCGGCGGAATTTTTTCCCCAAAAGTCCGGCGGACTTATAAAGAAGTTTTGACTCAAAAATTGTCCACCGGACTATGAGTTTGGCGGAAAATCTGGCCGTCTGTGTGCTAGTCCGCTGGACTTTTGAAATGAACAGATTTTCTCACATGGAGAAAAGTTAGTTCATTTTGAACGTGCTCCAGGTAGACGGGACTAGAGCAGGAAGTCAATGTCTGCGCCTTCATGGACGAGATTGACACCTCTCTAGCCTCATCACCCGGTATGGACTTAAAGGGGAAGCCCTACGCCGAAAGAACGGCGTGGGGGTCCCCCCAAGGTCCATTTCAGACCCTTATCCGAGCATGCAACCCGGCCGGTCAGGAAAGGGGGAGGGGACGAGCGAGCACCCCCCCCCCGAGCCGTACCAGGTCGCGTGCCCTCAACATGGGGGGGTGCTTTGGGGAAAAGGGGGCCATGTGGCCCCCCACCCAAAGCACCTTGTCCCCATGTTGATGAGGACAAGGGCCTTTTCCCGACAACCCTGGCCGTTGGTTGTTGGGGTCTGCGGGCGGGGGGCTTATCAGAATCCTGAAGCCCCCCAGATACTGGCCCCCACCCTATGTGAATGAGTATTGGAGTACCATGTACCCCTACCCATTCACCTGTGAAAAAAAGTGTAAAAAAAAACACAACACGTTTTTAAAATAATTTATTGCACAGCTCCGGTGGTCTTCTTCCATCTTGGGGGGTCTTCTCGCTGGACTCCTCCGCTGTCTTCTGCTCTTTTACTAGCGGAGGAGCCCGGCTTTCTTCTTCATCGCCACCCCCATATGGGAGTCTTCTTCCAACTTCGGGGGTCTTGTCCCCCTCTTTGGGGGTCTTGTCCCCATCTTCAGTTCTTCTTGCCGGGCCTCCGCTCCTTCTTCCAGCTCTTTTACTAGCGGTGGCTCGGTCTTCTGTTGTCGTCTCCGTCGCTGCCGCCTTCTCTTCTCTTCTCTTCTTCCTTGAGATATTGACTCTACGCTGTCTCCGGCCGCAATGACAGGGACGCATTGTGTGGCGACTTATATAGGGACAATGGGACAATCATCCGGTGACCCCGCCCATTGTCCCTATATAAATCCCTGTCATGGTACCAGTATCTCGCAGCCGGTCCGGTGATACCGTATGAGTGTAGATCTACTTAGTGTCCTTCAACTGAGCCGCCAGGCTCCTTCTGAGAAGCCAGCCTTATGCATGGCCTTCTCCTGAAGAGTCCTCCCCTGGGTGCTTCTCCAGTTGCTGGGCCGCTCCACAGATGAGACGGCACCAAATCACCTTTGAATCCTCCTCTCAGTTACATTGCCTCGGGCTAACCAGCCCCGAGACTTGAAATTGCATGGATCCGCACCCCAGGCCATGAGGGCCATGAGGGCTGGTCAGGAGGACCAGGACCAAGCAGACAGAAAAATCTTCTGGACCAGAATCCAGAAGTACCCGATGTCAGTACCTTAAATACCCTCTCCCAGAATGCAGAGCAGGATGACACACCCACTGGGCTGGTTCAGAGAAAGAATGGCATTCGATATGCATAGCTAAATTGCATTCTTACACCTGCCAGTGGTAACAGCGACACCTATGGCCAAGGAGAACCCAGTGCAATCCAGCTAGACTGGTACCGAAGCCATAATTTGGTATAATTAACCCTAAAACTCAACTGTGGTTTTAGGAACTTTAAATAGAAAAAAAAAAACATAGCACGTGCTCTTCAGGAGCCGACACTACATGTATATGAAAAAAGGGTAAGGTATACAACTCAAAAAGATGGCACTGTAAGCCATGCAAGCTGAAAACACATTTCAGATACAATGGGTCTCAAGATGGCATTATTAAGATGTAATGTCAATACTAGGGATGGGCCAATCACCCCCCTGTTCAGTTTGCAGCAGAATGTGCGAACAGGCAAAAAATGTGTTTGAACACGCGAACACCGTTAAAGTGAATGGGACACAAACATGAAAAATCAAAAGTGATCATTTTAAAGGCTTATATCTAAGTTATTGTCTTAAAAAGTGTTTGGGGGCCTGGGTCCTGCCCCAGGGGACATGTATCAATGCAAAAAAAAGTTGTACAAAATGGCAGTTTTTTCGGAAGCAGTGATTTTAATAATGCTTAAAGTGAAACAAAAATAAAAGTGTAATATTCCTTTAAATTTCATACCTATAGTATGCCTGTAAAGTGGCACATGTTTCCCGTGTTTAGAACAGTCAGAGAGCAAGGAAAAAAGGTAATTTAAAAGTACCAGCGCTAGCGACTATAATGAATTGTCGGTCCCGGCAATACACATAAAAGTTAATTGATAAAAATGGCATGGAATTCCCCCACAGGGGAACCTCAAACCAATTTTTGTTTTTTTTAATGCATGAGGGTCCCCCCAAATTCCATACCAGGCCCTTCAGGTCTGGTATGAATATTAAGGGGAATCCTTAGTTGAGATTTGAGATCCATGAGGAGATAGAATTGAGGAGCGGAAATATAGATCTGTGTGTCATCGGCATAGAGGTGGTATTGGAACCCATGGGAGACTATCAACTGGCCCAGGGAAGAGGTATAGAGCGAGAATAAGAGGGGCCCAAGGACGGAGCCTTGGGGTATCCCAACAGAATGAGGAAGAGGAACAGAAGAGATGGAGTTGTAAATGACACTTAAAGTGCACTGAGATAGGTAGGAGGAGAACCAGGATAAAGCAGAATCACGAAGGCCAACGGAGTGTAGTTTTCTGAGGAGGAGCAGGTTCTCAACTGTGTCGAAGGCAGCAGAAAGTTATAAGAGTACGAGTATGGAGTAATGCCCATTGGTTTTAGCAGTTAGTAGGTCATTGGTGAGTTTTAGTAGGGCAGTTTCAGTGGAATGAAATTTCCCCAACACACACATTTATTATTATATACTCTTTCCCTAACACACACGGTGCATATAATCAGCTCTTCCCTTAATCACTCCCACAGGAAGTTGTATGTGTAAGGAAGCAGTCACTAATACATTTACTTGGAGACACCATATCAGAAAGAAAAAAATGAACTTTAAAAATTCAAGTGTTTATAAAATATGGAGCAAGATCTGACCAAGACCGCTGTGTAAGGACATCAGAGATACATTTGTAGACCTGCACAAGGCTGGGATGGACTACGGTACAATAGGCAAGCAGCTTAGTGAGAAGGCAACAACTGCTGGCACAATTATTAGAAAATGGAAGAAGTTCAAGATGATGGTAAATCTCCCTCAGTCTGGGGTTCCATGCAAGATATCACCTCATGGGGCATCAATGATTATGAGAAAGGTGAGGGATCTGCCCAGAACTACATGGCAGGACCTCTTCAATGACCCAAAGAGAGCTGGGACAACAGTCGCAAAGAAAACCATTAGTAACACACTACGCCGTCATGGATTAAAATGCTGCAGCGCATGCAAGGTTCCCTTGCTCAAGCCAAAGCATATCCAGGCCCATCTGAAGTTTGCCAATGACCATCTGGATGATCCAGAGGATGATTGGGAGAAAGTCATGTGGTCTGATGAGACAAAAATAGAGCTTTTTGGTCTAAACTCCACTCACCGTGATTGGCGGAAGAAGGATGAGTACAACCCCAAGAACACCATCCCAACCGTGAAACATGGAGGTGGAAACATTCTTTGGTGCTGCTTTTCTGCAAAGGGGATAGGACAACTGCAGCGTATTGAGGGGAGGATGGATGGGGACATGTTTCGTGAGATCTTGGCCAACAACCTCCTTCCCTCAGTAAGAGCATTGAAGATGGGTCATGGATGGGTCTTCCAGCATGACAATGACCCGAAACAAACCTGGTCAAGAACTACAGGAAATGTATGATCTCTGTAATTGCAAACAAGGGTTTCTGGTCTCTGTACCAAATATTAAGTTATGCTTTTCTGATGTATTAAATAGCAGATTTGCCTTTATCGGTGGCGGGAGAGGGCCCCCTCCCACCACACACTCCGGTGCCCTCTGCCACTTACCGGTGGAGGCGATTGGGTCTTCTTTCGTTTTAGGTATGGAGCTGAGTGAGGGAAAGAGATGGCCTCCACCCAGCTGCATACCAATGCAAGACGACTTTTTATTATTTTATTTTTTTATTGCATTTTTGTGTAAATATGAGATCTGAGGTCTTTTAGACCGAGATCTCATATTTAAAGTGGAGAACCACTGTAAAAAAAATGTACATTAATATTCACAAAAATATTTTAAAAAAACATTTGGATTTACCAGAAACCCCTGTTGCTAGGCAGTCTTCCTAATCTGCCTCTTCCTCCTCTTTGGTGAGCTGCCCCGTTACCTTCTGGGACATGTGTGTGTCCCAAAAAACAATGGGGCCATTTTCAAAACGCGACTAGCACATGCACAGTAGGAAACAGGCAGTGAAGCTGTAAGGCTCCACTGCCTGTTTGCCTTCGTTAAGATGGTGGCGCCAGCACCCAATCCGCTGGACGGATCAGCCTTGGGCGGCCGACATTACGGGCTCGCTGGACAGATAAGTGTCCTTATTAAAAGTCAGCAGCTCTAGGCACGGAGGGACAGGCAGAACCCATGCAAGTGATAGCCCCTGCATCCCTCACATACATCCCTGCAGGCCAGAACAGCAACCACCAACTTATGACACCTTCACCGGCTTCCACTGAATCATTACTTGGTGGTGGCCTCCGGGGCAGTGCCTTTTCTCTTGCTGGGCCTTCTCTTACACCACACCAGTGGTCTCCGTCCCTGCCACCCCTGCTCAGGACTGGTACTTCCAGCCAGGAGACTTTTACCTGAAGCTTTCTGAATTACTGGAGAGGGGTCTGGCCTCCACAGCAGCAAAGATAACTAGGGAAATCAATGCTGACTTAAAAAAATCTGGGCTCCAGAATGGAAGCCATGGAGAACAAACTGCATATGATGGTGACAGACACCAATCAAAACTCAGACCATATTCAGACACTTCAAGACAGGCTTGACTCAGCCCTTTCTAGGATCAATGAGCTAGAAAACAGATCCAGAAGATACAATTTTAGGATCAGAGGTTTACCAGAGTCAATCATGGATGTTAACCAAGCTACCCAGCAGATCCTCAAACCCTTGATCCCGAACATTCCACAGCACTGTATGGAATTGGACAGAGTTCACAGAGCCTTGGGACCCCCAAGAAAGGATGGTTCCCCCTGGTACATCATCGCAAAACCCCACTTCTACTTGGTCAAGGGGGAGATAATGAAGCAATCCAGAGAGATGAAACAGATTACACCTCAAGGCCACCCAATACTTTTTGCGGACTTAGCCCTCTCTATGATCCAGCAGAGATGGGCCTTGAAACCCCTACTTTCAGTCCTCACCCAAAAGGACATTAAATACTGGTGGACCTTTCCATTTGTTGTTAAATTTTACTTCAAGTGCAAGCATTACTCCTTTTCCAGTCTCCTGGAAGCGGAGAAAATCCTCCTATCCCTGAAGCCCCTCAAAAGGAGAAAGATATTCGAGAATTACAGTTCCCTCACGGTAGATATTATCATGGTACAGGAAACCCATTTCCCTCAATGGTACAGCTCCAATTTTCTCCACCATCAGTGAAAGGGATAATTTTGCCTGGTTTCCATGAATGATCAGTGGATTCCTCTACAGAGCTACCAGAGACAAATGTATGGTGCTTAACAAAAGCACAAAGATCCTGCAAGAATTTCCCCTTATAAACACAGTGTACACATGCAGTTTTGTCAGAGCCAGGGCAAGAAGAAAAGCATCAGTAAAATAGACACAATCCACTTACCTCGGATGAACACTGCACCCCGCCTGCTGCCACCATTAACTGAAAGGGTTAATTCTACCCGGTTTCTAAGAATGACCAGTGGATTCCTCTACAGAGCTCTGGGAGCACACAATGAAGAAGACACAAAATGGTTTCAAAGTATTCTCAGGTTTAATGGTAGCTTGGCTTGAGTTTTTATAAAAACTCAGAACAAAAGGCATCAAGGGGAGGAACAAGATATCAATCATATACATGTATATAGTATGACATTTTAGACATATAGCTTAAACTAGCAAGTAACAACATGTGTCACAGGATGTTGGTGATCAGCCTATCTGGGGACTCACAATCATTTATTTATTAGACATGTGCAGAGTAAAATATTTTGTTTCGGAATTTCGTTTTCGTCCGAAAAATTAATTTATTAGTTACTCCCAAAATTCGTTTTTATTTATTTTGTTTTTCGATTAAAAATTGCATTCGTCCGAAAATCCACATGAATTACGGTCGAATCTGTCTTTGAAGGCTTATGGTGTCTGTCGAATGTATAAAGAAGATTCGACTGAGCTAGTATATAGCATACTTCGTGTGAACTTTAGAACCCTATTAAAGTCTATGGGACTCCAACGTTCAAAATCTAAAGTGCTCATTTTAAAGGCTAATATGCAAGTTACTGTCCTAAAAAGTGTTTGGGGACCCGGGTCCTGACCCAGGGGACATGTATCAATGCAAAAAAAAGTTTTAAAAATGGCCGCTTTTTCGGGAGCAATGATTTTAATAATGATTAAAGTGAAACAATAAAAGTGTAATATTCCTTTACATTTCGTAGCTGGGGGGTGTCTATAGTATGCCTGTGAAGGGGCGCATGTTTCTGGTGCTTAGAACTGTCCCTGCACAAAGTGTCATTTATGCAGGAAAAAAAGTCCTTTAAAATTACTTGCAGCTATTATGAATTGTCGGCTCCGTAATACAGAGAACACTCATTGAAAGTCATTGATAAAAAATGTTTTTTTTAAAAAGCGTGGGGGTCCCCCAAATTCAATTACCAGGCCCTTTCACGTCTGGTATGGATATTAAGGGGAACCCTGCGTCAAATAAAAAAAAAAATTGACATGGGGTTCCCCCTAAATATCCATACCAGACTCTTTATCCGAGCACGCAACCTGGCAGGCCACAGGAAAGGAGGGGGGGACGAGAGAGCGCCCCCCCTCCTGAACCGTACCAGGTCACATGCCCTCAACATTGGGAGGATGCTTTGGGGGTCTGTGACCCCTCAAAGCACCTTGTCCCCATGTTGATGAGGACAAGGGCCTCATCTCCAAAACCCTGGCCGGTGGTTGTGGGGGTCTGCGGGCGGGGGGCTTATCAGAATCTGGAAGCCCCCTTTAACAAGGGGACCCCCAGATCCCGGGCCCCCTCCCTGTTTGAAATGGTAAGGGGGTACAAAAGTACCCCTACCATTTCACAAAGAAAGTGTAAAAAATAGTTAAATAAGACAAACACACTTTTGAAAAATTCCTTTATTAAAAATAAAAAAAAATTAAAAAAAAGATTCCAGCGGTGGTAATCCACTCTTGCTATCCAGCGACGCTCCGGGGTCCAGTGATGGCTGATCTGATCCAGCGCAGAGAATCCCTCAATCTTCTGTCTCCACAGAGGAGACACTGCAGGGATCCCGGCGGCCTGACGTTTGTTATATGCGGACGGCGGGGCCATCCGTAACCTGACCCCGTCCCCTCTGACCCAAGGGGAAACCCGGGGTTCCCTAGTGACATATGGGTGACCCCGCCCCCTCTAATGTAACAGAAACCTGCCTGTGTTACATCAGAGGGGGGCGGCGTCACTACTATGGGCTGCAATAATGAAGTATAAGAAAAAAAAAAAAAATATATATATATATATATATATATATATATATATATGTATATTTTATTTAATCAGCGATAAATACCACAGTTACCAGAAAATTCATAAAAATCCCATCCCATGAATAATTCATAGATAGTCCTTAGAAATGTTTCATATACCCAAATATCTTATTACCACCTATGTGATTATTCAAAACATTATTTCCCTGTAACTACAACCACAGAACGATATATATAAAAAACACACATTAATAACATAAGACCAACATAAAACACAAACAGAGGTACCTCACACATCAACCATATCCAGAGATTCCAAATCAGATAGTATTAACTAATATAAGATAATAAAATGATACAAGTTAATTGGAGTCTCTGTATATGGGTTTCCCAGGAATAGTGAAAGCTGATGTTACCATGAAACACATCAGGTGCTTAGTATGGAGATGCAGGGAGGGGGGTTGTTTAGGCTGGAGAGACAGGGGGGTGTTTAGGGTGGAGAGGCAGGGGGGTGTTTAGGGTGGAGATGCGGGGGGGGGGGGTGTTTAGGATGGAGAAAGCCCACAGCTGCCAGTCACTGCCACGCATCACAACCCTCAGCAGCCCCACCCACCATGAAGCTCTGCAGTAGCTGAGAAAAGTGATCACAGCTGGGGGTAGGGGGGCCAGGCTCACGGGAGGACACAGTACTCACTGGGTGGAACAGTCACTCGTTAGCCGCCTTGCAGAGGAGTCCGTGGGGAGGAAGCATTATGCCAAGAGAGAGAGAGACATGCCAACAGAAAATAGAGAAGGTCAGCTGTTGCAATCCTCTCCAATCCTTTCCACTCACCTGGTGCTCTTGTACACTAAGAAAGTATACACCAACAATATTGCGCAAAAGGAAAAATAGAAAAAATGCCAAGAAGTGTGTATGGTTAGCAGCCAGCACGCTAAAACTAGGGATTTTTTTAGCTGAGAAATCGGTGAAAAATTTAGTGCAAGCGCTCAACCTGTATACACTTCTTATAATACTACAAAGTGATATAAATTCAAATGTATATATAAATAACCCAAAAGCAAAAGTAAATACAGTATTATACAGGTAAAAAATATAAACATATATATAGTGACTTATACATGTGTATATATAACCAAAAAATGGTGATTATTAGGATATTGAATCCCAAAAGGGAAACAGTGACTGTGGATAACTGTAAACAAATCACAGTGACGAAATCTATAAATAGGTATATAGTCCAAAGCAATCGTGCAAAGTGCCAATATCAGCCAGGGTTCTGTAATGTTGTGACCGAAGAGAACAATGTTTCACCATGTGACGATCCCACCACCGTATAAAGTGCAGGCTTACCGGATCTATATGACCCTAACAGGCATACGCCTCAGGGGTCAATCACAGCTTGCGATCCCAAAAAGGACTCAAGAATTGGATGTATCAGTCAAATCATGTACGATCCCACCAGATCCCAGCAGATAGCTAGATGTGGTCAATATTCCTCATGTGCATGTACAAATCCAACAACGACTCATAGGTAGGCATAAAGGATGAGAAGACGGAGCCAACATAGCATAATAACGTTTTTTTAAAAAACTTTAATTAAAAAATATTTTCTAAAACTCACATTTCAAGAAGAACAATCAAGCGTGTCAGAGAGATAAAAATGGCAGTAGCGGAGTCCTCCCGACGCGTTTCGACCCACCGGTCATCATCTGGGGTAGACTCACACTACTGTCCTACTGCCTTATATAGATGAAATGATGGCAATCCCCCATGTGTTGTGAATATGCCCACTTCCGGTCTATCCAAGATGGCGGACGGGCGTGCGTTCCACGCCTCGATTATTATGCGTTCCACCAGTATAACTACACCCTTTGACCTCGGGAATCCCATTAAGAAGTGATGGTAGCTATACTTCCGGTATACGGAAAAATGGCGGCCCGGCGTGCGTTCCACGCCTCGCTTAAAATGCGTTTCACCCATTCGTATTGATGTATGAGAAAAAATGTAGACAGGGGCCTGTTTGAAATGATCTCTATGTGGAGAGGGGCCGACATCCAGAAAGAATTAAGAAACAAATGGGTGAAAATTGTGTCAAGAACCCTTTTGAAGATGGTGGTTGTGAACCGGAAGTGCGCATCCACAAAACCCGGAACCGGAAGTAAATGTGCATCACTTCCGGAGCGGGATGGGGATGTAAACAAAACATAGATATAGAAAAATCGCTGTCTATTCTCTTATACTGATGAAAAGGTGGCGCTAATGACACCTAATGGCCGCTAATGGAATTGCGACTAGATAATACATAAAGTAAGCCATCAATACTTCACACTGTACAAAAGATATACAAAAAATACATCACGTGTTACAGAGTGATAACCTTCTGGTCAAAATGACTGTGTGACCAGTCACCCCGACCATAAAGTGACCACAGTCACCACTCTACAACCATATAGATGGATGAATATTATTGATAATATCATTCAAAAAATAAATGAAATTGAAATTGAAATTATAAATATCTAAAATAAATTAAGAACTGCTACATAGATAATACCCACGGGTAAGAACCTACCCGATGCCAGACTACAAACATGCCCAATACCAGACTATACATTGATAATGCCTAAAGGTCCTATGAATCATCAATGAACGAATTAATGTCCCACTCCACATTCATACCGAATGGGGAGTGGGACTGAAGATCATATATCCAAAATGTTTCGAGCCTGGAGACCCCGCGAGTGAGGGGTCCCCCTCTCCAAGGTGGGGTGTATTTATCTATCGCGATAAATTGGGTGCCACGTAAGTCATTATTGTGGCATTCCCTATAGTGTTTCGGCACCGTATGCTTGGATAGTTTACTTCTAATCAGAGAAATGTGTTCGCCAACCCTCGTTGAAAAAGTTCTGGTAGTACGGCCCACATATTGCTTCCCGCAAGGGCATGTTATCAGATAGACCACATATTTAGTTTTGCAAGTGCAAAAACATTTGATAGAATATCTTTTGCCAGTTACTGTAGATGTGAATTCTAAAATTCTTCGTTGTGTCAGTGCATTGTGCTGACACACACTACATTTTTTGCACGGGAAATAGCCTAACATGTTATGGAAAAAAGTGGGCTGTGTTGGAGGGTTAATGATATTAGGGGCAATTTTACTTTGCAAGGTGGGAGCCCCTCTGAATAGGACATTAGCTCTTTCAGGAAGATTAGGACCCAGTACAGTGTCCTGTCTCAAAACCTCCCAATGTTTATTAAAAATCTGTTTTACCTGCCTATGTTGCATACTGAAGGTGGTTATGAAGGACCATTTAAATTTCTCACTGTCATTCCGAGGGGTTTTCACCTGCAAGAGGGTGTCTCTATTTATATTCGAGACTTCCTGTAGTTGTTTCTCTAAAGTCGTTGCATGGTACCCCTTGTCCAAAAACCGTTGTTTTAAACAGTTTGCCTGATCCACAAAAGTGCGATCGTCAGTACAATTACGACGCAGTCTAATAAATTGACTGCGTGGAACGGAAGTAAGCCAACTTTTATGATGGCAACTATCCATGGCAATATAGCTATTACGGTCGGTGGACTTAAAGTGAGTTTTAAAACTAAAACCCCCGGAAGTGATTCCAATCTCTAAATCGAGGAATTGGATTTTATCTGTGCTAGTCTGATAAGTCAAAGAGATTCCCCTGTCATTATTATTCAGACCACTGAAAAATTCAAGGAGGGCATCGGAGGTGCCCCCCCATAGGAGGAGGATGTCGTCTATGTACCGGACCCAAAAAATTAATGATGGGCTCCGCTGGGCATAGACGACATCCTCCTCCCATTTGGCCATAAAAAGATTGGCCAAACTGGGCGCAAATTTGGCCCCCATGGCCACACCCCTTTGTTGTGAGTAATACTGACCACCAAACCAAAAATAGCTATGGCTGGTGGCGAATTCCAATAATTCTATAATGTAATTACGTTGGCAAGGAACTAGCGTGCGTTCTTGTTCAAGAAAGAAGCGTACCGCTTCTATTCCCTTGTCCTGTGGGATACAGGTGTAAAGGGATGAAACATCTGCAGTAGCTATGATGCATTGTCCTTGGAACTGTATACCTTCCAATTTTCTGATGGTATCCCCAGTATCTTGTATATATGAGGGCATCTTTCTCACAAGAGGTTGGAGGTAAAAGTCTATGTATCTACCTATGCGTGCTGTAACCGAATTTATACCACTAACAATGGGTCTACCGGGGGGAGCTGTTAAGCTCTTGTGGATTTTAGGTAGATAATAGATGGTAGGTATTCTAGGGGATGTGGGGACTAAAAAAGCTTTCTCTTTTTTATTCAAGATTTTTTGTTCATAACCTTTATCAACAAGGGCTTTTAATTGTTTTCTGTAAACATTTGTGGGGTTATTGGGTAATTTCCGATATGTGTCTGGTTCACTTAAGATATTTGCCATTTCCTCCTCGTACTGAGTTATATCTAGTACAACTATGCCCCCTCCCTTGTCGGCTGGGCGTATTATAACTTGCTTTTGGTCACAGAGAGACCTCAATGCAACTCTCGGTAAAGAAGTGGAGTGATGTTTTTTCACTGGTAATTTGGCTAGATCGCTGAGTACTAGATCTCTGAAAATTTTCACTGCAGGGGCAGTGGATACCGGAGGGGAGAAAAGGGAGGGATTAGATAACCCTGAGTGGACAGTGCCTGACGTACTGGCATGGTAGTCTGTGCGATACGGGTTGGATGTGAGATATCTTTGAATATTCAACTTCCGTGTAAATTTGTGTATATCTATAAATGTAGAAAATTTGTTGAGTTTGTTAGGGGGTGCAAATTTTAAGCCCTTGTCTAAAACCAACATCTCTTCAGATGTGAAAGACCTAGAGCTCAGATTGAAAACCCCCTGCCCTATCAGAGCCTTCTTCTCTTTCCGTCTTTGTAATCTCCTTCCCCCTCTACAACCTCTCCTCGTTCTTGACCCCTTTTTTTGGGGTGT
This sequence comes from Lithobates pipiens, assembly GCF_037356315.1. Classification (NCBI taxonomy): domain Eukaryota; kingdom Metazoa; phylum Chordata; class Amphibia; order Anura; family Ranidae; genus Lithobates; species Lithobates pipiens. Next base: position 273,919,206 of record NW_027507790.1, on the reverse strand, counting down.
GGGTCCTCGTGAAAACCCTGTTGTTCATAATTGGTATTGGGAGGATTGTATGGATAGGGGGAAGGAGAATGCCTGGTGTAAGTGATGTCAGAACTCCTCATATCGCGTAAGGGTGCAAACCTATTCTGCGAGGGAGGTATGTCTTCATAATGTTGGCTTCCTCTATTATAATGATTGGGGGAGTTGACCTCCCGGGGGGGGAGATAATTTTGATGGTTAGAAGGGTATGGTGTACGTGGTGAATGGTAATATGGTGAATTATTATGATCCACGGGGGCTGGGATGTTTCTGTGATGGGAATGATCCCTTTGGTACCCACGCCCTCCTCTCTTACCTCTTGGACCCCCCCTACCCCTTTTATGATTATTTGTCCTATATGGACTAAAATGTTGAACATTGTGTGTTCCCCTGTCGGGCCCCCTTTGGACAGCCTCACTATATGTTCTGGAAGGCGGTATATCCTGGGAGGCAGAAATTCCAGGATTTAAACTGCCCTCCATATTCACAGAAGGAGTAGTTTGGTTAAGAGGTGGTGCTAAAAATAATTTTTGCCATCCAAATACGTTGTTTGTCTTATAGTCATTCGTATCTCGGGAATATTTTTTCTGTTTTTTATTCTTTTGGTCTCGGTCCTCTTTTTCCAAATGGTTGAGTAAATTGGACGAGAGGGAGTTGTATTCCGACGACCCTTTATATGTATTTAGTTTATCTCTAATTTCTTTAATTTCTTTATCTATATTTAATAGACATGCCTTTTTCTTTAAGATGAGGAAAGAAAGAAGGTTGGTTCCTGCCTCGTTAAAATATTTGAACCAAGAATCAGGATCTGATTCTCCCTGTTGAGGACAAACGTCCCATCTGAGGCTACGGGGAACCATCTGTTCCATGATGTATTGTTGTAAAAATACCAAATCCCACTCCAGGTGTAATTCAGTCGACATGATATTTTTCAATCTTAAAAAAAGGCCTCCGATTTCAGTATTGCTACTATCGGGGACAAATACACCATCTGCATTCACTTTATGTGAAGCTCTATAGTCAAATACATCCATAATGACTGTGGATATTTCTTTGCAAATGCTGCAATATTAATCCACTAAAACCAAAAAAGAAAGTATACACCAACAATATTGCGCAAAAGGAAAAATAGAAAAAATGCCAAGAAGTGTGTATGGTTAGCAGCCAGCACGCTAAAACTAGGGATTTTTTTAGCTGAGAAATCGGTGAAAAATGTAGTGCAAGCGCTCAACCTGTATACACTTCTTATAATACTACAAAGTGATATAAATTCAAATGTATATATAAATAACCCAAAAGCAAAAGTAAATACAGTATTATACAGGTAAAAAATATAAACATATATATAGTGACTTATACATGTGTATATATAACCAAAAAATGGTGATTATTAGGATATTGAATCCCAAAAGGGAAACAGTGACTGTGGATAACTGTAAACAAATCACAGTGACGAAATCTATAAATAGGTATATAGTCCAAAGCAATCGTGCAAAGTGCCAATATCAGCCAGGGTTCTGTAATGTTGTGACCGAAGAGAACAATGTTTCACCATGTGACGATCCCACCACCGTATAAAGTGCAGGCTTACCGGATCTATATGACCCTAACAGGCATACGCCTCAGGGGTCAATCACAGCTTGCGATCCCAAAAAGGACTCAAGAAGGACTCAAGAATTTTTGGACAAGGGGTACCATGCAACGACTTTAGAGAAACAACTACAGGAAGTCTCGAATATAAATAGAGACACCCTCTTGCAGGTGAAAACCCCTCGGAATGACAGTGAGAAATTTAAATGGTCCTTCATAACCACCTTCAGTATGCAACATAGGCAGGTAAAACAGATTTTTAATAAACATTGGGAGGTTTTGAGACAGGACACTGTACTGGGTCCTAATCTTCCTGAAAGAGCTAATGTCCTATTCAGAGGGGCTCCCACCTTGCAAAGTAAAATTGCCCCTAATATCATTAACCCTCCAACACAGCCCACTTTTTTCCATAACATGTTAGGCTATTTCCCGTGCAAAAAATGTAGTGTGTGTCAGCACAATGCACTGACACAACGAAGAATTTTAGAATTCACATCTACAGTAACTGGCAAAAGATATTCTATCAAATGTTTTTGCACTTGCAAAACTAAATATGTGGTCTATCTGATAACATGCCCTTGCGGGAAGCAATATGTGGGCCGTACTACCAGAACTTTTTCAACGAGGGTTGGCGAACACATTTCTCTGATTAGAAGTAAACTATCCAAGCATACGGTGCCGAAACACTATAGGGAATGCCACAATAATGACTTACGTGGCACCCAATTTATCGCGATAGATAAATACACCCCACCTTGGAGAGGGGGACCCCTCACTCGCGGGGTCTCCAGGCTCGAAACATTTTGGATATATGAACTTCAGTCCCACTCCCCATTCGGTATGAATGTGGAGTGGGACATTAATTCGTTCATTGATGATTCATAGGACCTTTAGGCATTATCAATGTATAGTCTGGTATTGGGCATGTTTGTAGTCTGGCATCGGGTAGGTTCTTACCCGTGGGTATTATCTATGTAGCAGTTCTTAATTTATTTTAGATATTTATAATTTCAATTTCAATTTCATTTATTTTTTGAATGATATTATCAATAATATTCATCCATCTATATGGTTGTAGAGTGGTGACTGTGGTCACTTTATGGTCGGGGTGACTGGTCACACAGTCATTTTGACCAGAAGGTTATCACTCTGTAACACGTGATGTATTTTTTGTATATCTTTTGTACAGTGTGAAGTATTGATGGCTTACTTTATGTATTATCTAGTCGCAATTCCATTAGCGGCCATTAGGTGTCATTAGCGCCACCTTTTCATCAGTATAAGAGAATAGACAGCGATTTTTCTATATCTATGTTTTGTTTACATCCCCATCCCGCTCCGGAAGTGATGCACATTTACTTCCGGTTCCGGGTTTTGTGGATGCGCACTTCCGGTTCACAACCACCATCTTCAAAAGGGTTCTTGACACAATTTTCACCCATTTGTTTCTTAATTCTTTCTGGATGTCGGCCCCTCTCCACATAGAGATCATTTCAAACAGGCCCCTGTCTACATTTTTTCTCATACATCAATACGAATGGGTGAAACGCATTTTAAGCGAGGCGTGGAACGCACGCCGGGCCGCCATTTTTCCGTATACCGGAAGTATAGCTACCATCACTTCTTAATGGGATTCCCGAGGTCAAAGGGTGTAGTTATACTGGTGGAACGCATAATAATCGAGGCGTGGAACGCACGCCCGTCCGCCATCTTGGATAGACCGGAAGTGGGCATATTCACAACACATGGGGGATTGCCATCATTTCATCTATATAAGGCAGTAGGACAGTAGTGTGAGTCTACCCCAGATGATGACCGGTGGGTCGAAACGCGTCGGGAGGACTCTGCTACTGCCATTTTTATCTCTCTGACACGCTTGATTGTTCTTCTTGAAATGTGAGTTTTAGAAAATATTTTTTAATTAAAGTTTTTTAAAAAAACGTTATTATGCTATGTTGGCTCCGTCTTCTCATCCTTTATGCCTACCTATGAGTCGTTGTTGGATTTGTACATGCACATGAGGAATATTGACCACATCTAGCCATCTGCTGGGATCTGGTGGGATCGTACATGATTTGACTGATACATCCAATTCTTGAGTCCTTTTTGGGATCGCAAGCTGTGATTGACCCCTGAGGCGTATGCCTGTTAGGGTCATATAGATCCGGTAAGCCTGCACTTTATACGGTGGTGGGATCGTCACATGGTGAAACATTGTTCTCTTCGGTCACAACATTACAGAACCCTGGCTGATATTGGCACTTTGCACGATTGCTTTGGACTATATACCTATTTATAGATTTCGTCACTGTGATTTGTTTACAGTTATCCACAGTCACTGTTTCCCTTTTGGGATTCAATATCCTAATAATCACCATTTTTTGGTTATATATACACATGTATAAGTCACTATATATATGTTTATATTTTTTACCTGTATAATACTGTATTTACTTTTGCTTTTGGGTTATTTATATATACATTTGAATTTATATCACTTTGTAGTATTATAAGAAGTGTATACAGGTTGAGCGCTTGCACTACATTTTTCACCGTGCTCTTGTACACTGCCAGCTCTGCGCCCATCCGCTGCATCTGTGATCCGCTCCCCGTCTCACATCACAGGGTCCCGAACTGTTACAGTCAAGCCTCCTCATTCCAAGTTACAGTGAACCAGCCGGGAAACTGGGAGTGATGCAGCAGTGCCAAAAAAGCATTGCCCTATCGCCCTCCGGTCCCAGCCAATATAAAAAAAAGGACAGGGGCCAAGGACCAGTCACTGGAGAGTGGGAGTTGTTGTGGGCGCATTGCTTGCACCCTGAACATGCGCTGAACATGGGAAAATCAGCTTCCCTGCTTGGAAGCTTCCCATAGACTGCTGTGTGTCCAACGCACGGACACTTTTAAAGTGATATTTTTTTTTTTGGTCAAAAGCTTGGGGGGCAGTGCCTGTGCACCCCTATGGACGGGCCACCACTGATGCCAATTATTGGGCATGTTAGCCCATATATGATGGGAATGCCCTAGAATCGGTTCTTTCTGGAGGAGGATCTTTAACCTCAATGGAGGGGTCTCAAGCTGCGAGATCCCCAGGTCTCCAGAGGTCACACTGCTGAATTCACATATACCAAAGATCTCCAAATTTAACTGTAAATTGATACACTTCATACTGTTAGGATCCAAAATAAGGCCTGGAAGCAACCTTAAGTCTCAATAAAGTTGGTCAAACAGAAAGTTTAATGGATTATGGCACAAGAAAAAATGGCAAGTAACTTCACAGACTCGGCTCACAAGTTTGAAATGATCTGGGAGCCTTGGGCTTTATTCATGTGAATTTCCATCACCCCGGGTGTTGAACCACCCCAGGGCTCAGACCCATGTCTTGGTGAATGAACCTCCCTCCTTCCCCCTGCCCCCTCTCTCTTCTCTATCTCTCCTTCTTCTCTAGCTTGCGATCTTCTTTCCCACTCAGGGATCCTCACCAACATCTACTGAGGTCTTACTAGGGCTCTTTCCTAGCAATCAAAAGTTTTGTGAGGAGACCCTCTACAGGGGGGAGCAGGGGGGAGCAGGGTAGATGGGTGTCCAAACATCTGGCACAGTAAGTTCCCAATAGGGATATCCTTCCTTGCTTCCGGAGGGGGCCTACGCCTCTAACTTTAAGAGCCTCTAACCTGTAGCTACAGCTTCCGCTGGAGGTAGGTAATATACAAGTCTATTACAGATCTTAAGAGACTGGTATTTAATAATGTTTGTTGTTCTTGGGTTTACACATATATATCCACCTCTTGTTAATGCTTTGCGTTACCATGACTTGTAGTCCGCATATCCTAACTTTACCATTGATATTCTTCTCTGTAAAATAGTTTTTCTTTATTTCAAGAAAATAAAAACCCTTTGAAAGTAAAACTAATAAAGGGAATGGAGGACATTAGTTATGAAGAAAGGTTACGAGCACTGAACTTATTCTCTCTGGAGAAGAGACCCTTGAGAGGGAATATGATTTCAATGCACAAATACCATACTGGTGACCCCACAATAGGTATAAAACTTTTCAGTGGAAGGGAGTTTAATAAGACACGTGGCCACTCATTAAAATTATAAGAAAAGAGGTTTAATATTAAACTTCATAGAGGGTTCTTTACTGTAAGAGTGGCAAGGATGTGGAATTCCCTTCCACAGGAGGTGGTTTCAGTGGGGAGCATCAATAGTTTTAGATATGCACCTGAACGACCACAACATACAGGGTTATACAATGTAATACTGACATAAAATCACACACATAGGTTGGATTTGATGGACTTGTATCTTTTTTCAACCTCTCCTACTATGTAACTATGTACTATGTAATTATATATTTTGATTATTTTTTTGTTTATTTATTTATTTTTATTAATTTATTTCTTGTTTATTTTTATTTCTAATATTGCATTTATTTATTTTTTGTTTATTTTCAAGTTTATTTTTTTTATATTTATTTACATATATTTTTATGGTTAAGCTATTACTTATTTTATAGGTATTCCCTTACTCCAATAGACAAATAAATGTAAAAGGTGGCTGTGATGCGATTTAGTGGATAGGCATGCTCCCTTTTATAAACACTTGAATATGTGTTTTAAATTGCATTTTTTTTCTTTCTCACATGGTGTCCCTGTATAAATGTATTAGTGACTACTTCCTTATACATACAACTTCCTGTGAGAGTGATTGTCAGAAACCATGAAATCAGACCGAGACAGGAATACAGTTAAATCACTTTTTTAATAATAAAAGTAAAAGAACAAACATAGTCAAAACATAGCCAAAGTTAAGTAACCATAACGGATAGCCAGCCAAGCCAGAAGTCAGGGATCAATGTAGTGGACCAGCAAGCAGGATCTGGAGCCAGAAGGGATGCCAGCAAAGCAAGTCTTGAACAGGATTACAAGAGATCATTTCTGTGATGTTGACCAAGGAGAAGGCAGAGCTCCTCTGGACTGGACGGCTTAAGTAGGCAGGACTGACGAGCAGGATATCATCAACAGCCGAGTAACTGTGGAGAGATAGGAGCTGGCAATTAACTGACAGCTGAGTGGCCAGCTCAGAGAAGGAAAGGCTGAGCCCAGCCCTGACAGTGATTAATGGAAGGGCTGATTAAGCCGCCCGTGTGTGTTAGGGAAATCAAGGAGAATATAAACAGCAGAAGTACGTCTCTAGCTTCACCCCTACTGAAGAAGTCAATGCTTTGACGATACGCATCTAGGGGATGGAGCCTGTGTATTGACGTTACATTGTGGCCATCTTGAGAACCATTGTGTCTGAAATGTGTTTTTCAGCTTGCTCTGCTTACAGTGCCATCTTTGTATTGTATAATTACCTTTTTTATATATAATTCAACATTTTAAACAGAGAGCACTAGATTTTACCAGCCTTCTTTTTCATATCCATCATATCTGGTGAGATGATTGGGGTTTTTATCCCATGGGAATAAGCAATTTGGAGGAGGAAAGTGATTACCAGCACCATGCCAACCTTCTCTACTATCCCCAGAGGGGAACACTGCTGATTTTATTCAGATGTGAGGTGAGACTGGTGGAGGAAATCACAAGCACTTTGTATTTTTGCAAAGTTGATATATCGATTTTTAGAATTCACTTCAATCAGTCACAGATTTGAGTATGAACTTTATATATGAACTTTCAGCAATATATGTTTATTGATTACCATGTTTTCGTCATACTTGTTCTATTATTAATTGTTTTTGATTTATAGCGCAGCACTGTTTATTGATTATTTGCACTTTTTAAGTGAAGTGAGAACACTTGTTAGTGATAGCAGCTATTATTAATTATTGTTTTTTTACACTACTTTATTTCATGAGATTGCGCAGATTGATATGCACTTTATATGTCTTTGTATTTTACTGAACATCAATAAAAACAATTGAATTTAAAATAAGGCATATAATATAAACAGAAAGATTTTATAAAAAAAAAGAAGTGTTGATAAATGGGGATGAAGGAACAAGAAAAACAAGACATAAACAAATGAAACTTCGGCTTTAACTTGTTTGAGGTTTTTTTTGTCCTCCAGCTGCATAAATATGTGAAACAATTAAAAAATCCATATAAGACGGGAGACAGAATGACCTTCTTTGATGAAAATGGTGAATTTCCTTTCCACTACAAAATAGTAAATTGGATGAAGTCTAACCACCAACTTAGAACAAGCCTTTCCGATGTTGGTTTGTACACACCATGGGCTAAAGAAGAAGACCAACTTCACATTGACCCCAACAAAATAATATGGGATGAAGACAATAATACGGTGAGGAGGAGAACATGTGGCTCTCACTTTTCATGACATTGGCCACCCATTGTACAGTTTTCACAACAGATATGTAAAAATTATAATCAAACAATGATATTTGTGAGCATCACTCATGAGCTTTATAGATTCAAATATTATATTATCTGACCTTCACATATAAGTATAAATAACACAGAAATGAAACAAGAAATTATTTGTAGGGATTATTTCTTACTCATGCTGTTGTGGAAAATGTTATGAAGATGTATTGGATGTATTTTAATATGTATTGTCATAAGTCTCCCTGTGTTCGCTCTAAAGAGCTGACTCGGGCAGACTGACGCTGGTTGAGATCCGTTAGGTTGTGGTAAACTTCCTGTTGTTTGGAAAGAGGTGTTTGCAGAGTGGGGGGGGGGGGGGGGGTATGTCCGCCAGCAAAAGGGCTCCTGTGCATTGCACAGACAATCGTCTGAGGGGATATGTTTGCTCTGCAGGGATTGGTTGTGGGCTGGTGTATGCTCATTGTCTCTGCTGTGTCTGATCAGCACATGTCGGGATTCACATTCTCTGCAGATAACCTTCCATCCACAAGGAGGTGGTATACATTGTTCTCTGCAACAATGTATATTAAGGATTCTTATCAGTGGATTTGTAGTCATCATTCATTGGTTAATGTATAAATTCATTTATTCTGTGTCATGTCCTTATATGGTCATTCACATCCTGTGTTGATTTTCCTGTGAGGTCACAAACTGTGTAGGAGGGGTTTAGCTGTTGGAGGCAAACCCTCCAGGGTGTGGCTTCCTGTTGATATGTAAATAAAAGCAGATGCACGGGTCAGGCAACTCAGACATGCTGACCGATTTGAGAACGTAAGAATGCTGGTGATGTCTCTTTAATGGGGAACCAGAGGGGCCTGGCTGAGAAGCAGCCAGGGGGAGATGAGGATGTAGAAATGCTGGTGATGTCTGAATACTTGGATGAGTGAGTTGATAGCTAGGGTAAAGTATTATATCATTAAGATGGAAATGGGTGATTATATGAGCACAATAGATGTGGCAATGTGCATAGCATACAGCCAAAATTCTACCATAATACTCATGGACTATGGGGCTTTCTATGGGGAATGACTTCTGTCCCTCAGGTTAAAATAATTTCAAGTGTATGTAACCCATACTCTCTTAGTCCTCCTGTTTTCTCTATTGACCACTTCAATACCGGGCACTTTTCCTCCTTCCTGCCCAGGACAATTTTCAGGTTTCAGTGATGTCGCATTCTGAATGACAATTGCGCGGTAATACAACACTGCACCCAAACTACATTTTTTTGTATTTTCTTCCCACAAATAGAGCTTTCTTTTGGTAGTATTTGAACACCTCTGGGTTTTCTTAGTTTTTTTGCTAAGCAATCTAAAAAAGACCAAATTGTTTGAATAAAAAAAGGTTTTTTTAATTTTGGTTATAAAAATGTGTTTTCTCCTTCACTGACGGGCACTGATGATGTAGCACTGATGGGCACCGATGGGTGGCACTGATAGGCAGCACTGATGGGCACTGGTAGGTGGCTGTGATGTGCACTGACAGGCGGCACTGATTGGCACTGATAGGCAGTACTGATTGGCACTGACAGATGGCACTGATGGGCAGCACTGATGAAGAGGTACTGATGAGGTACTGACAGGTGTTACTGCTGGGCACTGATTGACACTGTGGCGGGCACTTATTGGCACTGTAGTGGGCACTGATTGACACTGATATGGGCACTGTCTGGCAGCTGATGGGCACTGACTGTCAGCTGTGGGGCACATCTGATGGCGGCTGTGTTGATAATAAATGTGCTGATTATCAGCACAGGGAGGGCTGCTGATTGGCTCTCCCTGTCAGAACAAACCGAAGAATGCCATTTACTGACACTTCCTGGTTCACGTGATCATCAGCTGTGATTGGTCACTGCTGATCAAGTTATAAGGAGCCTCCATCAGAGGCTTTATACCATGATCAGAGATGCGGTGTGTCAGACTGACATGCCACACTCCCAGACGCTCGCCGGCATGTTATCCTGCTGAACTTCATATGATGCCTAGGCAGGGTGACAGAACCGCCGCCCAGGCAGAAAGTGGTTAAATATACCATTGAAATATTTGTTTAAAATGAAAAAATAAATAAAATAAACAGGGTAAGGCTGACAACATTTTGTTACAAAAATATATATATATTTTTTTTAAATATATTTTTATTCAATAAATGCAGTACATAACAATATTTTCAAAAGACAAATACTTTTTACAAACTCCCCTTGTCAAGGTACATTGTGTGGATATCAATATGTTCGAGTGTAAAACATCAGCACATTCTGATTTGGTATTAAACAATACTGAACAGCAGAACTGGAAACAGATACTCTGTGAGAATAAGCTGGTATTATTAATTGACTAACAACCGCCCCTCAATAGGGTATATATAAGTATCATGAGACTGGTAAACTGTGTTGTGAATCGGACCAGGATCATATCTAGTCCGATCTCAGGTAGAGGAAAGGTAGTCCATATCCCACTCTCACCCCTACAGGGCTCACACTGTGAGAGTAGAGGGAATATTGGAGCCTAGCTATGAGCATAAAAGAGCCCTGTCATTAACACATGTCCCAACAGAACCTGAGTGTCCGTGTGGTAAGTCTCCTGCTAAATCTTACTTTCATCAAATTACTATTAGTATTCCAAAGTATTGATAGAAGGGTGGGGGGAGAGGGGGGAAGATATGGGGGTAAGGCAGGGGGAAGGAGGGGTGTGGTATTCTAAATAGGGAGTCTATTTACTTGTGGGAAGCGTATATTACTATATGATTGGTGAACTGGTTTCTCAGGTCAGGCTATAACTCGTCCAGCAATATCTTACATTCTGTGGATGCTCGAAAATGTAGCCAACATGCCCAGACTGTGGTAAACTTGGGTGATGTGTCATTGAGTTGGTGAATAAGTTCCTCCATCTCCATTGTCCGTCCCACTCGTCAAATCCAATCTCCTACGGTGGGGGGAGTGGTTGATTTCCAGCGAATGGGAAGGCACATTTTTGCTGCATTCACAAGGTGTAAGACTAGAGATTTCCTATATTGCTTCTGTGGTATGGAGGCGTGAGGGAGTAAATATTGCACAGGTGTAAATTCCAGAGTGTAGGTTGTTATTTTAGAAATTAGTTGGTGTATGGCTGTCCAGTACGGTTGGATAACGGGGCAGTCCCATCAGACAAGTAACATTGTCCCCTCCATTTTCTTGCATCTCCAGCATGTGGATGGTGTGTTAGGGTAGAATTTGTGTAATATGTCTGGCGTTCTGTACCATCTGGAGTAAAGTTTATAACCATTCTCTTGGACTGACACATTCCTGGAGCCTTTATGTATATGTAGCAGAATGTTTTCCCAGTTTTCCTGTGTTAGCTCTAAATTTAACTCCTCTACCTATCTATTATTGGCAGGATCATTTAAACTGTTTGCCTTAGGAGAGAGGAGTGAGTAAAGTTCAGAGATTAGATGCTTCTGTGGTTCTTGTCTGGTGCATAGTTCCTCAAAAGGTGTCAGTTCTCTACTCCATTGTGACATGAGAGGTGTACTGGACAGGAAGTGCCTTATCTGAAGGTAGTTAAAGAAGGCAATATGTCTATCAGGGAATTTTTCTTGAAGGGAATGGAAGGAGATTAATTCTCCCATATCAAAGAAGGATCTTGCTCTCATGATGTCGTGTTGTAACTGGTCTGCTGGCTGCCGTCTTGGGATGCCTGGAGGAAAATCTGGGTTGTGCTCCAGTGGGGAAAGTGGGCCAGGTGTAGAGGAGAGTTTGAATTTCTGACACACCGTTTTCCATGTGTGTAAGGTCGAACCTATCAATGAATGAGATGTAAGTGTGCGTGAGATAGAGTGGGGGTTCAGCCATGGGAGAAGTTGGATCGGGACGTGGGGGAATGCTTCTTCTATGTCTACCCATGCTTTAGCATGCCGGTGAACATGCCAGTCCACAATTCTGGTCAACTGGCATGCCCAATTGTATTTTTGCATGTCCGGGACTCCCAGTCCGCCTTGCAGTTTGGGCAAAGTCAGTTTTCCCCATCTTATGCATGGATGCTTGTTAGCCCACACAAATTGGGAGCTTAGGGCCTTGTATGTGGCAAAAAAGGTGGAAGGGAGTTTAATTGGAATTGTCTGCATGAGATACAAGATCCTGGGGAGAGCATTCATCTTCAGGATCGAGGATCTCCCAAACCACAAGATTGTGTGTTTATTGCAATTTTGTAGGTCTTGCTGATAGTATTTAATAGGGGTAAAAAGTTTTGAGGGTAAAGGTCCGACAGTTTCGTTGGGAGCTGAATCCCTAAATATGTTATGGCATGTCTTTCCCAGCCGAACAGGAAGTTCGATTTACATTGTGTTAGTATGTTCTCAGGAAGAGTAAAATTAAGGGCCTTCGATTTACTATAATTAATCTGTAAGTTAGCTATTGATTTAAAAAGGGCAAGATCGTGGAGTAGATTCGGTATCGTGATGATCGGTTCCATGAGGAACAAGAATACATCGTCAGTGTTTGCCGCTACTTTGTACACTTTGTCTTTTATCCGGTTCCCCTTAATGTCTTAATTCGTTCGGAGTTTATGTAACATGGGTTCTAACGTAAGGATGAAAATGAGGGGGGACAGGGGGCATCCCTGTCTGGTCCCGTTGGACAGGGAGAAGGCATCTGACAGGTGACCATTTGCCCTAATTCTGGCTGTGGGGGATGAGTATAATGCAGTGATGAATTTCAGTGTGCGTTCTCGGAAACCCATTTTACGGAGCGTTGCCAGCATGTAATCCCACGCCACCCTGTCAAATGCCTTCTCCACATCCAACAAGAGGAAACAACCTGATTTACGGGATGTGGATAGCCACTGGTGTATACTGATTGCCTTTAAAGTATTATCACGGGCCTCTTGGCCCAGGACAAAGCCTACCTGATCCAGGGATATCAGTGATGGGAGTAAGGGGAGTATGTGATTTGCTAAAATTTTGGCATATATCTTCATGTCAACGTTGATAAGTGAGATGGGTCTATAGTTGGTTACCAGCGATTCATCCTTCCCTGGTTTGGGGATCATGGTGATATGTGCCTCAAAAAGGTCTGCATGCATTACAGGGGAGTTGGGGAGATTATTGAAAGTTTCTGTAAGGTGTGTGAGCAAGGTTTCTGAAAATGTTTTATAATATAGGGTTGAGAGGCCACCAGGGCCTGGGCTCTTGCCCGGTTTTAACTGCTTAAGGGCCTCCTGTATCTCTTCCCCAGTGATAGGTTTATCTATGTCAGCCGCCATGTCTGCCGAGATAGGTCCCGGGCAGTGGTCTGTCAAGAAGTCCGAAATCATCCTGCCTCTGTCCTGTTGAGATCCTGTCTGGTGGGTGGATGGAAGATTATAGAGCTTAGAATAATATTGTTTAAACTGCTCCACAATACCAGATGGGGTTTCTATTTTGTTACCTGTGGGGTCAGTGATATGATGTATAGTCGCCATTGCTCTCTTTTTTTGAATCGCCCTAGCCAACACTTTGCCAGCCTTATTGCCAAATTCATAGTAATTTCTTTGCATAAGTACACATTTTCATCTGATTGGTTTCCCTAATTCTTCAAAGAGTTCTTCTTGGGCTTTCTGGAGTTCGACTAGGGTGTTTTCCGCCAGTGTTTGTTTATGCTTTTGTTCTAAGAATTAAATGCGTTTAGACAATGTGTCAATGCCTATAAGCCTAGCTTTCCTTTTCTGCGCCGCTAATGACATGAGTTCCCCCCGAATCACACATTTGTGTGCCGCCCATCGAGTGGTAGGGTGTATTTCGGCTGCCGCATTGTCTTTGAAATACTGCGAAAGGCACGTCTTGAGTTTGTGAACAATTTCCAGATCGTTTAGTAGGGAGTTGTCCAAGAGCCAGGTGTATGGTTTCGTAGGTTGTGTGGGAAAGGAGATGGTGGTCGATATTGGGTGGTGGTCTGAAATTACCATAGGGTCTATGTCAGCTGCGATCAAGGAGTCTAAATTTGCCTGTGACAGAAAGAAATAGTCAATCCTCGTATATTTGTTGTGTGGGTGGAGTAATAAGTAAAGTCCTTATCCGTCGGATGTAGCGTCCGCCAGGTGTCATGAAGGGTCAGTGTAGAGAGTTGAGTTTTAATAGCACGAAGAGCTCTATAGGTTATCGATGAGGAACCTGAGGATGAGTCTAGCGCAGGGGACAGGGCCAAGTTAAAGTCCCCCCAACCACTAACATGCCTTGAAAAAAGGAGGTAAGTTTTGCATAGTGTTTCTGAAGAAGGGAACCTGATGTTTGTTCGGTGCATATAGGTTTGCTAGCGTGATGTATCGGTCAAACAGTTTTCCTTTCAGGAATATGTATCGGGCCTCTTTGTCGATGAGCGTGTCCTCTATTTGGATAGGGCAGTTCTTGGAAATGAGAATCGACAGTCCCTTGGATTTCGTGAATGGATTGGTGGCATGAAACACCGTGGTATATTGGAAAGAGCGGAATGTGGGGATTTTATCTGTTTTAAAGTGTGTCTCTTGTAAAAAGACAATATCAGCTTTAGCCTTTCTAAGGAGTAGTAGAAGTTGAGACCTTTTTTCTGGGGTATTTAGTCCTCTGGTGTTGAGTGAGTATAGCCTGACCTGAGGGGGTGAAGTATCGGCGCGACGAGGGTGCATTGTGCAATACTGTTGTCCTATCCCACAGAGATAAATCGTTTTATCCAGGGGAGGGGAGGGATTGAGAGGGGATACAAAGGTGAGGGTAGTATGGGTAGTAGGTGAACTTCCCGGTGGCAACCGTAAGGACAGAAGACCAGCTCCTTCCCTATAGGACCGGTGCCTTGAAAATTACGGTGCCAAGACAGAAGGAGCCCTATTATCAGCAAGGCCCCTCCGTCTAAGTCACCGTGTTGGAGTTGGACTGGAGCACTCGAGAAAACTAAGATCAGTTATCTAAGTGGATCGCCAACGTCCAGCCCCTCTGTTGGCTTGTATCTATATAACAGGTAAAGGACGCATGGTAACTGTATTATTGTCATTTGGTATCCACTCGGATGTGTTGTTAGTAACCTTATGCCTCCTATTATCTCATAACTGCATTTTCGCACATATATACCACCGTTAGCTAATCCTGATAGTGGCTGCTTGGGATTGCGAGAAATAAGTGAAGTAAAGAAGCAAAGTTTGTCCGTAAACGTTCAATGACAATGGCTAACAATGGCCAACCTTTATACCATGGGTATAACAGTCTATCAACATTGGAAAAATATATAACAATAAACAGTAAACCGATAAGCAACTGAAATCGTATCTCAGGGAGTCAACCTCTCCCCGTAATATGAGTATCTTAGATAGGTGTCCCCCTCACTGAATTCCTACCGTTTGCGAGAGTCACCCCCAAGCGGGAATACCACTTATGATGCCTAAGCATCTTGTTCATACATTGCCCATTCATTGATACCTGCAGGAATCTCCCGTGCTCTAAGTGAGGTTCAATGAGCGCGTGGTTTTGCCATCCATGTTCCGCCCTATCCACCTCCTCAAAAATGTGGCCGTGGTATTCATGCCAGTACCTTGGCGAAATACTGGGCTTGCTTCAAACCTAGGGATTCCTCCAGCTATGAGTGTAGGATGGTGAACTACTCTCCCTGCAATTTATCAAGGGCCCACAGAACCCTCTGGTCGTTCCTGTCAATTATTACAAATAGATAAAAGGTACACAATAAGTACAAAATAATTCGCCCTTTCCTGTGATTGATAGTGCGAGCCAGAGGGGGCATGCCAGGACTAAGGAACCCAATGAGATCGGTAGTGTTGGATCGTGTCGTTACAGGGGCAGGGGGGAGGGGATATGAGGATCCCTGTCTTAAGTCACATCCTGGCCAATCTCTCGCGATTGGCTGTGGGGTTATCATAAATGTCAAAGCAAGGGGTCTCTTGTATACAGTGGGGCTTGAAACTATGCTTTAATTGGAATCCAGGATACCACCTCCAGCTTCTCCCAAGACCCCCCCCCCCCCCCAGATCAGCACATTACTAGGGTGCCGTGCATCGTTACAGCATAAAAAAAAAAAATTGTAAAGGTATAGCTACAGTGAAATCACCAGCACAGATAAGTACACATAGTCCTTGTTGCTGAAGAAAAAATAGCATTGCAGCATATGGGTATGCTTTCACCAGTGTCACTAGCTCCTGCAATAACAATGGTACATTTATGTCTGAAGTTATCCTTGTAAACTAGGCCTAAGCACACGGCCACAATTTACCATACCTTAAAAATTGTAGGGGACATGAGAATAAAGAGTGTATAACGTATGGATTGAAAGCAGATGAGGAAGGGGACAGTGTCAAAGGGAGGGGGCAGAAAGGCGGAATCACTTATCTGCGTGTTTCCTTCACAGTCCCGGTGATTGTCCGCGGTACACGTCTTGGTCCCGTCTAGCTCGGCGGGAACGTGGTGAGGCGGAAAGGCTTTGTCCATTGCGGGAACCCAGCCGTGGGTGGTGAGCTCTGTTCCTGGAGACGGATCGGTGTCTGCGATATCTGCTGGGTTGGGCTTCCATCGGTTCCTCGCATCCCCTCTCTCTGCTGGGTGGACGTCTGGGGCGGAATGCTGCATACCAGCTGGGTACTTCAACCTGCGGAATGTCCAAAGTGGCACAAAAAGAAGGCAATTCCTCAGGGACACGTAAGACCGCAGTACGTCCGTGGTGTGAGGCAGCAAGAGCAAAGGGGAATTTCCACTTGTATTGTATACCTTTGGCACGCAGGGTGTCAAGTAGCGGTCTCAGATCTCTGCGATGCTGGAGCGTGATGCCGGAGAGACAACAGACTACATCGCGTGGGGGGTACAAAAATATGTTTTATTACACTTCAAAGTGCATGTAAACCTAAAATCTTTTTTTTTTTTTTTTTCAGTATGTTGGGCATCATGTCTAATTTTAATCTTTTTTTTTTTTTTTTTTTAAGTAATACATTTTATTGGGAGTCCTTTGCAGTTTATTACCCCGAGATCACACCAGTAGCAGCACTTCCTAAAGCAGGCTGACAGCACTAATCAACTTCCTCAATATTATCATCAGCATTGTAAGTCTGCCATGAGTTCTCCTCCAGTGTGAGGTGGTGGCTTAGTGTTGAAGGCTTGAAGCCTGAAATAAGAAGAGTTGTTCCTGGCAGGATCTCCAGACTGTACACTGAGAAGCATGCTGGAAACTCTACTGAGAAATATATTTGGGGGTTGCATAAAGTGCAATGGAACAATAGATAAGGAGATACAGTAATGTTTTGCAACACACTAATATTGCATCTCCAATGTTATTTCACACATGGAGACTTTTTTTTTTTTCACTTCTTTTAGATGCTGGAATCTAAGTGTGTGGACTCTTGTTTGCCCGGAAACAGAAAAAAGCCAGGATCTTCAATCCACTCTTGCTGCTATGACTGCGCCCCATGTTCAGAAGGGCACATATCCAATATGACTGGTATACCTTATTTATATACAGTTTTATTTATTAATGGTTTTTACCTTTACACTGAAATTCACAGATGTGCAAAAGCAGAGTATATCCTACTCTAGTGGTGCAAGGAATAACATGTGCAATGGTGTAATACTACTTCTGGTCTACAAGTTTTTGGACTATTGAGGGAAATCCTCATGTATAAAGAGATATAATTCATACTAACTACAGACAGTTTACTGGGCTTGTGTATTAACCACTTTCAGACCGGACCATTTTGCTGGTCAAAGACCAGACCACTTTTTGCGATTCGGCACTGCGTCGCTTTAACTGACAATTGCGCGATCGTGCGACGTGGCTCCCAAACAAAATTGACGTCCTTTTTTTCCCACAAATAGAGCTTTCTTTTGGTAGTATTTGATTGCGGTTTTTATTTTTTGCGCTATAAACAAAAATAGAGCGACAATTTTTAAAAAAACGCATTATTTTTTACTTTTTGTTATAATAAATATCCCCCAAAAATATATAAAAAAAAAATGTTTCCTCAGTTTAGGCTGATACGTATTCTTCTACATATTTTTGGTAAAGAAAAATTGCAATAAGCGATTATTGATTGGTTTGCGCAAAAGTTATAGCGTTTACAAAATAGGGATAGTTTTATAGCATTTTTATTAATAATTTTTTATTATTTTTTTTTACTAGTAATGGCGGCGATCAGCAATTTTTATTGTGACTGCGACATTGTGGGGGACCCATCGGACATTTTTGACACATTTTTGGGACCATTGTCATTTATACAGTAATCACTGATATATATATATGCAGTGATTCCTGTGTAAATGACACTGGCAGTGAAGGGGTTAACCAGTGGGTGGCAGTGTAGGGGTTAAGTGTTCCTAGGGGTGTGTTACTAACTGTGGGGGGGTTGGGCTTTCATTTAGTGAACACTGATCTCTGCTCCAATCACATGGAGCAGCGACCAGTGTCACTAGTTGCTAGGCAGAATGGAGAAATGCTGTTTACACGGCATTTCCTCCATTCAGCCGTCCCGTGAGACGATCGCGGGGATGCCCGCGGTGATCGAGTCCACGGGTCCCGCGACCAGACTCACGGGGGTCCCGACCAGCGTGGGAGCGCCGCCGGCACGCGCTCCCGATGGCAGGGCGGCATTGAAGATTGGACGTACATGTACGCCAATATGCCTGCCCGTGCCATTCTGTCGACGTACATCGTCGTGCGCTGGTCGGGAAGTGGTTAAGATCCAGATTTAGAATTTTCAGTAAAGTCCATACACAACATGTAAGATATTTTTTAAAGTTGAAATGTAGCTTCCCTCCCCTCCCAACAAAGTTCCCCTTAGGATTATTTTTTTTTAATACCCTATATTTGATTTGCTTCCTGCAGTCCTCAGGCCAGTCTGGCATTTTCACCTCTTCTTTTTTATCAAAAGTTGTTCGTGATTCCTCCACAGGGACCAAAGTGTTCTCATAGCACAGCTTTGGACAGTGATTGGATGTGGGGCCAAAGAGAGAGTTCAGAGTCTGAGATTACACCCAGAACCCTGGCATGTGGGGATGGTTTGATGGTTGTGCCATCGATCTTGACAGAGAAGTCAGGGGAAGGGGCACACAGGGAGGAATATTATTATATTATACTATATTATATTATATTATTTTACTTTATTAATATCAAGATAATCTACTTATTTACAGATGTGGTGACCAACTCAAAGATATCTACCTGAATTAAAAAAAGGGGAGAAATATGCAGTTAACATTTATGGGACCTATGCAGAGTCTCCACTTGTTGGTGGACAGGGTAGCACCAGGAAAATATATTCAGACTAGTGTTTCTCAACATTTTTCCAGACGCAACACTCTTTAACCACATGCCGACCAGCGCACAACGATATATGACGGCACAATGGCACGGCTGGGCAAATGGGCATACAGGTACGTCGACTTTAAGAAGTGGCATTGTGGGCGCATGCACGCTACGTACTCCGTGACCGCAGGTCCCGTGGACCCGATGTCTGACGGGTGCCCGTGATCGTGTCATGGAGCGGAAGAACAAGAAGATGTTATGCCTTGTTTATATGACAGAGATCACTGCTCCCTGTCATTGGGAGCAGTGATCGCGTAAAACAAGGTACTTGCTGAGTAAGGCTCTTAAGGAAGTCCTACAAATGCGATTGTGAGAAATAAATGTTCTCCATTGTCAGGTTAGTTTCTTTCTATCTATCCCTGCGGGCTCGCCGTGGCCACGGTGCCACTGTCGGGCTATGCATAATGGTTTGTGGACCACGATGCGGACCCGATCTGGTAGTAGATGGAGAACGTTGACGCCTAAAATGAGTGGTTTGTACATCCATTTGGTCCTCATTGCTTGGAGGTCGCCTCAAGGTTTTTGAATTCTGCATACCAATTAGGTACTGCTGTAAATGGTATGTCGAGTTTGCGGCAAAAAGCATCCAGCTCTTCTGGTGATCTGAGTAAAGCCGTTCTGCCCTGATGTGATGCCGACAGGGTGAAAGGGAATTTCCACCGATATGAAATTCCCTTCGCTTGCAGGACTTCAAGTAGGGGGCGCAAGTCCCTCCTGTGTCGTAAAGTAATGGCTGAAAGATCTTGATAGATAGAGATCTTATTTCCTTCATAGATTATTTGACTCTTAATCCTTGCCTGCCTCAATATGTCCTCTTTAAGTTTATAGTCGTTTATGAAACAGATAATATCCTGCCTGGGATCGGAATCTCTACCTCACGGCTTCAACGCTCTGTGAATGTGCTCCATTGCTATGGGGACTGTGCCTTTCTGTCTAATAGCTGATTGAAGATGGCGGATACTGTGTCACTAAGCTGCACGTTATCAACACTTTCCGGGAGTCCTCTTACCATTATGTCTCCGGCCTTGGTTGTCGAGGTCCTCCACGTGTCGCTGAATTTCTCTTAGCTGTAGGCTCTGAGTCTCTGCTGAGCTTGTCAGTTTTCTGATGGAGGCTTCTTGCTGGGCAGATTTCTGTTCCACGTCTCTCACTCTTCCCGCTATGGCCTGCAGTTCCTGCCTCAGATCCGAGATGGTGGCGGAAAGCATGTCCTTTATGTCGGAGGCCACTGCTCTGAGTTTCTGTAAGGTAGGTTGCTGTAACGGCTGTTGCGATGGCTGCTGTGAAGTGTTTGGGCTTGAGGACCATCTCTGGGCGCTGTGATATTGTCGCCGCCAGGACGATCTCGTTTCCGTGCTGGGAGGAGACTGGAGCGGAGGTCGCCATGTTAGATCTGTGTGTCCGGAATATCTCCGGTATCCGCTGGTTAGATTGGCCTCGGTTTCCCCTGGGAAATCTCGAACGTGATGTCGATGAGGTCCTGGAGGCAGTCCCCATACTCTGGATCACTGGAAGCTCAAATGGGGTCCCTGCTGAGCTAAAGAAAGGCTGTATTCCGACAGGGCAAGTGAATTAAGCATCCATCTTCCCCCGCGGCCGGCCATGTCCCCCTATCCGCCCCTTTTATTTCCCAAGTATTCTATGGTCAACTTCCATCTCTAACCATAGGCTCATCTCTTTTAACACCATAGTTGATCAGTTCTCACTTTTTAGTCACCAGCGGACAAATCAGTAAGAATATTCTGTCTCCATTTAGTCCTCTTTGGCTGTGTTAATGTCTCTTACCATAGGATTCATGTATGCAAGAAACAGTACTCCCATAGTGCTTATATCATTTAAAACCAATACATTATTAAAATGTCAACAAATCACTACTCCCATATTCAGGGTTCTTGTAGTGCACCACTCTGACCTCGCGTGATAATTTATTAGAACCAAAATGCCAAGTATTTATAATACAGTAGAAGACTAAAACCTAACCTAACATAAACACAGGGTTAATTAGCACAAACAACAATGTGTGAATACTCCTACAAGCCAGACTAGACTCATTTACACAACAGACAGGTGGCTGGAGTTGATGACATTAGTATCAACAGTTTGTGTCCCAACAGAATGAGGCAACACACATGATATATAAATAATATATATAGCATTGAATCTGACTAGCACAGATTATAGTGGGGTTCTCATTCACCCTGTGCCCCTTAAAATCCAGGGCCCATAATCAGTGGTCACACCGGGATATAATTAACTGCAGAGCTTGTTTCCCTACGCATTTCGGAGCTCTTGTATTCTCCTTCATCAGTGGTAGATACAAGACATAAAGCATAATTCTAGTGAAGAATGTAAATGACAGGAGATTAGGACATGGAAATGATTTGTAAATATTATAAACATTGTTTAGCATAGAACTTACATATCAACATAGGTAGTGGTATGAATGTAGCAAATTATTGGTTAAAAATTATGGTGGGGGGCTTCCCAATATCCAAGGCTCCCATATGCGATTGTTGTTACAACAAATTGGACCATAAGGTATGATTGGTGCCGAAAGCTAAGGGTGTCCAAAAAGGTCCCCATCCCCCACCCCAATAAAAACAGAGGATACTATTGGGTGAGACCAGGGGAAACACTGAGGCGAAAGGGGCACTGGGTCCTGAAGAGAAAAAAGAGAGGACACAAGATTAAGTGGGTGGAGACTTGAAGAGAGGCTGAATAGAGTAGTATGGAAATTGAAAAAAAACTGAATAAAGACGGGCTCTTTATTGTAAAGATGTATATAACTGTAACAATGGCCTTGATAGAGTAGTAGATAGGTAAAACAGTAGAAGCCTATGAGAGGTAATGGCCACTGTGAAGAGTATTAGTATGTTTTAGAAGGCAAGTAGTAATAAAGTTACAAGCACACCTGGAGCACAAACCGTGGAGTGGGTGGAGTGGACAGGGCCCCGTTCAGGCGTCACTATCTCTGACATGCGCGCTGGGGACGGGGCCGTGCGCACACCACTCGGGGGGGTGTGCCGGCACTCGATCCTGCTCTCCTCCCTCTCCGTCAGCTGCCGCAATCAGCTGTGCGCCAGCTGATTGGAAAGGGGCTCCTTTTAAGCACCCGATGTGATGTCCGCCGGTACTCCACAGCTTTTCATTGTGGGACTCCGAGCGGACAGTCTGGCAGCTTCTGTTTTTTCTGGCTTTTACAGGTATTTTTCTTAGGTTTTTCTCCTTGCTTCTCTGCACACATTGGGGGCTTCTTTTGCTCCAGGTGTGCTTGTAACTTTATTACTACTTGCCTTCTAAAACATACTAATACACTTCACAGTGGCCATTACATCTCGTGGGCTTCTACTGTTTTACCTATCTACTTCTCTATCAAGGCCATTGTTACAGGTATATACATCTTAACATTAAAGAGCCCATCTTTATTCAGTGTTTTTTCAATTTCCATACTACTCTATTCAGCCTCTCTTCAAGTCTCCACCCACTTAATCTTTTGTCCTCTCTTTTTTCTCTTCAGGACCTGGTGCCCCTTTCACCTCAGTGTTTCCCCTGGTCTCACCCAGTAGTATCCCCTTTTTTTATCGGGGTGGGGGACCTTTTTGGACACCCTTAGCTTTCAGCACCAATAATACCTTATGGTTCAATTTGTTGTAACAACAATCGTACATGGGAGCCTTGGATATTGGGAAGCCACCCACCGTAATTGATCGGTCTAATCATTTTTAACCAATAATTTGCTACATTCATACCATTACCTATGTTGATATGTAAGTACTATGCTAAACAATGTTTATAATATTTACAAATCATTTCCATGTCCTGTCATTTAGATTCTTCAATTAGACATGTGCATTTGGTTTCGTTCTGAATCGAAATTCGGACAAATTTTCATTATTCGGACATTCGGATGCATCCAAATTACCGAATTACAATGCTAACGAATTCAAACGAAATTCGAATCAAATTTGAAAAATGACATTTTGCGACCCGAATTTGGGGCCATGTATCTTGGGGCCACTTATAGCTAGGAACCCCAAATTTGGTATGTAAACACAGTAGCACTACAACATATCCAAATTTGGGGTTTCTAGCACTAAGTGACCCAGAGTTACGGGGCCCCAAAGTCGGGTCACAAAATGTCATTCTCTGCTGCAGAAAAGTGCTTGATATTTTGCGTCCCGATTTTGGGGCCCCATAACTCGGGGTCACTTAGAGATAGAAACCCCAAATTTGGATATATTGTAGTGTTTCTACTGTGTTTGCATATCAAATTTGGGGTTCCTAACTATAAGTGGCCCCGAGATACGTGGCCCCAAAGTCGGGTCGCAAAATGTCATTCTCTTCTGCAGAAAAGTAATATAAATGAAATAAGATGTGTGTGTTTTTTTTTTTTTTTGCACTGGTACACTGCAAGTATGAGAAGTTGATGTGACAGATGTATATAAGTAAGTAACCATCTTCCAAAATTTCTAATTCAAATAGAAAAGATTAGCACAGAATAGAAAAAAAATATAATTTAATAGAATAAAATAGAAAGAATATACAACCATCTTCTGAAATTCAAATTTCAAATAGAATAAATTAGAATTTTGAATAGTATGAATTCAAAATTTTTAATTAATTAATTAATTAATTAATTAATTAATTAATTTTAAATTTGGATAGAAAAGATTATAATAAAATAGAAAATAGACTAGACAAATTATAGAACAGAACAGAATAGAATATATTATATTTTATTCTGTTCTGTTCTGTTCTATTGTTTTTCTAGTCTATTCTTTTATATTCTATTAAAATCTTTTCTATTAAAATCAAAATCATTATATACTAAATTAGAATTTCGGAAGATGGTTATATATATATATATTTCCGACATTTGAATTTCGTATAGAATGAATTCGAATTTGAATAGAAAAGATTAGAATAGAAATAGAGAATAGACTAGAACAATAGAACAGAATAGAATATAGATACTATCTATTTCATTTTTAATTTTTTTGCAGATTACCATTTGTTTTAATAAGATCTCCTGCAGACTATTAGCATCTATTTCAGTTTGTTCATACTAGTCGAAATTCAAATTTATTCTATTCAAATTTGAATTTCAGAAGATGGTTGTATATTCTTTCTATTTTATTCTATTAAATTATTTTTTTTCTATTCTGTTCTAATCTTTTCGATTTGAATTAGAAATTTTGGAAGATGGTTAGTTACTTACTTATATATATCTGTCACATCAACTTCTCATACTTGCAGTGTACCAGTGCAAAAAAAACACACACATCTTATTTAATTTATATTTATGGTATCAATGAAGTTGTCAGCATGCCTGATTGAAGAAGTCACAGATGTCGATCGCAAGGCAAGTGCATATGCTGTATGTCATTGTCCACTTGCCAAAAGTTGTGTATTGTATTTGTCCACTTGCCACGTCACCTGACACAAGTTGTGTATTGTCCACTTGCCACGACACCTGCCAGGAGTGCCACGTGACCTGCCACGAGTGCCACGTGACCGGCCACAAGTGCCATGTGACCTGACACGTGTGCCACGTGGCCGGACACGAGTGCCACGTGGCCTGACACGAGTGCCACGTAAACCGGCCACGAGTGCCACGTGACCGGCCACGAGTGCCACGTGACTTGACACGAGTGCCATGTGACCGGCCACGAGTGCCATGTGACCAAGTTGTGGATTGTCCACTTGTCACGTCACCTGCCACCAAGCGACCCCAGATATGGGCAATATGAAAGTACTTTTCTGCAGCAGAGAATGACATTTTGCGAGCCGAATTTGGGGCCACATATCTCGGGGTCACTTATCGCTAGAAACACTATTTGGCATGCAAACACAATAGATTTATCACTATAACATATCCAAATTTGGGGTTTCTAGCACCAAGTGACCCTGAGAAACATGGCCCTAAAGTCGGGTCGCAAAATATTTTCGAATCCGGTTGAAATAGTTTTGAATGCGGTTGAAATAATTTTGAATCATGTTGAAATCATTTCAAATTTGGTTGAAATATTTTCGAATGTGACCAATTTTTCAAATTCAGCAGAAAACTAAACTAAATACGAAAACGAATTTAACTAATTTAACTAATATAACTAAACGAAATTAATTAATTAACGAATTAAAACGAAACAAAACTAAACATTTTTTTTTTCCTTTTGCACATGTCTATCTTCAATAGAATTATGCTTTATGTCTTGTATCTATCCTTGATGAAGGAGATTACAAGAGCTCTGAAACACGTAGGGTAACAAGCTCTGCAGTTAATTCTATCCCGGATAGGTGATAAGTTTGTCAACTGAATTGTACCATGTATACTGTTATGTTTTTCATTACCTTTTGTTTTATAATACGTTTATACCAATTTATTGAATAAAATTGTTTTTACTGATTCTATTGTTGTACGTGCCTCCAAAGTCCACCACCAGGGTTTTTTTCTGCTTTTTTACTATCTTGCTACTGCTTCCTATTTAGTCTGGGCATCCGAGGGCTCCACATGACTATCTTTTCCCTTGCATATCTGAAAATTACATGTATAGCCCGTTGCCCTCTCACAGGGCTTTTACATTTTGACCCCAGATCCAGCATGCTTGCTGGAGAGATACTGTTTGAATGCAAGACAGCCAGAAAAAAAAAACGAGGGACTCATCTATGCAGATTTTTTTTGGTGCACATACAAGTCTGCAAATTTTTGGTTAAGGTGGTGTACGAGGGGTCAAATTTTGTGAAGGCGATAATAATCAGAGTCACCCCAAGGACATCAGAGTGTATTGTCATTGAAATGCTTAAATCGCATTATATTTTCATATATATGTCCAGCCATGGCAGCAGAGAAAATGGGCATATAGAAAATTGGGACTGTGCACCAATATGACGGCAACTTATTCTTTTTAGTAATGCCCATGTTAGGTCCAAAAGGTTTTAAATTTGGAAGCCATAATAGATTTTCATTCAAATTGTCTGGCAAAGAACACATTTGGTTTGGAGGTGATAAATTGCTTGGCATATAAATTGCTTTGATCCATAATTGATTTAGAGCTTCAGTGAAAAACAGCTCAAGAAAATCAAGGTGAGTTAAATTTTCTGTTTCCACCTGAATTCTGGGTTGGGCAGTGGGGAAAGTACAGGTGCTGCAGAATCTGTGGGCTGCCAATCAGGATTTGCAAGCACCTCAGGAAGGACTCTACGGGCTCTAAGTCACATCAGCTAATGCGTTTCAAGGTTTCAATCTTCTTTAGAGCCTTGTTTGGATGTCTCTTAGTGTTGACGGGGAACTTTTCAGTCAGGATCAGTGCTTTTTCTTTTAAGTGCTGCTGTATATAGAAAACCTAGAACTAGCATTGATACTTTATATGAGGTGCTATAAAATATATACATACACCTCCATCCTCGATATATTGAAAAAGAGAAAAAAATAAATAAAAAATGGTGGGACTTTATATGAAGCATATCACTAGATTAGATGAGCCAATCAGTTGACACATTGTTCCATTTATTTATACAAGTCATACATAAATAAAGTAGTACGTTGTAGATTAATAGACAATTCTACTAATAAATCTCAATCAATAGATCATGATAATAATACATAATTGATTCAACCGAACACATGGTAATCCCATAATAGACTATTAACTATGAATTAGTAATTATAAATTAGTAAAAACTGAGTACTTCATAGTGTAGCATAGTTAGTTCAGTATAATATGCATAATACTCGACCTAAGTATGTAGACCAAAATTGTAATAGTAACAGCATATAGACATCAATGGTGGATTGGTTCATTAAATAAAATATAATAAAATATAGGTAATAAACACAAATACTGTGACAATTCATCATAGGAAAGTTCTACATATATATACCACTCATCAGGAGCAGATGCAAAAAAAATATACCGTATATACTCGAGTATAGGCCGACCCGAATATAAGCCGAGGCCCCCAATTTACCCCCAAAAAAACTGGCAAACTTATTGACTCGTGTATAAGCCGAGGGTGAGACATGCCTGTCCATCCCTGTGTGTGTGTCCGTCCATCCCTGTGTGTCCGTCCATCCCTGTGTGTCCGTCCATCCATCCCTGTGTGTGTGTGTGTCCATCCATCCATCCATCCCTGTGTGTGTGTGTCTCCATCCATCCATCCATCCATCCCTGTGTGTGTGTGTCTCCATCCATCCATCCCTGTGTGTGTGTGTCTCCATCCATCCATCCATCCCTGTGTGTGTGTGTATCCATCCATCCGTGTGTGTGTGTGTGTGTGTGTGTGTGTGTGTGTGTGTGTGTGTGTGTGTGTGTGTGTGTGTGTGTGTGTGTGTGTGTGTGTCCAGCCTACCTGTGTCCCGAGCCTTTGTCCCGAGCCTCCGTCCCATGCCTTGCCTCCTTGCCTCCGTCCTGTGCCGTGCCTTGCCGCCGTGCCTTGCCTCCGTCCCGTCCCGTCCCGTCCCGTCCCGTCCCGTGCCGTGCCTTGCCTCCGTCCCGTGCCCTCTTCGTCGGCGCCTCGGCGGCCATTGTAAAATTCAAAAGCTGCGCCGCCGCCTTCGCCTGTGATAGGCGGAACACTGAATTTCCCAGCAGCCTGTGTTCCGCCTATCACGGACATCGTATCATCCTCGTCCGTAGTACGAGGATGATACGATGTCCGTGATAGGCGGAACACAGGCTGCTGGGAAATTCAGTGTTCCGCCTATCACAGGCGAAGGCGGAGCCGGAGGCGCGGCTTTTGAATTATAGAATGGCCGCTGTCTGTCTGCTCGACACGCTGATCGAGCGGGCAGACAGCGATGACTCGAGTATAAGCCGAGGGGGGCACTTTCAGCCTCAAAAAAGAGGCTGAAAATCTCGGCTTATACTCGAGTATATACGGTAGCTTCCTTGTTCAACAAAGAAGCTATATACAGCGGCACTAAATGTAGAAGGCACTGATCCTGACTGAAAAGTGCTTTGTCAACATTAAGAGACATCCAAACAAGGCTCTGAAGAAGAGGGAAACCTTGAAACATGTTAACCAATGTGACTACAAGTGTTGTGGATTTTCGCATATGGATTTAAGCGGGTGATTTTATGGTAATGCTATGACACAAGTACTGGTTTGCAAGTATATTCACTTCCATTTTTATTAAATAAAACATGTATTGAGGATAATGCGCTAGGCCTATGCACCCTCTGTGTTCTTCTCTACATGCTGTTCTCTGATTCACCAGAATTGATCAGCAGGTCCAGGCCAAAAATCATTGGCCTGGACTTGATGACAGATCAGTTCCGGATCGAATAAAAGCACCGCCAAGCTGGTGGGAGCGCGCAAGCCCCCTTCCTTGGATTGCAGATCATGTATCTAGTATGTGATCCACCACAGCAGAGCCTCTTTGCCGCCATACGAGTAAATGATGCGGTCGGCAAGCAGTTACATTTATAACATATTTATATTATATTTTTTATTTATTATATTTTCTTTCTCATACATATTTGATGGCAATTCTGTTGCTAGCGGTGATGCAACACAAGACAATTTGTTTTCTCTGAAGCTCTGACCCCGATGCTCATTGTGTTTGTATTTTTCTCCCTACAGACAGTGAAAACTGCATGAAATGTCCTGATGATGAATGGCCAAATGAGAAGAAGGATCGGTGTGTTCCAAAATTTGTGGAATTTCTCTCCTACACTGATGATCCCATTGCTGCAGTATTTTCAGCTGTCTCCATCCTCTGTTGTCTTCTGACTGGTTTCATATTGGAGATATTTATACATTACCAGGACACCCCCATTGTTAAAGCTAATAACCGGAACCTGAGCTATCTTCTTCTGGTCTCCATCATGCTGAGCTTCCTCTGTGTCTTCTTGTTCCTCGGCCATCCAGTAGATGTGACCTGCATGCTGCGTGTAACCTCTTTTGGTGTCATCTTCTCAGTTGCCGTCTCTTCTCTACTTGCCAAAAGTATCATGGTGTGTATTGCTTTTAAAGCCACAAAACCTGGTAGTTCCTGGAGGAGATGGATGGGAGCCAAACTGCCCAATGTTATCATTTGTGTCTTCTCACTGGTTCAAGTCATAATCTGTGTCACTTGGTTGTCTATTTCTCCCCCCTTCCAGGATTGGGACACTCACTCTTATCAGGGGAAGATCATCATTCAGTGTAATGAGGGTTCAGTTATCGGCTTCTACTCTGTCCTGGGATATATGGGGCTTCTGGCAGCTGTGAGTTTCATTGTCGCTTTTTTAGCCAGGACATTACCGGACAGTTTTAATGAGGCCAAGTACATCACCTTCAGCATGCTGGTGTTCTGCAGTGTCTGGATTGCCATGATCCCGGCCTATCTGAGCACCAGAGGGAAATACATGGTGGCTGTGGAGGTTTTTGCAATAATAACCTCAAGTATTGGACTTCTTGGCTGTATATTTTTCCCAAAATGTTGCATAATTCTGTTCAGACCTGACCTCAATACAAAAATAGCTATCCACTAATATGTAGGGAGCAACATTGGGTTACCAATAGTTATACCATTATCCTATTTTTATTATCTCTATTATTGTTATTTTTCATATTTTGTTAGTGTATTGAGAATGAACACTTACATTTGTTACTTACCTCTTCTTTAATTTTTGCTCTGGACACCACTGGTATCAGACACTTTAGGTTTGTTGAAAATCTTGTCTACTGTTGGGTGTAGTGGTTCCTCCCACCAGCCATTACATCACTACAGAACAATGTAGTCACTTAGTAAGGAGGAACAACAGTGGCCAGAGGGGAACAAAGTATCCAAAACACTTTAAACTGATATAAGTGACACCTATCACTCTTCAAGAGAGGGAAGATTTACTCAACACCTTCCAGAAAAATACATATTACACATGTAATTTTATAAGCTGATTGTAATGTCATTATTTTAGTATCAGGGTCACTTTAATTATATTGTATGTAGATGATTTTGTCTAAATTAATAAACACATTTTGTTGGTGTATTCAAAATTAATTTTTAATATTAGTTAAAGTTGATGAGTAGGGATGAGCCGAATGCCCCCAGGTTCAAAGCAGAACATGCGAACATGCAAAAAATTTGGACGAACATGCGAACACCGTTAAAGTCTATGGGACACGAACATGGAAAATCAAAAGTGCTCATTTTAAAGGCTTATTTGCAAGTTATTGCCATACCAAGTATATGTGGGGACCCAGGTACTACCCCAGGGGACATGTATCAATGCAAAAAAAAAGTTTTAAAAATTGACTTTTTTTTAGGAGCAGTGATTTTAAGAATGCTTTAAGTGAAATAAAAATGAAATATTCCTTTAAATATCGTGCCTGGGTGGTGTCTATAGTCTCCCTGTAAAGTAGTAGTAGTAGTATCTTCCCCATGTTCATAACAGTACCACAGCAAAATTGCATTTCTAAAGGAAAAATGTAATTTAAAACTGCTCGCGGCTGTAATGTATTGTCGGATTCTGGCAATATACATAAAAAATGATTGAAAAAAAACAACATGGGTTCCCCCAGTTCATAACAAACCCTTTGGGTCTAGTACAGATATTAAGGGTAACCCTGCACCAAAAAAAATAATGGAGTGGGGTTCCCCCCCAAAAAATCCATACCAGGCCCTTCAGGTCTGGTATGGATTTTAAGGGGAACCCTGTGCTTAAATAAAAAAATGGCATGGGGTCCCCCCCCCCAAAATCCATACTTGACCCTTATCTAAGCAGGCCGCAGGAAAAGGGGGAGTGAGAGAGCGAAACATAGACATTGCGGGACACTTTTTCTTTTTTTTTTAAATAAAGGAATTGTCAAAAACTGTCTTCTGTAATTTTTACTTTTTTACACTTTTTTGGTGAATGAGTAGGGGTACTATGTACCTGATACCCATACACATAGGGGGGCTGGAATCTGGGCCCCCTTGGTAAAGGGGGCTTCCAGATTCCGATAAGCCCCCCACCCGCAGACCCCCACAACCCTTGTCCGGTGGTTGTGGGACCCCAAAGCACCCTCATCATGTTCAGGGCATGTGGCCTGGTATGGTTCAGGAGAGGGGGTGCTCTCTCGTCCCCCCTTTTCCTGCGGCCTTCCAGATTGCATGCTCAGATAAGGGTCTGGTATGGATTTTGGGGAGGACCCCATGCCTTTTTTTTATTTTGGCTTGGGGTTCATCTTAACCACTTCAATACCAGGCACTTACATCCCCTTCCTGCCCAAGCCAATTTTCAGCTTTCAGCCCCTGTCACTGTTTTAATGACAATTGTGCGGTCATGCAACACTGTACATAAACAGAATTTTTATCATTTTGTTCCCACAAATAGAGATTTCTTTTGGTGGTATTTGATCACCTCTGGGGTTTTTATTTTTTGCTAAACAAATAAAAACAAAAGTTTTGCTTTTGTTTCTGTTATAAAATGTTGTAAATAAGTATGACGATGGGCACGGAAAGCACTGATGGGCACTGGTAGGCAGCAATGTTGGGTTGCACTGATATGCAGCACTGATGGGCATTGATAGGCGGCACTGATCAGCACTCATGGGTGGTACTGGTGGGCACTCTTAGGCGACACTGATGGGCACTGAAAGGCTGCACTGATGGGTACTTATGGGTGGCACTGATAGGTGGCACTGCTGGGCATTGATGGGCACTGATATGTGGCACTGATAGGCATTACTGATGGCACTGGCAGGCATTGGGGATGGGCACTGATTTTCAGCTGCCTGGGCACTGATTATCATTTCCCTGGTGGTCTAGGGTGGCATACCTGGTGGTCCAGTGTGGTGGCAATCCCTGGTGGTCTTGGCAGCATCCTGGTGGTCCTGGGCAGGAATCCGAGAGGGGGCTGTGCTGATAAACAATCAGCAGAGACCCCCCCCTGTCAGGAGAGCAGCCAATCGGCACTCCTCTACTAGCGTCTGTCAGAAGCTTATGAGGAAAAGCCGATCAACGGCTCTTCCTGTTTACATTGTGATCAGCCATGATTGGACAAGGCTGATCACCTGGTTAAGAGTCTCAGTCAGAGGTTCTTTACCGAGATCAGTGTAGCAGTATGTCAGACTGACACACCGTGCCACTGATCACCACAATGCATGCCCCTCCAGGCCCTTCAGGTCTGGTATGGATTTTAACCATTTCCCGCCCGGCCATCATTCTGCTATAGGCCAGGCGGGAAATATGGTTAAAATCCATACCAGACCTGAAGGGTCTGGTATGGATTTTGGAGGGGAGCAAAAGTGGTTCCAAAGGCTGAAGGTTTTTTTAACTTCATGCATCTTATACATTTTATGCATGAAGGTAAAAAAACATTCTGTGTTCAGCAGCCCACCCCCCAGCCTTCTCTATTACTTACCTGCACTAGAGAATCGGCTCTTTGAGGACTCTCCCTCCACATTGGCTGAACCATTGGCTTTCGCTGTTGTCAATCACAGACAGTAAGCCAAAAATGAGTGAGAGAGGTACATGGACACACAGACCAGTGGCTTGGGAGCGTGTCTGCTTGGGTGCTTCCATTGCAACCTGTTAGCTCTGGGGGCAATTGAGAGGGGAGTGGCCAGAAGCAGGTAAGTATGACATGTTTGTTATTTTTTTTTACATTTTTGCATTTAATATCACTTTAATATGTTTTGAAATCAATGTTCTTCTAGTCAGACGTGTCAAAGAAAAAGCTAAAATATAAGTAACACCCCAGTCTCTTCCTTTAACGCCACGCAAATATGTGGCCTCTCGGTGCCTGGTCCTCGCCTATTTGCTTCAATTGCTGCCAATACACTTGTGCTGAGAGCGTGCCCGCTGCATGCTCCCGACACAGTTACCTTCACCTCATCAAAAGCTTCTGATCACTTCTTGCGATCTGGAGTTTTCAGACCACATGACCACTGTGACAGTCAATCACAGCAGTCACATAATCTTAAGCCGTGCCCGCCCCACCTCCCAACATCATAAACCTCTTAAAGGGCCAGCGCTAAGATGTTAAGTATTCAAATCATACTCACTAAAAACAGCTTTACATAAAAATATATATATATATATTTGAGTCATCAGCTGTCAGCCGAGCTTCCCCAATGAAAGCAGAATATAAAAAAATATAAAAAATGACCAGCAAAAAAACTAGCGAAAAAAACAGTGTGGGGTTCCCCCCCAGGTCCATACCAGGCCCGTTGGGTCTAGTATTTATTTGCCAAAAAAATGGCGTGGGGCCCCCCCAAAAAATCCATACCAGACCCTTTTCCAAACATGCCGCCCGGTAGGTCAGGAAAGGTGGTGACAACGAGCTCCCCCCTCCCCTCCTTAACCATACCAGGCCACATGCCCACAACATGGGAGGGTGGGTGCTTTGGGGCGGGGGAGCTCTGTGCCCCCCACCCCAAAGCACCTTGCCCCATATTGATGAGGACAAGGGCCTCTTCCCGGCAACCCTGGGCAGTGGTTGTCAGGGTCTGCTGGTGCGGGTCTTATTGGAATCTGGAAGCCTCTATTAACAAGGGGGCCCCCAGATCCTGACGCCCCTCCATGTGAATGGTATCAGGTACATTGTACTCCTACCCATTCACCAATAAAAATGTGAAATGTTAACAAAATACAAGAGTCGGTTTTTGACAAGTCCTGTTTTAAATAAGAAGCTGGAGCCATCTTCTCCCGGGACTGTCATCTCTCGATGCAGTCATCTCCCGGTATTGTTTTCTTCTTGTGCTGTCTTCTCCCGTGGAGCAGTCTTCTTTCTCCCTGCCGCTGTCTTCTTCCTTTCCACCGTCCACTGTCTTCTTACTGTTGAGGGCATGCAGCCTGGTATGGTTGGGGGGGGGCTCACTCATCCCCTCCCTTTCCTGACCTACCAGGCTGCATGCATGGATAAGGGTCTGGTATGGGTTTTGGTGGGCAGCCAGCACCATTTTTTTTTTTTATTTGAAGGGGGGTCCCCTTTGAATCCATACTAGACCCAAAGGGCCTGGCATGGACCTGGGGGGAACCCCACGCTGTTTTTTTGGAAAATAATTTTGCCTGCAATTTTTTATTTTACATTTAGCTTTCAGCGGGGAAGCCCGCTGACAGCTGATGACTCATTGGTTTTTAAGGACGTGGTGGCCGGCTTCCTGGCCCCCTCCTTAGCAACCAGCTATATACAGTGTGTTTACAGTGCGTTTAAAGAAAAAAAAAAGTAAAACGCATAATAAACGAAAACTGCATAAAAAACACTGGTTTAAAAATATAAAATGCACTGCAAAATGTGGCTGAAAAATGCATCAAGTGCAGCCACTTAGATGTGAACCTAGGACTCAAAATGGATTTTAGCCCTAAAGCCAAATTTCCTGCAAAGGAGATAAAAAATAAAGGAGTTGCTGAAAAAAAGAAAAACGTTCTTACCTCAGCCCAAACTTCCAATGCTTCCAAGAGGTGTGGGTGATGTCGTCGGGCCTCTCTGCTGCCCCCTGGGAAAGCTGGACGCCTGAAATCCAGTGAGAATATTCCCCCTGATGACGTCAAACATGTGACGAAACAATCGTCGGGTAGCCACGCCCACACATCCTGCGCATGTGTGATCGCAATTTGAAACCACATACAGGTTTTTTTTTTATCTGCTAGCAGTTCTATTCTCTTTTTTAAACGCTGTTTTATTTTAAACGCTATCTGTATATTGGATACTCAGTGGAGTTTTTTTTTTTACAGCATCTGATCTTATGCTATAATCATAAAAAAAAATGGTGTTAAAATATACTACACGATTCAGAGCATTTTTTATTTTTATTTTTTTAAACTTAGGTTTTTATTGACAGTTTTCATAATACAAAGGCGTATACATGCATTACAAGAAAAGGATGTAGTTGCAAATCGTTAACAGCGATTGATAGTAGGTCTAACAACAACAGTACTAATATATCAAGTGAACATAAGATAACAGAGATACAACTGCACTTGATAGGCCTAGTGGCCAACTCATCTGGGTATAACACAAGATACATACGTTATGTAAAACAGTTATAAGGATTGTGAGTAGTCGATTTTATCGTATAGTAAGACAGTTAGAGTATAACACATATCAGAATTGTACGTTGAACAGGTTTGGTGCCAAGGGTTATGTCAGTCGAGTACTTCTCGGATCAGTGATCCAAGGTTCCCAGTCCCTGAGGAATTTATTCTTTGAGAGGTGAGCTTTGGAGAAATTGTGTTCCAATTCGAAATTGGAGTTTAGAATGGATATCACTTCTCGGAAGTCCGGAGGTTGCATGGATTTCCACTTATGAGCGATAGCCAGTCTTGCGGCTATTAACATGTGGGTGGCTATCGTTTGTAGCTTTTTGGGCCAGGATGGTATCGTTAGTCCTAGAAGGATATCTAAGGGTGTCAGATTAGAGGTAGCACAGTTAATTATTTGGAGAGCGTTTCGAATATGGGACCAAAAGTCTTTAAGCGATGGGCAATCCCACCAGATATGAAAAGGCGTTCCTATGGATCCGCATCCCCTCCAGCACAGAGGAGATACATCTGGAAAGAACCGTGCAAGTCTGTCGGGCGTGTAATACCAGTGATGGAATATTTTTTGTAATGTTTCCCAGTGTGTTGTACAGCGTGAGAGCTTAGCAGGAAGGGAGAGAGCTTGGAGCCATACATGGTTAGGTGGGCTGCTTGGGATGTGTTTAGACCACTTTAAAATACTGGCTTGTAGCGGGTCATCTGAGGATCGGGAAAGCTCTTTGTAAAAGTACGATATGCCCTTGCATGTAAGATCGTTTGAGGTGAAATATGCTACCGTGGCATGCAATATCCCGCGGTGATGAGTCCATTTGATTTTGTTAAGTAGGGACCTAACCCTTAAATATATATAGAAGGACTTGTGAGAGATTAGATAAGTAGATTGGAGCTCTGCAAAAGATTTTAGCCGTGAGGCGGAAAATAATTTCCCTAGATCCGAGATGCCCGCTTCAATCCAAGGTTGTATGGGGAGGTCAGGTAGCATGAGGGTCAGCGATTGAGTAGGAATAAGGGGCAATAAAGAATGTGGTATGCCTGTCGACATTTGTGAAAGGGATGACCATACTCTGATGGAGGCAGATACAGTGTCTAACGCGTAATGTTGAATTCCAGGTGCAAGAATATAGGCAGATAAAAGTAGTTTGGGTTTGGTAGGTAGTATTTCTGCTTCTATCTGTGCCCAGTTAGATGGGCTAGATGTATTCCACCAAACCTTAAGTTGCTCTAGAACAACCGCTTTGTAGTATAAAGTGACATTGGGAACTCCCAGACCTCCTTTACAGATTGGAGTTGTAAGGATTTTCCTATTAATCCTGGGTTTTTTACCTTGCCAGATAAAGGCATGGAGAATGGCTTGAAGAGATCTCAAGTGCACCGGTAGGAATGGTATCGGGAGAGTGCGGAAGATGTATAAGATGTGGGGGAGCAGAAACATTTTAACTAGCGCAATCCTGCCAGCCCATGAGACAAACGGATGGTTCATCCCACGCGATAATTGATGGAGCCTCTCTGTGAGGGCTGAGTAATTAGCTCGTAGAAATTGTGTACTGGAGGAAGTTAATTTGATTCCTAAATACGTCAGAGACGCAGAAGTAGACCAGGAGAAGGGTGAGATTGTGGATATATGTTGGACCGTCGATTTGTCAAGGCCTAGGGCTAGCATCAAAGATTTGCTGTGGTTCACCTTATAAAGCGAAATAGCACTAAATTGACCTAGTATTTGTTGAACTACTCCCAAGGACTGTTGTGGATCGGAGAGCGAGATTATTACATCGTCTGCGTATAATCCTATTTTATGTTCTACTTGTCCTATTGTGACACCTTTGACGTCTGTGTTGGAGCGAATGTGCTGTGCTAGTGGTTCCATGATCATAGCGAAAATTAGAGGGGAAAGGGGGCATCCCTGACGGGTACCATTAGTAATAGAAAAGGGATCCGAGATGACTCCAGATGTCCATACCCATGCACTAGGGGACGAATAAAGGCATAAGATGGCTTGCAGTAGTTTGTCGGATATGCCAAATTTACGTAGGACAGCTTCCAGATATAGCCAATGAACTCTGTCAAACGCCTTCTCTGCATCCAAGGAAAGGAGCAGAGAAGGCGTTTTGGTGTGTTCTGTCCACTGAATAATGTCAATAAAGCGACGAGTGCCGTCCGAGGTTTGCCTTCCAGGGATGAAGCCCACCTGATCTATATGGATCAGTTGAGTCATCACCGTGGATAGTCTAAGAGCCAGCAGTTTAGCGTACAATTTGGTGTCTGTATTTAAGAGTGAAATAGGTCTAAAGTTTCCCGGAGTATCCGAGGGTTTACCCGGTTTGGGTAGGGTTACTATAAGGGCATTCAGACACTCCGTTGGCATTGTGCCAGAGGAGGCATATTGATTAAAGGCGTTACAGAGATGAGGGGAGAGGATGTCATTGTAGTGCTTATAATATTCATTAACAAAGCCGTCGGGGCCTGGTGCTTTATGTAGTGGGAGCGATTTGATAGCTGCTTGTACTTCGGTGAGCGAAAAGGGGGTGGATAGGTCTTTCAGTTGAGTCGGTGTCAGTACTGGTAGTTGAACTGAAGAAAGGAAAGCGTTAATAGAGTCGGTAGTTATCGGGGGGTCTGACATCGTCGTTTGGAGGTTGTATAAGTCCGAATAGAAAGCTGCAAATGTGTTGGCTATATCCAGGGGATTGGTCATACGTGCACCTTTGGAGTTTAGGAGGTATGGGATTTTGGCCTTGCGTTGTTGTTTTTTAATTTGTTTAGCTAAAAAGGCTCCAGATTTGTTGCTGAAGGCGTATGTGTTCAATTTTAGTCGTTTGATGTAGTATTCAAATTTGTGGTTCAATAATTCAGTAAGTTGTTTTCTATAGTCACGAAGGGAATCTAGCAGTATAGTGGTGGGATTGGCTTTATGGGCCAGTTCCAGGGATTTAATGCGTTGTAACAACTGGTCTACCTCTGCGTTTCGTCTTTTGCGTTCTCTGGCTCCCAATTTCATAAAAAGCCCTCGCAATGAGGCTTTGTGTGCTAACCAAATTGTAGCTTGGTTGTCTACCGATGCACAGTTGTACTCAAAGTAACTCCTAATCTCGGATTCTATTTCCTTTTCGTAAGTAATATTGGTTAATAGGGATGCATTCATTCGCCACATCGAGTGGTTAGTGGGGCATAGGGGCGGGAACAGGGTCAAAGAGATTGGTGTGTGATCTGACCATGTAATCGTGCCAATATGGGCTTCTGAGGTGGACAATAAAGCTTTTTTGTTTGTGAGAAAGAGGTCGATCCGAGAGTAGGAGTTGCCTGGGTAGGAGTAAAAAGTGTAATCGCGTTCAACATCGTGTGTGCACCTCCATGGGTCGTATAGATTTTCATTGGTCATGAACGTGGAAAGGGCGGAGGAGTCCTTCCTACTGGGATTGGTTGTATCTAGCAAAGGGTCAGGAATGTCATTAAAGTCTCCGCATATGATTAGGGAGTCATGCTTAACCAGCTGTAATTTGGACCTGAGGCGTTTGAAAAACTTCTTTTGAGAGGTGTTGGGCGCGTATACATTTACTAATGTTAAGACTTGGTTATCAATCGTTGCAGTTAAAACGATAAACCTTCCCTCCTCATCCGTGTCAATGTGTTGTGGGTTAAAAGAAATGTCAGAGCTAACAGCTATCATTACCCCACATTTCTTTTTAGTGTGGTTAGAGAAAAAGTAGTGTGAATAATTTTTATGTGTACATTTGGGTGGATTATGTTGCGTAAAGTGCGTTTCTTGCACACATACTATGTCAGCTTTTTGTTTACACGCTTCCTTCCAGAGGAGGTTTCTTTTGAAGGGGGAGTTGAGACCTTTGGCGTTGAGGGAAACTATTTTAATTGGCATGGCGGTCAATTATGAAATAGAGTTGCACAGATGTTGAGCGCGACCACAGGTAGAATAAGACAGTGTATTACAATTCTATACAGTACAATAATCTATGTTGACAGTTATGACTTACATCTTGTAAAATCTGTGATCATTAAGATTACAATAAAAGAGACAGTTCAAATGGGTTTAGAGATGTCAGTATGTCGAAGAAGCGATCGGCATCAGGGACTGGTAGTTCTTACAAGAATCGTTGGGCACCAGTGGTTAATAAGGTGGTGAGACAGGGGTCGGGGGAAAAATGGGACCCAAAATAAGAAGAGAACAAAAGCAAAAAAACTGGTAAGTCAGAAAAAATATCCAAAAGTAGTAACAGAGCAGGTTACCTTCAAGGAAACAAAGGTTTAGGAAGGCACCTAAACAGAGTGTGCTTGGCACACTGTAATTCAACGGGGGGGGGGTGAAACTGAAGAAGACGCCCATGCAGGCTTCATGTAGCTGGGACAGTGCTTGACGTAGAGGGCATCAGTTTTTGTTGGACTTGTTTAATGGTCGCCGAGGAGGAGGCGGGGAGTCCTTCGAGTGATTTGCTGAATTGTGTGACTTCGGTCGGAGAGGAAGTAGGCCCCAGTTAGTTAGCTTCTTGTACCCGTCCTTGGGTGACAGGATAGGAACCACTTTTTGTTGGTAGGTGACTAGGAGCTTGGTGGGGAATCCCCAGCGATAAACAATATTGTGCTCTTGGAGTAGGGACGTGACCGGTGAGAACGCTCTGCGGAACTCCATGGTTGCGGGGGACAGGTCCGCGAAAAGCGATACTTTGCTGTAAGGAGCTGGAAGGGGTCTCAAGTTCCTGGCCGCACGAAGGAGCTGTTCCTTGACCTGATAAAAGTGGATTCTTGCTAGAACATCTCGGGGTGTATCATCCGGGAGATGGTCCGGTTTCGCAATTCTATGCGCTCGGTCGATGGTCATATCATGAGGAGTAAGGTCAGGAAGGAGAGTAAGGAAAAGATGGTGCAAGTACTTTGGCAGCTCGTTAGGTAATACGGTTTCAGGGATACCTCTAAATTTTATATTGTTACGTCTGGACCTGTCCTCGAGGTCTGCGAGTTTCAGCTTTATCTTTTGGATCTCATCCGTGTGGTGGTCGTGTGCGTTGAGGAGTTCATTGTGAGCCTTGCTCATGTCTGAAAGGTGATCTTCCATTATGTCTGCTCTATCTTCCAGGCAGTCTAGCCTGTCATGTGCTTGGGATAGGGAGAGCTGCAGCTCCCTGTGGAGGTCTTTCTGCAGAGTGAGCAGCATAGATTTTAACATGCTTTCAGACACAGGGTTGTCAGTTACCGGTATGGTAGCCAAGGTAGACAAAGGGGTTGAGGTGGCATGAGCAGGTCCAGAGTCAGGGCCATGGTGCTTCTTAGCAGTGGGTGCTTTGTGAGGAGAGTTACAGGGGGAAGAGGCCAGTCTCTTACCTCTCTCTTGCGGAGTGTCCCCTGCGTATAGCGGTGTATGGGGCAGACTGTCCATCTCCTCATGGTCTCCTCTGCCATCCCTGTCTGTGCCGGGCCGGTCACACTGTGGATCGAGCGGCTGTGAATTGTGCGGCGCGGGACCCGTGTGCAGAGCGGCCTGGTCGGCGCCATCTTGGCTCTCTCCGTTCTCCATGCGGCTGAAGAATTCAGTCATTCGGCGCGGTTGCGGCGGAGGATGGCGGCGTCCGGGCATGCCGCCGAGTGTCCCACGACTTCCCCGCTCTGTTGTGCGAGAGAGGGTCGGTCAGTTGCGCTGGTGTAGCTGAGGAAGCCTGCTGTGGAGCGGAGCTCTGTGATCAAGCTTCCATCTTGCTCCGCGGCTAGCCACGCCCCCCCGCATTTTTTATTTTTCATGAGCCTTTATGCTGGCAAACGTTTGTGAAGTCTGCGGTGATTGATCGCCTGAACCACAGAGTCTGCAGATAGGAGACACCCGTTCCTTTACATCTGGTCATCTGGAGCTAGGATTTGTGACATTATATGCCCTGTCTGACCTCCCCTAAACAGGGGGTCGCTGGTGATCTGGTAAACCCCCATCTAATTAGTGGTGATTAAAGGTGACGTGTTCCACGTGGTCAAGCACACCATAAAGAAAAAGAATGGTCAATATTACCGTGTAGTGGATAATGGGTGGGATTGTCCTCTAACCTCCAACACGATATCAACAAAAAAGATAGTGAGGATTCCCACAGACGGGTAACCCCAGAGAAAAGTGAGGATCACTGAGGAACAATAACCACTGATGTATAACCCTTTTCAAAAATGTATTAAGTACAAAAATATTAGCTATCTAACATTACCAAATGAAAATTCATGGATATATCACTAAGGCACGTACTTCACGGACAATCATAATTAAATGTCCATAAAGATATCAAAAAGCAATCCAACAGATAATGTGACTTGACTGAACTCTTATTAATCTTTAATTGCACTTTTACATGCTAATATTGATTTTGTTCAAATGCCATTTTATTTTTTGGATTGTCACTATTTTTGCACGTTTCATATGTGTGATTATTTAATTATTTTTTTATTGAACAAGCGCTGCACTTTATTTTTTTCCTTAGAATATTCCCTCTGCAAAGGGCCTCTCCGTAAACTTCTATGTTGTAAGCTTGCACAGACAGAGCTCTCTCTTTTATTACATGCTTTTACTGTACAGGGCCGGAGTTACAGTTGTGCTCATAGTTTTACCCCCGGCAGAATTTGTAAGATGTCGATGATTATTTTAAGAAAACACATTCATTTTATTTTTAAGGTGATTTAAATTAAGCAATCGGGCATTTCAGGATATCCCAATCCCAATTAGTGGATGGATTGCCATCAGTCTTTGTAATCATAATGCACTTGCTGACCTTTGAACTTAGATCATCTGGCTTACAAGGCCTATAAGGGGGCTTTTGGATGACCCAACCCCCCCCCCCCTCTATAATAAGGGGAGGTCACAGCATCAATAGTGACATATGCTATACCTG
Organism: Lithobates pipiens; assembly: GCF_037356315.1. Lineage (NCBI taxonomy): Eukaryota > Metazoa > Chordata > Amphibia > Anura > Ranidae > Lithobates > Lithobates pipiens. The sequence goes on along the minus strand of NW_027507790.1, from coordinate 273,877,119 downwards.
TGTTAGGGAAAGCGTAAGGAGTACTGCTAATAAACTACACAGGGAGAGATTAGTGTAGGGTTTGTCAGGTCTGTTAAAGTAGATGTCAACCATTACTGAATGTCATAGCCATAGTGAGAAAGAAATTATGAAATTATAACTTAATTATTTGTATCTTTGCCTCATATATGTAATGTAAGGCTGATGTGTCATTAGGAAAAACTTTTACCTAACTCCATACCATTCCATGTCTTGTCACCTAAAGTTGAAATCTGTTTGAACTTTCTAATGTCATGTCATGTTTGTCAGTGGAAACCGTTATCATATCAATCTGAACTTTGTCATGTGAACAAGTATTACCTATTTTGGAAATCACCATCTCCGTGTTATAATAATTCATTAGCTCAAGGTGCATCTATAATTCTTAGGGGATAAAAAGGGATAAAAACCGCACACCACCTGACAATTTCCTTATCAGTACTTGGTGAGCGAGCAGCCTGGAGAGACAAGAGGACCCACTGGAAATTGATATTTATACAGATAACAGTGGGGACACAGATAACTACAACCAACAGGTAAGTCACTGTTAGAACTTATGCCGCTTACTCACGACCGGACTTTTTGACGGATTAAGTCTGACAGTCTTCCCGACGGACTTTCGGCGGAGGTCCAATGGACTTTCTGAACAAAACATACTTAGCCACACACGATCGGACTAAGTCCGTTTGAAAGTCCATTCCTTTTGAACATGATGACGTAAACAGGAATAAACATGGAAGTTCAATAGCCAGTATCCAATAGCTGCCCTTTCGTCATATTTAGTCCTTCGGACTAGCATACAGACAAACGGTTTTCCCGCTTTTTAGTCCGTCGGATAGATTTGAAACATGTTTTATTTCTAGATCCGCCGGACTTTTGGGAAAAAAAAGTCCACTGGAGCCCACACACGCTCAAATTGTCCGATGGATTCTGGTCCGCCAGGCCAAGTCTGCCAGAAGTCCGATTGTGTGTATGCGGCATTACTCTGTCTTCCACCTTTCCCTGTCTGAGGCTCTCCGGGAGCCCAAACCAAGAGGACCAAAGTATAATCTGAAAGAAGTGCATGGGAGTGTAAGAACAGAAGATTCAATTTCGTGTGATAGGGTGGCTGATGCTTATTCTGGGCATGTTATTTGCAGAAACTGATCCAATAACTTTCAGAAACATACTCAAGTCGTTATTACTAACTGAAGATGTTATTATTAGAGTAGGTTAAGTCCAAGGATCAGGGATCCTTTAAGATTAGCCCCCATAGGAGGCAGATGACCACTGCTTCATAGAGTATATAGAAGGACAGCACGGTTCTCCATGTTGCAAACTTCTTGCTAAATTTGTAAAATGGACTAAGCGGGGGACTAACCGTCTAAGGTTTTAGTAAATAGTGGGAACAGTTTATTCAAAAAGTTAGTGATGGAAGTTGGCAGCAAGCAAAGACATGGCTCAGAGAGCGTATATGTATGGCAGGAATCTGACTGACTGAAATGTTTAATCAAACTATTGTAACTACAATATTCTATACTTGTCCTGATGAGGGTATAATACCTGATGATGATTATCCTCCCCCTTATAGAGTCTCTTTAACCCCTTCAAACCTTAAGCCCCATACACACTATCAGTTTTTCCTTCAGATCTACCAAAACCATATAATATGAAGTCAAACCTTAGGAGTTTCAATTTGTATGCAATCAGGCAGGCCCTTGCACTACATGGTTTTGGTAAACCTGAAGGAAAAAATCATCAGAAAATCTGTGTGTTTGGGGCATAAGAATAAACCAAATATTAACGTGGTTGTAAAGGCTGAAGGTTTTTACCTTTGCGTATTCTATGCATGAAGGTAAAAAAACCTTCTGTGTGCAGCAGCCCCCCATATATACCTGAGCTTCTTCTCGATCCAGTGATGTACACAAGAGCATCGGCTCTCCGGGGACTCTCCCTCCTTATTGACTGAGACAACAGTGGGAGCCATTGGCTCACACTGCTGTCATTCACAGCCAGTGAGCCAATGAGGAGAGAATCTTTACACATAATAAAAAGATAAAAAGAACAAAAAGATTCAGAACCGATGTCCCTGTTCTTTCAGCTCAAGAAAGTACTTGAAAAAAAAAGTCATCATACTTGTGTCACATACAACCTTTGGACAGCTACCTTACAGAAGACATCAACCCATTTGGTTAAAGAATATACATCTTTGCAACTTTAAATAATCTTGATTAAAATTGTAAACAGCAATGGAAAGATAATTTACATAAATGAACCAGAGGTGTGATGAATGTACTAACTGCGGAGTACAATAATAATAATAATAGAAGGAATAGACAAAGATTGATAAAATTATCTCTCAACTGTCATCTCCCAAGTCACATTCTGCCTATAGATTACAAGAAAATAACTTGAAGGAACATCTAGAAAAATTTAACAAAGAGATATTAACTTACCACTTCGGCTCCAGAAGGTTTACCCCAGGGGCGGACTGACCATTCGGGCTCTTGGGCACTGCCCGAGGGCCCCATGCCATTAAGGGGCCCCATCAGGGTTGGCAACTTCAATAAAACCAGGGACAATATGTAAAAATCTGTGTTTTAAAAAAAAAAAAATCCCAAGATTATAGCTGCCCCGCCTCTCCGGTACCTTTTCAGTGTGTGTACGTGTATATTGTGTGTGTATATTGTGTGTCTGTGTGTGTATTCTTTATGTGTGTGTGTGTATACTGTGTGGCCCCATAATCTATTACCTGGGTGCCCATAATCTATTGCCTGGGGTTCCCAAAATCTCCTATTGCCCGGGGGCCCCATAATCTCCTATTGCCGGGGGGGCCCATGAGTTGTCAGTCCGCCCCTGGTTTACCCCCCTTCATGAACAGGCCATTTTTTGTGATATGACATTGCATTACTTTAACTGACAATTGCAAGGGAATGCAACACTGTACCTAAATAACATGTATGTCTTTTTTTTTACCACAAATAAAGCTTTCTTTTGGTTGTATTTGACTGCTGTGGTTTCTACATGTGGTATCCCCATAATCAAGAGAACTCAAGAGAAGCAGCAGAATGTATTTTGGGGTTTAATTCTACATATACCCATGGAACGTGTGAGCAATATATCATTTAAGTGACAACTTTGTGTAAAAAAAAAAATGTCATTTTCCAGAAACAGTCAAAATATTAAATATTCCATTGACTCAACATGCTTCTCAGCAACTACCTTGGGGTATCTACTTTCCAAAAAGAAGTCATTTGGGGGATGTTTGAACTGTCCTAGCATTTTATGCCCAATATTAGAAGTTTATGCCACACATCACCCACACTTCTAACCACTTGAAGTCCAAGCCCTTTCTGACACTTTTTGTCAACATTAAACTTTTTTTTTGCTGAAAAATTACTTTGAACCCCAAACATTATATATTATTTTAAAGCAGAGGCCCTACAGAATAAAATGGTGGGTGTTACAATTTTTTTTTGTCACACAGTATTGTACAGCGATTTTCCAAATGCAATTTTTACAATTTACAATTTTGCAAAAAATGCACTTTTTTAATTATACAGCACAAAATCACAATATATTTCCCATTGATTGGTAAAATATAAAAGATGATCTTACGCCTAGTACATACTGTAGATACCAAACACAACATGCTGTAAAATTTCACATGGTGGGCAGCAGCGACAAACTATGTATTATTTTAAAAGCATTTAAAAGCCTTTACAGGTTACCATTTTAGATTTACAGAGGAAGCCTAGTGCTAGAATCACTGATGTTTGTGGTGATACCTCACATGCATGGTGCACTTGCTGTTTACATACGACCTAAGACTGATGCTTGCATTATTATTATTATTTATTTTGCCTTTTTTAATTTATTTTTAGACTGTCCCTTATTTTTATTTATTTTTTATCACTTTTATCCCCTATGATAACAACAGGAAGTGAAAGGTACACTTAAAAAAAAAATGTGGTTTATTAGACTCTAGATCTCTCCTCTGCCCTTAAAGCATCTGACCACACCAAGATCGGCTTTCCCAATTTAAAAATTAGGCTGTTTATATCCAGCAAAACCAATGTGATGAAATGCTCATAGTCTCCGGTTTCTTAGGCCATAGATATGATTGAAGCCATCTCCAATCAGCTCTATGATCAGCTGGTGGAACCACTGGCTGCATTCTCGGGTTCCCCGGTGGGACAAGGGAGCTTGAGAATATAGTGGAAGCCTGCTGGAGGAGGGAGGGCCTCCCCTCCCACTGCTTGTAAAAGCAGTCTAGCGGCTAATTAGCTGCAAGGGTTGCTTTTACATTAAATCTGACCGCCAGCTGAAAAAAAACAATTCCAAGATGATGCCTAAACCTGCAGACATCATCCTGGTATAACCACTCAAAGTCCAGCGATGTACCAGTATGTTGCTGGTTCTTGTACAGTATATTGTTATGGTATATTGTAATGTTCTTTTTTTTTATGCAGTCTGAACCTAACCTAATCTAACAGATTCCTCCATTCACAGCAATCGATGTGGATGAAGAAATTTCTGCCAGAAAAAGTGTGTGGTATGCCCACCATTAGAATGTACTGCCCTGCATCCACCCACTTCTAATGATGGGCATACATGCAATGTTCTTTTTTTTTTATTCAACCCATGAGCTGAACGGGCTGAATGGAAATAAGAAAGATCCTCACAGATTCCTTCATTCACATCAATAGATGCGGATGAAGAAATCTCTGCCAAAAAAAGTGAAAAAAAAATATGCCAAAGCATAGGGGCAATCTGCCCTTTGTCCACCCCTGCCCCTATGCTTTGGTATATATGCTCTTTTTTTTACTGTGCTGGTGAAATCACCTCCTAAAGTTCTGTAGTCATTGATTTATGTATTGTAAGAGCAAACCCTGTTACCATCAGAATAAACAGATCAGTGCTACAGCTGAATGGCGTACCTGCAAAGCAAACAGTGATTAACAATAAAACACAGTAACAATAAAATATTAACTCAATAAAGCAACAACTTTTTTTGCAATCTGTGCCAAAAAAGAGTAAAAAATATAAACAAAGCATAGTGGCTAACAGCCCCCTCTCCACCATAGCCCTCATGCTTCTGCATATACGCTCTTTTTTTATTGTGTTGTTGAAATCACCTCCTACAGTGCTGTAGTCACTGATTTATGTATTTTGAAAGCCAACCCTGATTCTATGACAATAAACAGGTCAGTGCTACAGCTGAATGGTGCACCTGCAAAGAAAATAATGGTTAACAATAAAACACAGTAACAATAAAACATTACAGTATAACAATATAGTATACGGTACAGTAAAACAGTAAGAAAACAACATTAACTCAATAAGACAGCAACTGTTTTTGGCTTTTTTATTATTTAACTTTTTTACTTTTATCATTTTTTTATGGCTTTTTTAAACTTTTTTACACTTTTTTTGTAACTGTAAAAGTTTTTTAAACATTCCAGGTTAGGGTCTCTCAAAATATGATAGCCAGTTTCCTGACTATCTAACATCTTTCATGATCCTGGGTGAATATGTGACCTAGACTATGCTGTGCTGTACCCTATGCTAAGAATCCACTAGTGTATGGTAGCAGAGACCAGGCTAACCAGGACAGGAGGGACAAAAATAGTGGGTGCCACGCCTAAATCTGTTTTTACTACAAACACAACATCTTTTATGGGGTGCTCTTTGTTTAGGGGTACCAAGGAGGACATCTGGAAAATGTCTCTCATGCAGCCAACTCACTGCATCTGAATTGGGAGTTTAGGGCACAGCACCTTCTGGATGCAAAAGGACTGTAATGATCCCTTCCTGAATTTTTAGGAAGGATCCACTTCTTCCTATGGCTCCTTTCACATGGACGATCCTTTCAGATCGGAACGGATGCTCCATAAAGGTCTACCTTACCAAACTTTGGTGTGTATGTTGACTATTAAATTTCTATGCTTACTAACCTGACTTTGCCTCCTCTTGTATACTCAGAGCTATGTCCCAGGGTATGAACACTTTGTTATATATAGTACTGGACTCAGTTTTTCCTTTTGGGGAACCAATGTTTCTTTGGTGGGGGAAGTGTGTACCTGGGTGCAGATGATCACCCCCCCCCCCCCCCCCCCAGGGCTGTTGTGTGAGGAGAGAAATTAATGTGTGTGCAGGAGAACGGATGAATGATATATAACATCTCTGCCATTACTTATTGGATCATGTGAATAGTTAGGTTGGCCCTCCTGCTGACCACATGGTAAAGCGACTTACCTCCCACACAATGTTGGAGGGCAGGGATAGGCTTATTGCTGAGGGATAGGAATGAGCCAATGTTTCTTCCAAATCCAGATTCATACCAAACTACTTTGGCTGTTCGGGTGTTCGTCCAAATGCCCAAAATTTTGCCTATTCAGCCCCCTGTTCAGTGGGAGCAGAGCACCATACTGTATATAGATGTGGTATTTCTACTGCTTCAATACATTTATCCTGCAGTTCTGCTTTATTGCTAGCAATTTTTTTCTATTTTTTTTGTTTGTTTATTTATTGCATAAAAAAAGAGAAACATTTTGGAAGGTTATATCAGTAATATATATATATATATATATATATATATATATATATATATATATATATATATATATATATATATATATATATATATATATATATATTGCCCTAAGACAAATGATATACTGTATGTATTACTTTGTTATTACAAAGTTGCTGCTGAATCAATAGGTTCATAGTGAAATGTAAGCATTGCTCTGGTCCATAGGTGGTGGACAGGTGTGAGAGCTGAAGTGGTTAAAAAGATAACAGCAGGGTATTTGGACCTATAGGTACATTTCACAAGCAAACCATCCATATATATCATTTGGCCCTATAGATGCATTGCATGAACAAAACATCGGTATATATTACATAACCTTCCTTCACAAATCATAAGTCCATTATTTATAGTATATATTGTAATCATTATTATTATTGATATTTTATTGAATAGTACATTGTATCTTTATTTATTATATGCAGGTTCTTAATATGTTACATGCTAATACCAATTGAATTATTTTGCATATTTGCATCTGAATGTTAAATATAATATATACTGAATATCTAGCAAAATAAACTACTAAACTTTATAACTTTTATTTCTCTGGGCATTGCTGATACTGTAAAGCAGGCCTTTAGTAAAACCTTATTTCAGATCTTCTCCAGAGAACAGCCGGATTTTATTCTATTGGATGAAAGTTTTGTCTTAAGCAGTAATAACTTTAAATATCGCTGTTGAGTTGGATTCCCCTGATAGGTGATATTCTGGAGTCTGGTTACCATATGATTAAAATATCTCACACATTGCAGCAGATTGTAGAGAATAGTAAAGCCAGTGACATAATTCGTCATTATTAGAGTCATTGTAAACCTTCCGTGTGCCGTTCTCCCGGGACTACTGACACCTGAGCTGAGCGCTCAATAGAGACTCCACAAGACCCCCACATGATAACAGTGGTGGGACCGCTCCATTCAGAATAGAACAAAAGAAGAATTAAGTCACCAAAGAACAACAGACCTGAGATTTTATTGGATGAAAGTTTGTGCCGGATTCCCCCAGGAAACAAACGCTGAATTTACTGATCACCATCTGCTTTCTAATACAAGATATTATCATACAAGTCTTACTATGTCTCTTTCACGTTAACTATTCATTGACCCATTTAGTTTACTTTAGATGAATAGTAATATGATAGAAATGAATAAATAAAATAATTGTAAAAGCAATATTATTATTATTTTATCACTAGCATTATGCAAAGTATTGATACAATTGTACAGTAATGTTTAATGTGTAAATTTCAGCCCTAGTTTGCTATTAATGTTGAACATCCAATTATCCAATCCTATAAGGTGCGGTACATAATGCAGATCAACACTTCACTTAGGATGAAATCATTAAAAAAATACATAATTAATAAATAAAATAATGTGAATGTCTCTCTGTGTAGTAAATTGTGCATGTACCAAGCTGAATCACATGTCAGTAAAAATCCTGTACATAGAAAAAAAGGCAATCTATGAGTGTTTATAGTATATAGCATACATATACATGCATGAGCAGTTCAATATACACCACATCTGGCTTTTTACTTTAAATTTTTTTTTTTTTTTTTTTTTACAGTCTTTTAACAACCAGCTATTCACTGTGCCCTAATTGGGCAAAGTTTTGCCCAGTCAGGGCTTAGAATGCACTGTGCAAACTTGGGTGTTCACCAAATGGACGAACAGGAGATGTTCAGGCTGAACTTTTGCTCGACCCGAACTGCTCACTCAACTCTAACCACAGATAACCTTTACGTAAACTACCTTCCCATTGTTGTTTAATCACTTCCCACCCGGCCAATGCACATATACGGCCGGGTGGGAGCCATCTACTTCTGATAAGACATTCAGGAACGTCCTTCAGAAGCAGAGGGATCGCGTGCGTGCCCGCGCAGCGGCGCAATCCCGATGTGCTTGTGTCACCCGGACACGGCGCATCTCAGATCGGCAGGAGGGCTCTGTGATTGGCCCTCCTGATCACATTGCGGTCGTGTCCAATCACGGCCGTCATGTGATGTAAACAAACAGCCGGTTGCTAGCCAATCGGCTCCTTCTCTCCTCACACAGAAGTCATCGCTGAGGAGAGGAGAGCAGATCGCTGCAGCCGGCTGATGATCAGTGAGTATGAGCTGTTTTTACAGCTTTTTACTAACTGATCATCAGTCTAGTGTACACACAACACACCACACAGTATAAACACAATGTCCCCACATATGTCCCCAAAACATACATGTCCCCAAATAATAAAAACACATGTCCCTAATAATAAAAACATGTCCCCCACATATGTCCCACTAAAATCACATGTCCCAATGATTATCTGCACACATATGTACGTGATCACCTGCACACATATGTACATGATCATTTGCGTACATATGTCCGTGATCACACAAACCAATTATTATACACTTAACAGAATTTTTTTTACCAAAAACATGTAGCAGAATAAATTTTGGCTTAAATTTATGACAAAATTAGATTTTATTGGATTTCTTTTAAAATAGAAAAAATAAAATATTGTTTTTTTTCCAAATTTCCGCTTTTTTTGTGCTTATATCGCAAAAAAAAAAAAAAACGGAGTCGTGAATAAATAACACCAAAATAAAGCTCTATTTGTGCGAACAAAATGATAAAAATTTCATTTGGGTACAGTGTAGCATGACCGCGCAATTGTCACTGAACGCGCTAGAGTGATGAAAGCTGAAAATTGGGCTGGGAAGGAAGGGGGCGAAAGTGCCCTGTATTGTAGTGGTTAAAATTTGAATCAAGTTGGAAGGGTGAGATTTTGGTTGATATTTATGATATTTATGATTTTGTGTAAAGATGAAAATGTGGAAATGTATTCTTGACCTTTTTTGTTGTAAAATTGTATTTTATACTTCAGATTTTGAAGCAAAATAAGATGGTTAGCTCTAAACTGATGAGCTGTAAAGGCATTTAAGGCATCACTAAATTATAATTTTTGGGTACTGTAATCTTCACCCATGTTGCAGAAGCACACCATTTTGAGACCTGACATATTTGATATCTATTACCCAACATTATCTCTTTTTTTTGTACAAAAATGTGGGGATACATTTGTGTTTGTGAGCATTAAAATTAATTTGAGTCTATTTTTTCCAGAAACTATAGAATTTATGAACAGTTGTGCAAATATTGTACAACATTGTACTGATCATCTTATTATTCAACATGACCTCTGTGTTCAGAAAGTATATAAAGTTTTAATATTAACAACAACTGTATCCATGTCCATCAGTGCAGCCTCACCTGTGCTCATCAGTGTTGCTTCACCTGTGTCCATCAATGCACCCTGTCTGTGTCCATTAATGCAGCCTGCCCGTGTCCTCCAATGCAGCCTGCCCATATCCACCAATGCAGCCTGCATGTCCCCTCCAATGCAGCCTGCCCATGCCCACCAATGTAGCCTGCCCATGCCAACCAATACACCCTGCCAATGTCTATCAATACAGCCTACCCATGTCCACGAATGCAGTCTACCCGTGTACACCAATACAGCCTGCCCATGCTCACCAATGCAGCATGCCCGTGCCCACCAATGCAGCATGCCTGTGTCCACCATGCAGCCTACCTGTGCAGGGGAAGGGAGAGAGGCTTGGCCGCTGGATGATCAGAGTGCGGGGAACATCAATGGAACAGATTTAATTTCAATTGCTATGTTCCCACCGCTCTCTGTCACATACAGCCCCACCCTCTGGCCGGGGAACTTTGATACACATCACATGTGCCACGATTATACAGGTGATCTGTTTATCCCAGGACCAGGAGGTGGGGCTGTATGTGACAGCGGTGTGAGGAACACACAGCAATTGAAATGAAAGCCACTAGTGATGTTCCCTGTGCTCTGATCATCCAGGCAGCTCTCCTATCTCTTCCCCTCTGCAATCGCTGGCAGAAGGACTCACACTTAATCCTGCCTGCCAGTGGTACCCCCCCCCCCCCCCCCCCCGCTCCCAGGAAGCCTTCCTAGGTTCCAATGACCAATGAGACTGCCCAATCATCTCCAGAGCTGGGAAAAGAATCTTATGGAGAAGGACCATCTGTGCCTAAGGAGCAGAGACCCAAGAGGGCCGTCTGCCTACCTAAGAGTTCTGAAGAAGAAGTAATCACCACCCAAAGAGCACCCACAATGCTGACTCTCACCACTCCAGTTTCTGTGGAGAGGAACTCTGGCTCACCCCCTGACACACTTGGGTGGACCATCCCAGTTTCAGTGGCCTTTAGTCAAGTTAACCTCTATTCCTTATACAATTGATCAGAGGTTCCCTTACCAAACTTTGGTGTGTATGTTGACTGTTACATTTCTATGCTTACTAACCTGACTTTTCCTCCTCTTGTACACTCAGAGCTATGTCCCAGGGTATGAACACTTTTTTATATATAGTACTGGACTCAGTTTTTCCTTTTGGGGAACAATTGTTTCTTTGGTGGGAGAAGTGTGTACCTGGGTGCAGATATTCACCCCCCTCCCCCGGGGCTGTTGTGTGAGGAGAGAAATGAATGTGTGTGTAGGAGAACCCCCACTCACCCCCCAAGGGATGGCTGACAGCCATGTGTGTGACAAGATGAGATGTGGGTATCTGTGAAGACTTTTCCCCACTCTCCCAACCCCCAATACTGGGAGATGTGTGTTGTGCTTATAGAGCTGCTGTACGGTGCTCAGTGAACAGTACACTGGAGTAGAATTACACCACACTTTTCAAGCCTTCAGTGGACACGCCACAATTCATGAGGAAAATAGTAAACTGATTTTCATCTACAACTGAAAAATTGGCTTTCTTTTCACAGTCTGAAAAAAGATAAATTTGACAGATTTGATGCTAAGCATGTAATCCTTTTTGGCCAGGCCACTTTTTCTGAAAGAGAGAGCAAGCAGACTGCAGCTAGAAATAAGAAATACTTTTTTTCAAGAATGATTAAAAGTGGTCCATATTAACAAATTTTAACCACAGCTTTTAAGCCTGCCTGGACAGGGTACTACATGTTGGCTACAGAACAAACATATCGCATCAGATGAGTTGTCTTTTGAAACAACAACCCCCCATAAGTGTTAAAGAGACTATACAATGGGTTTAGGCAAAATTGTGCCATGCAGTATTGTAGCTGGTGTTTCTAGGGGACAGGATGCACACAGGAGCAGAAATTCTGAGTTCTGAAGGGGCATGCCCAAAGGTGGCACTCCATCTTGTGTCAGGAAAGGTTGTGTATGACAACAATACCAACCTGTTTGGCAGGGGATGTTCACACACATGCTTTTTTTTTTTGGCACACATCCTCAAGCTGGTGGTGCAGCTATTCCTAGATAGGTACGCTGTTTTACAGGATATTCTGCAGACTTATGCGGCGTACACACGATCGGACTTTCTGCCAACAAAATCGTGGATTTTTGTTCAAAGGTTGCTGGTTCAAACTTGTCTTGTTGGCCAACAATTCCGAACGTGGGAATGTAGTGACCTACAACATGTACGATGAGCTGAGAAAAAGGATATTCAATAGCCAGTGCAGCTCCTTCTGCTTGATTCTGAGCATGCGTGAACTTTTGTGCAACGGACTTGTGTACACACGATCGGACTTTCCGACAACAAAGTTTTATTGGCGAAAAATTTGAGAACCTGCTAGCAAACATTTGTTGGTGCTAAGTCCAACAGCAAATGTTCGATGGAGCATTCACTCGGTCTGACTTTCTGACAACAAGCTCACATCTAACTTTCCCGTCAGAAAATCCGACCATGTGTACACGGCATGAGAGAGTTTGCAGTCATTTGATGCCATCCTGCATCATTTCCAGCTGCCAGCAGAGTTACCCAGGGGGCGATGAATGATATATAACATCTCTGCAATTACTTATTAGATCATGTGTATAGTTAGGTTGACTCTCCTGCTGACCACATGGTGAAACGACTTACCTCCCACACAATGTTGAAGGGCAGGGATAGGCATATGGCTGAGGGATAGGAACGAGCCAATGTTTCTTCCAAATCTAGGTTCATACCAAACTCTGGCTGTTCGGGTGTTCGTCCAAATGCCCAAATTTTTGCCTATTCAGCCCCCTGTTTAGTGGGAGCTGAGCACCATACTGTATATTAGGGATGAGCCAAACAACCCCCGGTTTGCATCAGAACTTTCGAACGGACCGCAAATTCGTACGAATGCTAGAACCCCATTGAAGTCTATGAAACTCGAACGTGCGAAAAAAAAGTGCTAATTGTAATGGCTAATATGCAAGATACTGTCCTAAAAAGGGTTTGGGGACCTGGCTCCTGCCCCAGGGGACATGGGTCAATGCCTAAAATGTTTTTAAAAATGGCCGTTTTGGCGGAAGCACTGATTTTAATGACGATTAAAGTGAAAAAAAAGTGAAATATTCCTTTAAATATGCCTGGGGGGTGTCTATAGTATGCTTGTGAAGTGCCACATGTTTCCCGTGTTTAGAACAGTCCCTGCACAAAATGACATTTAACGGAAAAAAAGTCATTTCAAACTGCTTGGGTTTTTAATGTAATATCTGGTTCCGGCAATATGGATGAAAATCATTGAGAAAAATGGCATGGGTAGCCCCCCTGCCCATCACCAGCCCCTTTGGGTCTTGTACGGATATTAAGGGGAACCCCGTACCCATATTAAAAAAAGGAAAGGCGGGGGGCCCCCAGGCACTATATACTCAGAACAGAAGTATACATACGGTGCAAACAAGACAGGCACTGTGTAGGTTTGTTGTGTTAAGTAGAAGTTGTAATTTTCAACTGGTACATTTTTAAAGTGTAGCTCCAGTCAAAAAATCTATTTTTAAGCTTTTTGGAAAACAGAGGGAAGGGTTATCATCCCTGTATAATTTGTTTTGCCGTCCGGCTTTTTTCATCTCACTTCCTGTTGTCTCCATCCGTTTGCAAGTAGGAGACGTTTGTAAGTTGGATGTTTGAAAGTAGGGGCCTGCCCTATATGCTCTGCAGAAATGGCACAACAAAGTGTTGGTGTTGCCACAACATTGTAAGCCCTCAAAGTGACTCTTGGTGGGCGCTGGAGTGCCCTGCTGTGATTGATTATATCAAGAATTGTAATTACATGCCATTGTTGAACAGTGGTAGAAAAAGTGGGCCTTTGGTGGTTGTGGTGCTGGTGCTGGTGCCACAACACTATAAGTCCACACTGTTACTTTCGGTGGGCATAGGAACGGGCCCTGCTGTGAAATATTATATCAAGAATTGTAATTACTGAAAAATTGGGCCTTAGGCACTAGTGTTGGTGCCATGACACTGCAACCCCTCCCATATACTCTAGTTGTAGTGCAGGAATGAGCCCTGCTGCAAAGCATTGCATCAAAAATTGTAATTAAATGCCTCTGTTAAACAGGGGATGAAAAATTGTGCCTTAGGCACTGGTGCTGGTGCCACGACACTGCAACCTGTCCCATATACTCTAGTTGTAGTGCAGGAATGAGCCCTGCTGCAAAGCATTGCATCAAAAATTTTAATTAAACGCCCCTGTTAAACAGGGGCAGAAAAATTGGGCTGGTGGCATCACCCAGAACTAAAAATGTTCTTCCAACATATCAGCGGAGGAGGAAGAGGATAGACAATCAACATAAAAGGACAGTCACTCAGCATCAGAATAGGCAGTCTTGAAGGGATGTGATATTTCAAAAAAAAATTATTCGGTTACATCAGCTTGAGGCTTCATCTTTATGAAGGTCAGTCGATTAACCGAGTCGGTGGACAGGCGCACCCTGTGATCGGTAACAAAGCCACCAGCAGCACTGAAGGTGCGTTCCGAAAGAACGCTGGATGCAGGACAGGTCAGTAGCTCAATTGCATACTGTGCAAGCTCTGGCCAGTGATCCTTCCTCAAGACCCAGTAAGCCAGAGGATTTTCGGTGGGAAAGGTGTCCAAGTCTGACCTTGCCCCTAGGTATTCCTGCACCATGTAAATCAGACGCTGGTGATAGTTGCTGGAACCAATCATACCTTGGGGCTGCGGACTTAAAAATTGTCTGAACACATTGGTCAGACAGCCATCTTCTCCACCGCTCCTTCTGACCGATGCTTCAGCAACACGTTGTCCAGGACCAGGAGTTTGTAACCTCCCAGTCTCTGGGAACGCGTTGCACAGACCTTTCTGCAATGCCTCCCGGAGATGTCTCATCCTCTGCTCCCTCTGCGATGGCAAGATAAGGTCGGCAACCTTACCCATGTACCGTGGATCAAGGAGAGTGGCCAGCCAGTAATGGTCCCTCGCCTTGATCCGAAGAATACAAAGATCCTTCCGCAGGCTTTGCAGGATAAGGGAGGCCATGCAGCGTAGGTTTGCTGAGGCATTCGGTCCAGAGTCCTCTGGGTCACTAAGGACAACATGATCTGCAGCTACCTCCTCCCAGCCACGTACAAATCTACGGGTTTCTTGGGACTGTAAATCATCCCTACAAGACTGCTGCTGCTGCTGATGCTGAGTGCCAGCCTCCCCCTCCATGCTGACACAATCCTCCTCCTCCTCCTCCTCCTCTTCTTCCTCATCCTCTTCCTGTGTGATGGGTGGCACAGCAGGAACACTGTCTGGATAAAGGGGGCCTTGAGAGGCAAGGAGTGCTCTGTCCATTATTCCACGCAGCGTATGCTCCAAGAGGTGGACAAGAGGTACAGTGTCACTGATGCATGCACTGTCACTACTCACCATCCTTGCGGCCTCCTAAAATGGTGACAGGACAGTGTATACATCCCTAATCATGCCACACTGGCGTGGTGAGAAAAAAACTGAGCTCCCCTGACCCTGTCCTGGTGCCGTAGTCGCACAGGTACTCATTGATGGCCCTCTGCTGCGTATGCAGACGCTGCAGCATGGCCAACGTTGAGTTCTACCTAGTGGGCATGTCATATATATGCACCAGCAGGTTAAGGACGTGAGCCACACAGGGCACATGGGTCAGTTGCCCTGTCGGAGGGCGGAGAGGAGGTTGGTGCCATTGTTGCAAACCACCATTCCCAGCTTAATCTGGCGTGGCATCAACCACCTCTCGGCCTGCCCCTGCAGAGCTGACAAAATATCTGCCCCAGTGTGGCTCCTGTCCCCCAAACAAACCAGCGCAAGAACGGCATGCATCATTTTGCCTGCGTACTTGCGTAGCCCATTGAACGCCTACGGAGCACTGCTGGTTCTGAGGACAGAGCACTGGAAGAGGCCATGGAGGAAGAAGAAGAGGAGGGGGTGGAGGAGAGAGGTGTGTCACAACCATTAGTAGCATTTTGGATTCGTGGTGGCGGAACAACCTCCAACACTACTGCACCTTGTCCTGCATCCTTCCCAGCTGCCAGAAGAGTGACCCAATGGGCCGTGAAAGACAGATAACGTCCCTGTCCATGCCTGCTGGACCATGAGTCAGCGGTAATATGTACCTTACCACTGACCGCCCTGTCCAGCGAGGCAAGGACATTGCCTTCCACATGCCGGTAGAGAGCCGGAATCGCCTTCCATGAGAAAAAGTGGCGCTTGGGGACCTGCCACTAAGGAACCGCACATTGTATAAACTCACGGAAGGGGGCCGAGTCTACCAACTGAAAAGGCAGCAGTTGAAGTGCTAGCAATTTAGCCAAGCTAGCATTCAACTGCTGGGCATGTGGATGGCTGGGAGTGAACTTCTTTTGACGGTCCAGCAGCTGGGGCAGGGAAATTTGCCTTCTATAATCAGACGTGGGTGTACTGCTAGCAGAGTGCCCGGAAGCACTTGGCTGTGGCACACCTAATTCTACACCTTCATTCCTCTCAGAGCAGGTTTCAGAGAGGACTGAAGGTCTAGTGGGGCTGGAGATCCCAGCTGATGAGGAGCAAGGAGAGGTCCACTTTGTTCTTTGGTGTGGGTCTTTGAGGTACGCTTGCCAACAAGCTGCATGGCAGGTCAACATAGGTCTGGTCAAGCATGTGGTGCCCAAGCGGCTGATGTTTTGGCCACGCGAGATACACTTGAGACATATGTTGTAAATAGCAGCGGTGCGATCTGATGCACTCGTCTCAAAAAAGGCCCACACCAAAGAACTTTTAGAATAACACGCAGAGGCAGCGCCCTGCACAGGCGGAGCTCTGCGGTGTGATTCAGTCGGTGTGCTGCCCCTATGC
The DNA here is from genome assembly GCF_037356315.1 of Lithobates pipiens. Lineage (NCBI taxonomy): Eukaryota > Metazoa > Chordata > Amphibia > Anura > Ranidae > Lithobates > Lithobates pipiens. The sequence goes on along the minus strand of NW_027507790.1, from coordinate 273,860,412 downwards.
TGGCCCCCGGAGGGCATTCCTCGTTAGACATGTGCCTCCTCCTCCTCCTCCTCTCTTCTACCAGGCACCCATGTGGAGTCAGTGCCCTCATCATCCCCTCACTCTTCATCGCTGGAGCAAACCTGGCAGTATGCTGCAGTTTGTGGAACATGACTGCCAGATTGCTGTCCTTCTTGAGCATCCCCTCTCTCTGCGCTCATGCTACTGCCTTCCTCTAGCTGAGTATCATCATCAGAGCCTACAAAACACTGGGCATCCTCCTGGAGCATGTACCCAACACTGTGCTCAAAAAATTCAGGGGACTCCTCAGGAGGACGTGGTGGGTCTAGGGAAGGAGTCACTGATGATGACATTGAGACAAGAGAAGAGGATGCGTTGGCAGCTGCTTTGCTAGTACCCTGAGCCTGGGTGAGAGAGGATGAGGAGGATGAAGAGGGCTTGGTCATCCACTCTACCCAGTCTTCGGCATGATGTGGCTCAACACGTCCAGCTGCCGAAAAGAAGGGCAAGCGTGTCCCATGGCCATGTGCTGATGATGACAATGCACCGCGTCCACGACCAGCACTGTTGTCTCTAGACACAGAGCCTGCTTGCCCTCTTTTATCGGCTCGTGCCTGTCTGCCTCTCCTTGTTGGCCTTCCAGACATGGTAATGGCCTGAAGGGAGATGGAAAAACCGGCGATTGGGTAGTGTATATTGTGCTGGAGGCACACAATACCCACTAACTCCTGCAGATGCCTTTATTATAGAACAGGAATTAAAGGGTAGATACTGGTGTATACTGTGCTGTGCTGAAAGCACACAACACCAACTAACTCCTGCAGATGGCAGATGGCTCAATTAGAGAAGAGCTATATAGGTGGATATAATGTTGTATAGTGTGGTCAGGGCACGCAGACAACACGCACAATCTCCTACAACTGACTGCAAGCTCTATTACAGAAGAGCAATATAGCTAGTTATATAGGTGGATATAATGGTGTATACTGTGGTCAGGGCACGCAGACCTCACGCACAATCTCCTACAACTGACTGCAAGCTCTATTACAGAAGAGCAATATAGCTAGTTATATAGGTGGATATAATGGTGTATAGTGGGGTCAGGGCACACAGACAACACGCACAATCTCCTACAACTGACTGCAAGCTCTATTAGAGAAGAGCAATATAGCTAGCTATATAGGTGGATATAATGGTGTATAGTGCGGTCAGGGCACACAGACAACACGCACAATCTCCTACAACTGACTGCAAGCTCTATTACAGAAGAGCAATATAGATAGCTATATAGGTGGATATAATGGTGTATAGTGCGGTCAGGGCACACAGACAACACGCACAATCTCCTACAACTGACTGCAAGCTCTGTTACAGAAGAGCAATATAGCTAGTTATATAGGTGGATATAATGGTGTATACTGCGGTGAGGGCACGCAGACAACACGCACAATCTCCTACAACTGACTGCAAGCTCTATTAGAGAAGAGCAATATAGCTAGCTATATAGGTGGATATAATGGTGTATACTGTGGTCAGGGCACGCAGATAACACCCACTACAGAAGAGCAAGAACGCAAAATCGGCCGATAACGAACGGTGTATACTGTGTTGAAGGTACACAGAGAACACCCGCTAACTCCTACAGATGCCAACACACCACACAAGGCCTTATATAGTGTGGGGCGTGTACTACACAGCCTGAGCTATGATTGGCCATAGGCATCCTGCCTGTGGCCAATAATGGCTCTCTTCGCTGCCGGTGCTGTGATTGGCCAAGCATGCAGGGTCACAGTGCATGCTTGGCCAATCATGAGCCAGAAATGCACTGTGATGGCGCAGTGCATTGTGGGCCATGAGCGCCACACGAATTTGGCGTGAACAGCCCACAACGTTCGGTATTCGCCGAACGTGCGAACAGCCGATGTTCGAGTCGAACGTATGTTCGACTCAAACACGAAGCTCATCCCTACTGTATATAGATGTGGTATTTCTACTGCTTCAATACATTTATCCTGCAGTTCTGCTTTATGGTTTGCTATTTTTATGTTTGTTTATTTATTGCATTAAAAAAAAACATTTTTGAAAGGCTATATCAGTAATAAAAGTATTTATTGCCCTAAGACAAATGATATATGTATTACTTTGTTATTACAATTATATATCTATTACTTTGTTATTGCTGCTGAATCAATAGGTTCTTTGTAAAATGTAACCATTGCTCTGGTCCATTGGTGGTGTACACGTGTGAGAGCTGAAGTGGTTAAAAAGATAAGAGTAAGGTATTTGGACCTTAAGGTACATTATGTACATTTGACAAACAAACCATCCATATATATCATTTGGCCCTATAGATGCATTGCATGAACAAAACATCGGTATATATTACATAACCTTCCTTCACAAATCATAAGTCCATTATTTATAGTATATATTGTAATCATTATTATTATTGATATTTTATTGAATAGTACATTGTATCTTTATTTATTATACACAAGTTTTTAATATTTTACATGCAAATACCAATTTAATTATTTAGCATATTTTCTTCTGATTGTTAAATAAAATATATACTGAATATCTAGCAAAATAAACTACTAAACTCTTTATAACTTTTTTTTCTCTGGGCATTTCTGATACTGGAAAGCAGGCCTTTAGTAAAACCTTATTTGACATCTTCTCCAGAGAACAGCCGGAGTTTATTCTATTGGATGAAAGTTTAGAGACACATTTAGACTTTTGTACTTCTTGTGTCTTAAGCAGTAAAAACTTTAAATATCGCTGTTGTGTTGGATTCCCCTGATAGGTGATATTCCGGACTCTGGTTACCATATGATGACAATATCTCACACATTGCAGCAGATTGTAGAGAATAGCAAAACCGGTGACATAATTCGTCATTATTAGAGTCATTGTAAACCTTCTATGTGCCGTTCTCCCGGGACTACTGACACCTGAGCTGAGCGCTCAATAGAGACTCCACAAGACCCCCACATGATTACAGTGGTGGGACCATCCATTCAGAATAGAACAAAAGAAGAATTAAGTCACCAAAGAACAACAAACCTGAGATTTTATTGGATGAAAGTTTGTGCCGGATTCCCCCAGGAAACAAACGCTGAATTTACTGATCACCATCTGCTTTCTAATACAAGATATTATCATAAAAGTCTTACTATCTCTCTTTCACGTTAACTATTCATTGACCCATTTACTGTAGTTTACTTTAGATAAATAGTAATATGATAGAAATGAATAAATGAAATAATAGTAAAATAATAATAAAATAATAGTAAAAGCAATGTTATTATTATTTTATAGCTAGCTTTATGCAAAGTATTGATACAATTGTACAATAATGTTTAATGTGTACATTTCAACCCTAGTTTGCTATTAATGTTGAACATCCAATTATCCAATTCTATAAGGTGCGGTACATAATGCAGATCAACACATGAATTCATTAAAAAAAATACTTAATTAATAAATGAAAGAATGTGAGTGTCTTTCTGTGTAGTAAATTGTGCATGTACTAAGCTAAATCACACGTCAGAAAAAATCCTGTACACTTTGCTGTCATAGAAAAAATGGCAATAAATCGAATCCCTTGTACACACGGTTGGACATTCCGACGGAAAATGTCCGATCGGACCGTGTTGTCGGATAATCCGACCGTGTGTGTGCTTCATCTGACTTTTTCCGTCGGAATGTCCGACCAACAAAGTTTGAGATCTGGATATAAAAATTTTCCGACAACATGATCCGATCGGACTTTGTCCGATTATTTGTAGAGAATTCTGATTGGACAAAGTGCCACGCATGCTCTGATCAAATTCCTAGACCAAAGCTATTGGCTACTAGCCTGAACATAGTCCCGTCCTAACCAAATTACGTCATCATAGTTATATAGTTACATAGTTAGTCAGGTTGAAAAAAGACACAAGTCCATCCAGTCATCACGTTACGAACGATCGTATTTTCCGACAACTTTTTCCGACCGTGTGTATGCAACACCAGTTTCGGACAAAATCAGACGTATTTTGTTGTCGGAATGTCTGACCGTGTGTACAAGGGCTATGAGTGCTTATAGTGTATGGCCTAAATATACATGCATGAGCAGTTCAATATACACCACATCTGGCATTTTACTTTTTGCAAATCATTTTTTTACAGTCATTTAACAACCAGCTATTCACTGTGCCCTAATCGGGAAAAGTTTTGCCCAGTTAGGGCTTAGAATGCACTGTGCAAACGTGGGTGTTCACCGAATAGACGAACAGGAGATGTTCAGGCTGAACTTTTGCTCGACCCGAACTGCTCACTCAACTCTAACCACAGATATTTAATCACCCCGTGATAGTGCAAGTGTTGATTGTAACGGTGTGCATTTCTTGTGTTTTCGGTCTAGTAGGATGTCTTATTGGGAAGACTTTTTTGTATTACGGGAACTTTTTCGTTTAGAGGAACCTTGAAGTGAAAACGAAGTGGAAGAATTGGATGAAACATTTCTTGTTGCCATTTATAGGCTCTATTTTCACGGAATGCAGTCTTATCACGGCAGAAATGTTTCTTCTTTTTTAATTATTATCTCTTTGTTAAATTTAAGATATTACTTCAAGCTATTTTCTGGTAATATATAGGTGGAATGTGGCTAGAGTGATGACAGTTGACAATAAATTCCATCAATCTCTTTGTCTAATTCACCTGTTTATTGTTCTTCTCAATTAGTAAATTCATCATACCTCGGTAACCTTTATGTAAACTACCTTCCCATTGTTGTTTAAAATTTGAATCAAGGTTATCTAAAGTTGTAAAGATGCGTAGTCTTAAACCAAATGGGTTGATGTTTTCTTTTATGTCAAAATAAGAAATGGCTGCACCTCACCTGGGCTCCAAGTAAAGTTTATTGGAATATAAAAATATCCAAAATGACACCAGAGGACACCAGAATTGGTCAAGGTAGACGTGTTTCACACAACAGAAATGTGTTTAATTATTAGGTATGATTAAGCACATTTCTGTTGTGTGAAACACGTCTACCTTGACCACTGGTGTCATTTTGGATATTCTCATATTCCAATAAACTTTATTTGGAGCCCACTTGAGGTGCAGCTGTTCCTTATTTTGACAATTTACCATGGAGGAAAGCCGGCTAGCACTCAGGTGTGTGTTCCAGTGGGCGTATTAGTTATACCCGGAGCAGTGTATTCTTTTCAAAAGATTTTATGCATCAGAAGTACAATTATTTATTTTTTTAAGTACTTTCTTAAGCTAAAGGAACAGGGAGATCAGTTCTGAATCTTTTTGTTCCCTTTGACTGAAATCTTTGTAAAAATTTGACAATTGTAAAGATTCCCTCCTCATTGGGTCATTGGCTGTGATTGAAAGTAGAGGGAGCCAATGTTTCCCACTGTTGTCTCAGCCAATAAGGAAGGAGAGTCCCTGGAGAGCTGATGCTCTCATATACATCGCTGGATTAAGAGGAAGCTCAAGTAAGGATTAACCTTTGTTCACACGGTCAGACATTCAGACAACAAAATCCGTCGGATTTTGGCCGAAACTGGTGTTGCATACACACGGTCGGACAAAATTGTCGGAAAATCCAATTATTTGGAACGTGATGACGTTATTTCGGTACGACAGGACTACATTCAGGCTAGTAGCCAATAGCTTTGGTCTAGGAATTTGATCTGAGCATGCATGGCACTTTGTCCGATCGGAATTCTCTACAAACTATCGGATAAAGTCCGATCGGATCATGTTGTCGGAAAATTTTATAGCTCAGCTCTAAAACGTTGTCGGTCGGATATTCTGATGGAAACAGTCCGATGGAGCCCACACACAGTCGGATTATCTGACAACACAGACCGATCAGACATTTTCACAAGGGCAAATGTGGGCTACTGCACACAGAAGGTTTTTTGCCTCCATGCATAGAATGGATAAAGGTAAGAAACCTTTAGCCTTAAGAACCACTTTAATATTTGTTTTACCCTTAGGATGGAAGGGGTTAAAGAGACTCTTATAAGGGGGAGGATAATCATCATCAGGTGTTATACTCTCATTGGGACAAGTATAGAATAAAGTTTCCGTAGTTGGATTAAATATTTCAGTCTGTCCCATTTCTGCAATATATTTACTCTCTCTGCGCCATCTGTGCTTGCTGCCAACTTCTATCACTAACTAGCCGTGGTCCATAATTTTGAATAAACTTTTCCCACTGTTGAATATTAGAAATTCCCTATGACCTTAGAAGGTTAGTCTCCTGCTTAGTCCATTTTACAAATTTAGAAAGAAGTTTGCAACACGCAGAACCAAGCTGTCATTCTATATATGTAGCTGTGGTCATCTGCCTCTTATGGGGCTAATCTTACAGGATCCCTGATCCTTGGACTTACCCCAGACGAGTCTACCCTCATAATATTGGCTTCAGTAAGTTTCTCAAACTTATTGGATCAGTTTCTGCAAATAACAATAACATGCCCAGAAACAGCACCAACCACCCTATCACATGAAATGGAATCTTCTGTTCTTACACTTTTGTGTTCATTTAAACCAGGGATAGGCAACCTCGGCAACCTTGGCCCTCCAGCTGTTTTGAAACTACAAGTTCCATGAGACATTGTAAGACCCTGACAATCACAGGCATGACTCCTAGAGGCAGAGGTATGATGTGATTTGTAGTATCACCACAGCTGGAGTGCCAAGGTTGCCTACTATTTAGACTATACTTTTTGGTCCTCTTCATCAGTTACTTCAGTAATACAGCACCGTACACACTTTCAAATGTATTTGAATTACAACTCACAAAGCAAATCACTCAGCACTTACCACCAGACAAGGTCTGAAGAGAGTTTGGTCTCCCGGAGACCCTCAGACAGGGAAAGGGAGACAGAAAGTAAGTTCTAACAGTAACTTACCTGCCGACTGTAGTTATCTGTGTCCCCTTTGTCATCTGTATAATTGTCAGCATCTCTGAGACCTCCTCCTACTTCTAGAACGCGCTGAAAGCTTCCAGAAGAATAGAAGTGGACGTGAGGAGGAGCTGTCTTGAGTATTCTGAGGGCCCCTGACTAATATCCAACAGATAGGTTGGCAGGGGGCAGGCCTCCTCAAATACTCAGATTCAGCCCAGCTGTGGTAGTGGAGTTCGGGTGGAAGATGGAAATGTAGTGTTAAGAGGCTGTTGCAGACCTTTGAGGATGACCCTCTAGTCCGGGGTGGGGGGGGGCTCAAGTGTGGAAGGGACCCTCTTTACGACACACAAAGAGAAGTCCTGACCAGTGGCACAAGAGCAGGTGTGAGGACAGCTGGAGGAGAACACTGTCAGACTGATTTCTAGGGAAGTAGACAATCAACTGGGATGGTGAGTGAGACAATTGGGAGGACTGAAAGGTACCCTGAGAGTACTGGGTGAAAGCAGTCTCAGATGGATGCAGAGTCAGTCTGGAAGGACTGTGGAAGTTTAGCCAGGGGGGCTAGTGAAAGGGAAAGAAAAAACGGGTATAGCATGTAATGGCACTTGATATCAGACGACAGCAATATATATTATAAATAAGAAAAATAGTGTTTTCATCCTTAATACTTTGAATCAAAAAAGAATGGGTATGGACTTTATTTGAGACCACGACAACAGTACATTGGTCTCCATCCCCGATAGTATGAAATCAGAATGGGAAATAGGGGCAAGAGGGGCAATTGGGACTTTACGTCATTAACATAAAGTAAAAAATATGGATATTTATTAATACCCCATGGGAGCATAGTGCATTTGATGATAAAAGCATTGTAATCCATACATATGATACACAATAAAACATAGTATTATTAAATCACATTATTAATAAATAATAGCATAGTAGACAATGTAGCACCTGATCAATGATAATAACATCAACGCTACACCCAACATGTAAATAAATAAAATAAAACCAGAGTAGGGTTAATGACTCAAGTATTAAACACCCATGGTGAATACAATAATGCTGTGGCATGGCAGCAAGTATATAGGCTTGACTCATTTCGTGGAAGATGGTCCACTCATCAGGAGCAGTTTTTTGGAAGTATCTAAAATATAATATAAATTAGTAATTAATGGTAATTAATTACAACGGGAAGAGGAGGAGCAAAAACCTTAGTCCTAATGCTCTTACCCATAGGTAGATAGTATGATGGTATTAAGGCATATAAAATGCTGTTCAATGGGTGGGAGGCACCCATGGGAGGCTGGATATTGCGTGGATACTGGCTGTAGCTTTCCCGCATGCACATCCATTGGATTTGGATCAGGGATGTGGCTGTGTTTGCTCTCATACAGAGCCTTCCCAGCCCATGCACCTCAGTGAGCTACTGTCTACCTCTCTGGTTTTATTTCCCTATGTGCACTTTGTGAGTCCTTATGGTACTCTTCTAGCCATACTGCTCCTGGGGTATTACACTCTAATTCTACACTTCATATTTATTTATTTTTACATAACCAGATTTCCCAATCACTGGTCACCTGAATGATATTTATCATTTTTTCTGCATTTGGATTTCACAGATTATCTATGGCCTATAAAATTGGGGAGGATGTAGATCAAGAAATTCAAATGGCGTTCTCACGGGACCAGTGCCCAGAGCCAGCAGGTAATAACCAGATTAAAACAACTGTTCAAACAACGCTAACAATTAAATACCTCAACAGAAAGTGGGACATTTCTTCCCTGGAGTCACATGTCCATTCCGGGGTCATACCTAGGGGTCTGCGGGAAAGGGTAACTCCTGCGGAGCAAATACATACACCCAGATTTCTCGAAAAATTAAGACTCAAATGCATTGAGCATGGGATCTCAATCCTAAAACGTATTATTGAGGAAGAAAAAAACTAGATGAAATACAATCAGAGATAGATGAGAGCAGTAAAGTCCTGGACCCCCTCTCAGGGGAACCTGAGTTTGAAAAATGTAATGATCTCCTTAAAAGGGAGGTAGAAAAAGTTGAGAAACATCTAAAAAGTACCAAACAACAGAAGTTCAAACAGAATTTAGACGATTGGGAAAAGGCGACGTTTTTGATCAAACGGTACTAGTGCCGCATACACACGATCGGAAATTCAGCCACCAAAAGACTGATGAGTAGGGTTGTACCGGACATTTGGGTCTTTGGGTCCTGGACCCGAACCTGAACAATTTACTGTATGTTCGGGTTCTGTGTTTGGTAATGTAATGGCGCTTTTTAAACAGCTGCAGGCAGCCAATCAACATTTGTTTAACTTGTGTGCCCTTAAAAGCCATCGCAGCCATGCTTACTAATGGCATGGCTGTGATTGGCCAGTGCAGCATGTGACCCAGCCTCTATATAAGCTAGAGGCACACAGCACAGCACATCACTCTGCTTTAGATAGTGTAGGGAAAGGTTGTTGCTGCTGCTGCTTTGAGGGAGAGAATTAGATAGGAGTCCTGCTTCAGAAATCTAATTACTCAGCGATCTACCTTGATTTTCTTGTGTGGGTGCATTGCACAATCTTTTTACACTGCCCTGAGCCCAGTGCCAGAGAAAATATAACTTTTATCCATATGTTAGTTAGGTTGGCGTCGGCAGGCATTTTATGCAAGCTCAGTGCACCAGCACTGCATATATTACTGTGAGATACACCTTTTAGATACTGTTGCTCTATTCTGCTACAAATAATAATTTAGGGCATGAAGAGCATTTTCTGCATATCTGTAGGTGTGAGGTACACTCTTTAAATATAGTTGCTCTATTCTGCTATTCTAAAAATACCCATTTAGGGCTGATAAAAAATGTTTTACAGTGTTTCCTGCATAGCTGTACGCATGAGATACACACTTTAGATACTGTTCTTCTATTCTTCTATTAAAAAAAAATCATTTAGGGCAAAAAAAAAATTTGGGTGCATTTTCTGCATATCTGTACGTGTGAGATACACCCTTTAGATACAGTTGCTTTATTCTGCTATTCTAAAAACACCCATTTAGGGCAGATAAAAATATTTTACAGTCTTTCCTGCATATCTGTACCTGTGAGATACACACTTTAGATACTGTTCTTCTATTTAAAAAAAACATTTTGGGAAAAAAAAGTTTTTTTGAATAGCATTTTCTGCATATCTGTACGTGTGAGATAAACCCTTTTGATACCGTTGCTCTATTCTGCTATTCTAAAAACACCCATTTAGTGCCAAAAACATATTTTACAGTGTTTCCTGCATATCTGTATGTGTGAGATACACACTTTAGATACTGTTCTTCTATTCTGCTATTCAAAAAAACACCCATTTAGGGCAAAATCCTAAATTTGAGAAATATGAGGAGAACGTCAAAGAAGGGACATGGCCCTGGTCGTGGTGCTGCTGGTGGAGCTCCTGTTGCAGGGAGAGGATGTGGTCGATCTGTGCCAGCTACACACACAAGTGAAACACCTTCCTCAGGTGCGAGTAGGCGACAGAGCCTGCAGCGGTATTTGGTCGGGCCTAATGCGGCTCTACGAATGTTGAGGCCAGGACAAGTACAGGCGATAGCAGATTGGGTTGCTGACAGTGCCTCCAGTTCTGTCACATTGTCTCCCACCCAGTCTCCTGCTGAAAGATCTAGGTTGGCACCTGCAGCCGATGTCCATCAGTCTTTCACCTCACCCCCTTGCAAATCAGCCAAGCAGTCTGGGCCCCAAATCATGCAGCAGTCTCTTCTACTTTTTGATGACTCTGTTAGCAGGGTTTCCCAGGGCCATCCACCTAGTCCTGCCCCAGAAGTGGAAGAGATTGTGTGCACCAATGCCCAACCACTTATGTTTCAAGATGAGTACATGGGAGTAGTGAAGGACGAACTTCCGACGGGACGTTTCGCGAACGTGGACCGCGAACGAGGCCGACCGTTCCCGAAACCGAATGTTCGCGGCGGGCCCCATTGACTTCAATGGGAGGCGAACGTTTCAAACCTTTAGGTCGAATTTGCACCCACAGGATAATTATTAGCTGGGCAAACATAGTCCCACCACATGGCCAATGACATAACACATGTATGAGGTGAATTTGGGATCGGTAACTACAAGCATTCTTTTTTTATATGGGAAATTGTTCTGACAATTCAGGACTGAGGAGCGCATGAAGGCAATGGAGGAGAGGGAAGGTCAGGGACCAGGGTAGGCAAAGAAGAGGGTGCAGGAGATGATCACCAGCAGCGTGACATACAGCAATGACACATGCACCGTGATAGAGTCATCTGACAACAGCACCGTGATAGAGGGCACTGACATCAGCAGCGTGACATACAGCATTAACACTAGCACCGTGACATACAGCATTGACAGCAACACCGTGATAGAGAGCACTGACATCAGAAGCATGACATACAGCACTGACATCAGCACCGTGATGTACAGCACTGACAGCAGCACCGTGATAGAGAGCACTGACATCAGAAGCGTGACATACAGCACTGACATCAGCACCGTGATATACAGCACTGACAGCAGCACCCTGACAGAGAGCACTGACATCAGAAGCGTGACATACAGCACTGACATCAGCACCGTGATATACAGCACTGACAGCAGCACCGTGACAGAGAGCACTGACATCAGAAGCGTGACATTAAGCACTCACACCAGCACCGTGATATACAGCACTGACAGCAGCACCGTAAGCAGCCCCAGGAGGGAGTCAGCACAGCACAGGGATGGTGTGATCCCCTCATAATAAGAACCCCCAGGTGAAAATCAGCACAGCACAGGGATGGTGTGATCCCCTCATAATAAGAACCCCCAGGAGTAAGTCAGCACAGCACAGGGATGGTGTGATCCCCTCATAATAAGAACCCCCAGGAGTAAGTCAGCACAGCACAGGGATGGTGTGATCCCCTCATAATAAGAACCCCCAGGAGGAAGTCAGCACAGCACAGGGATGGTGTGATACCCTCATAAGCAGCCCCAGTATAAATATGACACCGCTCAACCTCTTCAAAGAGGAGGGTGCAGAAGAGTAAGGCTGAGTGAGCCACTCAACCAAGTCTGGTGCATCCTTTAAAGTAATTGAACGCACCTTCTGCAACTTCCCACTTTGGCTCAAGGCTGGTGCTCCTGCCCTACCCCTACCACCCCTGCGGAAGGGCCTGCCTCTTCCTCTGTCTGTCATTTTTTACATCACCCTGTGACAAAACTCTTAGTCCCTATACCGATGAAGGACTGCTGCAGTATAGGGCAGTGGTCAGCAGTGGTGCACCTCAACCCTATCTATTGTGGACCGATAGCGGTCCTTACAGAACAGCAGACTGTACCGCACTCAACCCTATGTACTGTAGCACCCTTCACCAAGTTACCAGTCCTTATAAGGACCTTTGTGGACCAAGTAGGTTGTGTGTGACTGATTAGCAGACTGTACGTCAGTCCCTATACCGATGAAGGACTGCTGCAGTATAGGGCAGCGGTCAGCAGTGGTGCACCTCAACCCTATCTATTGTGGACCGATAGCGGTCCTTACAGAACAGCAGACTGTACCGCACTCAACCCTATGTACTGTAGCACCCTACACAGACCAAGTTACCAGTCCTGATAAAGAGCTTTGTGGAACAAGTGAGTTGTGACTGATTAGCAGACTCCAGCAGATGGGCAGCAGTCAAGTATAATATTCTTTCTATATTTGGAAGAAAGAATATTATACGTGTACAAGCCTATTACCGTACCACTGATACCAGTCCTGAAAAGAACCTTTGTGGAACTAATAGTAACAGCAACTGTTTAAACTGACCCTCACTGCCTAACACACTGCTTCCTTCCTTTCCCTATACAAACTGGCAAAACAGAGGAGACTGGAACAATTACTGGTTACTGGAATAGCTCTTTTGTGGACCTGATAGTAACAGCTAATGATGATGATGATGACTAATCTGGCTGTCCCTAAAATAGCAGCAGACACACCGCTCTGTCCCTTTCTCTAAACTGACAAAAGACACTCAGGCTGCTGCAAGAATCAGTAGCACAGCAAACCTATATACACCTAACACCTATACCAGTCCTGAAAAGAACTTTTGTGTACCAAATAGCTAGTGGTTTATCTGTCCCTGCTCCAAACAGCAACCTTTCCCTATAGTGACAGAAGAAAGAATGTAAAATGGCTGCCAGATCGGGTGTATTTATAGGTTAGGGGGAATGTCCAAGTGTCCATGTGCTGTCATGTCTCAATTGGCTATCCTGTACCCCATGATGGATGTGTCAGCATAGGTCAAAGTTCTTTTACACTTTAAACACGTAAGTCCGCCGGGGTGAACAACGCCAATAGTCCGCAAAACGAGCGGACCGCGAACGACCGAAATTCGCCGCGAAACGACTGCCGGGCGAACCGTTCGGCCATCACTACATGGGAGGACCATAGCAGCACGTCTCGGATGATGACGAAACACAGGTGCCAACTGCTGCTGCTTTCGCAATTGTGCAAACTGACAAGGAGGGCAGGGGAGAAGACTGGGTGGAAGATGATGTGGAGGACGATGAGCTCCTCGGCCCCACATGGAATCAACGTCATGCAGGTGATCTGTGAAGTTCGGAGGAAGAGGCGATGGTTGCACAGAGCCACCAGCACAGCAGAAGAGAGAGCAGGGTGCAAAAGCGGAGCATCCTTTCCCTAGACAGTACGCCTACTACTGCCCAACGCAGCAAGGGACTGAGCAAACCAAAGCCAGGTCCAAGGAGTTCCCTAGCATGGCAGTTCTTCAGACAATGTGCTGATGACAAGACACGAGTGGGTTGCACGCAGTGCAATCAGAGCTTGAAGCGAGGCATAAAGGTTCTCAACCTGAGCACAACCTGCATCACCAGGCATCTAAGTGCAAAGCACGAGCTGCAGTGTAGTAGACACCTCAAAAACCAAGAAAGGTCTCTGGCTCCTCCTGCTTCCTCTTCTGCTGCAGTCTCGGCCTCTTCATGCACCTCGGTAGTGACAGTGGCACCTGCTAACCCGCAAACAGAGGATCTGCCAGCAACACTACCACCTTGGTCACCAACCATCTCCACAATGTCCCATGGAAGCGTTCAGCTCTCTATCTCCCAAACACTGGAACAGAAGACGAAGTACCCCCCTACCCACCTGCAATCCCTGGCCCTGAATGCCAGCATTTAAAAATTCCTGGCCTTTGAAATGCTGTCATTCCAGCTGGTGGAGACGCAGAGTTTTAACAGCCTGATGGTATTGGCTGTCCCACAGTACGTCGTGCCCCGCCGCCACTACTTTTCCAGGCAAGCCATCCCTTTCCTGCACAACCAAGTGGGGGACAAAATCAAATGTGCACAGTGCAACACCATCTGTGGCAAATTCCACCTAACTACGGATACGTGGACCAGTAAGCATGGTCAGGGACGTTATATCTCCCTAACAGCACACTGGGTAAATGCAGTGGCGTCTGGGCCTGAGGTGGATAGCAGTTTGACGCATGTCCTTCCACCACCGAGCATTGCAGGGCGCTTCAGTTTGCCTCCTGCTGCTAACCCCTCCTACTCCAGTTCCTCATCCTCTACCGCCTCCTCATCCGTTCAGCGTAACACCTTCACCACCAACTTCAACAAACAATAACAAACGATAACGATAGTGAAGAATCTGAAAAACGAAAGATCCTACATAAACAAATGCTTTATTTTCATTGTGACAACAGTTCGATATTGATAGGAGATTCGACATGACGCTGACAATAACAATCTGTGTCTATCGAACCTGTGGTCGCATGTGCCTAACCGTAACTCTATTAGTCCAGGATTATTCTACATAGAGAGAAAAGATTTGCCATATAGAGAAAAGATTTGACATAGAGAGAAAAGATCGCTGCTGAAATTTGATGGGGGATGTAAAATAAAAATATTGATGATGATGAATGTTATTGGCTGATTGTAACCAAAGAGGAGGAGCAGTAAAATAGCTAGAACTAAGTACACACGTACAGCCAACTTACTTTCACTTACGATTGTTAGCAGAGAGAGACACACACACTGAATCATTTCAGAAGACAATCAATCTTAGCTGGTCCATTTGTCAGAGAACCTAAATTATTTAGCAATTAAGCACAGCAGCAGAACAATAGTGAAGCAAGCTACAGTTCAATTTAACTTTTTCATAATAATGTGCTGCTATTGTGTTAGTGTTGTGAACTTGATAGTGATACTAGTGATGCTAGTGTTATGATAGCCTCAGAGGCTGCCCATGTTGTGGGTTGGGGTTATTATTATAGATTCTATATTATAGATTGAGATTCTATATAGATTCAATATAGCGTCTTGTTACCTCTCTGATCAGTAATCGCTATCACCAGACCATTTTCTGTTTGAACTATATACAATCAACATGAACGACATAGATTCAACAAAGCAGCGAAAAACATACAAACGTAGAATCTTTGGCTTATAGTGTCTGTCGAAAGTTCTAAGAAGATTCGACGGAGCAGCTAAACTACACGGAGTCATACAATTTAGCTGCTCCGTCAAATCTTCTTTGAACATTCAACAGACACCATAAGCCTTCAATGACAGATTCAACCTTAATTCATTTGGATTTTCGGACTAATGCAATTTTCTAGCGAAAAACAAAATAAATAAAAATGAATTTCGGGAGTAACTAAATAAATGTATTTTTCGGACGAAAACTCTGAAACTAAATATTTCAGTGTGCACATGTCTAGTGTCCAGAGCAAAACTTTAACTCAACTTCCAAAGGAGAAGTGATTATTAAATGTCCAAATTTAACATTTCATTCTCAATACAGTAGCAAAATATGAAAAATAACAATAATAGAGATATTGCTATAACTATTGGTAATCCAGTGTTGCTCCATACATATTAGTGGATAGCTATTTTTGTATTGAGGTCAGGTCTTAATAGAATTATGTAACATTTTTGGAAAAATATACAGCCAAGAAGTCCAGTACTTGATGCCATTATAGCAAAAACCTCCACAGCCACCATGTATTTCCCTCTGGTGCTCAGATAGGCCGGGATCATGGCAATCCAGACACTGCAGAACACCAGCATGCTGAAGGTGATGTACTTGGCCTCATTAAAACTGTCCGGTAATGTCCTGGCTACAAAACCTATGATGAAACTCACAGCTGCCAGAAGCCCCATATATCCCAGGACAGAGTAGAAGCCGATAACTGAACCCTCATTACACTGAATGATGATCTTCCCCTGATAAGAGTGAGTGTCCTGATCCTGGAAGGGAGGAGAAATAGACAACCAAGTGACACAGATTATGACTTGAACCAGTGAGAAGACACAAATGATAACATTGGGCAGTTTGGTTCCCATCAATTTTCTCCAGGGACTCCCAGGTTTGGTGGCTTTAAAAGCAATGCACACCATGATACTTTTGGCAAGTAGAGAAGAGACAGCAACTGAGAAGATGACACCAAAAGAGGTTACACGCAGCATGCAGGTCACATCTACTGGATGGCCGAGGAACAAGAAGACACAGAGGAAGCTCAGCATGATGGAGACCAGGAGAAGATAGCTCAGGTTCCGGTTATTAGCTTTAACAATGGGGGTGTCCTGGTAATGTATAAATATCCCCAATATTAAACCAGTCAGAAGACAACAGAGGATGGAGACAGCTGAAAATACTGTAACAATGGGATCATCAGTGTAGGAGAGAAATTCCACCAATTTTGGAACACACCGATCCTTCTTCTCATTTGGCCATTCATCATCAGGACATTTCATGCAGTTTTCACTGTCTGCAGGAAGAACAATACAAACACAATGAGCATCGGGGTCAGAGCTTCTGAGAAAACAAATTGTCTTGTGTTAAATATAAAATAGGGTACTAGTGCGCACAACCCCAACTTATATCCCTGATATATCTCTAATGCTCAAAATTAGGGAAGCTGCCAACATATACAGTATAATGATCTCTACACCATCAAAAGAAATGTGACAAAAGTAGTATGTGGCACTATCTAATCCAAGATTTAATTAATGATAAACTACAAATAAATAATAAAAAATAAATACTAAATATAAAAATATGTGCAAAATAAGCAATGTGCAAACAATACAATCAATGTGCAAAAATGCTGAAGTGCAAAAATCGCATAAAGTGCAATGAACGACACACTTATAAATATGCTGTGCAATAATCTCATAAGTGCAATCCACAAATAAAGTGCAAAGAAAAATAAGTCCATATAACACAGCAATACAGTGACCTTAGTAACGAAAGTGCTGTTCAGGATGAAAACCCAAACAGTGAGAGTCCAAAAAATGTCCATGCAGTGAAATAAAGGTGTGGAAAAACACCAAAACGGTGACAATCCACCGATATTCGACACTTCAGTGCTCTGTGCATCCCTTGTTTCCTCCAGTCTCTGACCTCAATATAAGACCACTACGAGCCACATGACGCTGTATAGACATTGGTGGCAATCCTAATCCTTTTTTGCTCCTCGTGTAACCAGCCCGTCAGTGTTATAAGTATCATCAGCAATAACCATATATATGATTAGAAAAAAAAAGGGGGGGGGGCTACAAAGTGTAGTAAATTAAAAAACAGCTTTAATTAAGTAAATCCACACTTACATTTAGGTAATAACAATCGTGAGTATACAAACAAGCAAGCTTCCAGTCTCAGCCACGGCCAGAAGTGACGTCAGTGACACCTTGCTCTTCCTTGATGCGTTGCGTCACATCCACGCGACTTTATCAAAGGTTTACCCTTTGATAAAGTCACGTGTGTATCAGATTGACACACTGCACCCCCGATCGCCGCGATGAGTGCCCCTATGGGCAAGTGGTGATTGTAATCCTGCAGGACATCATATGACGCCCATTCAGGATAACTGAACCACTGTCCGGCCGTCATTTTGCTATAGGCCAGGTGGGAAGTGATTAAAATCACTACTCCTTAACCACTTAAGGACTAGCTTCGTTTTGAGATTTTGGTGTTTACATGTTTAAAACAGTTTTTTTTGCTAGAAAATTACTTAGAACCCCAAAACATTATATATTATTTTTTTCTAACACCCTAGAGAATAAAATGGTGGCCGTTGCAATACTTTTTTTCACACCGTATTTGCGCAGCGGTCTTACAAGTGCACTTTTTTGTGAAAAAAATTACTTTTTTGAATAAAAAAATAAGGCAACAGTAAAGTTAGCCCAAATTTTTTATATTGTGAAAGATAATGTTATGCCAAGTAAATTGATACCCAACTTGTCACGCTTCAAAATTGCGCCCGCTTGTGGAATGGCATCAAACTTTTACCCTTATAAAACTCCATAGGCGACGTTTAAAAAATTCTACAAGTTGCATGTTTTGAGTTACAGAGGAGGTCTAGGGCTAGAATGATTGCTCTTGCTCTACCAATCATGGTGATACCTCACATGTGTGGTCGACCATCGTTTTCATATGCGGGTGCTACTAACGTATGCATTTGCTTCTGCACGCGAGCTTGTCTGGACGATCGCTTTAAAAAAAAAAATTCTTGTTTATTTTACTTCATTTTATAAATTTTTTTCACCGTTTTAACAAAAAAATAAAATAAAAATCAGATCACTTTTATTCCTATTACAAGGAATGTAAACATCCCTAGTAATAGAAAAAAGCATGACAGGTCCTCTTAAATATGAGATGGGGGTCAAAAATGCAATAAACATTTTTTTACATTTACTTTGAAAAAATGTGCCTTTAAGAGCTATGGGCGGAAGTGACATTTTTATGTCGCTTCCGCCCTGTTATGGTATGGAGACGGGTGGGGGCCATCTTAGCCTCACTCGTCTCCATACCCAGGCACTGAGAGGACCTGATCACCTTTGCCGCTGCCGATGGCTCTGGTAAGCAGCGGAGGGCGTAGGAGAGCGGCGAGAGGCCAAGAAATCCACCGCAGAGACCACCATTATCGTAAACATGACTGGCTCCTGAAAATATGGATATCACGGTTGTGGCAGCAGCTAATGCTGTTACTGAGATATCCATCTTCAAGGAGCCGGTCGGAAAGTGGTTGAAAAACAATATTTAAAAAAAAAATGTTCATTGATGGTCTCAAAAAAAAAAAAAAGAATATATATATATATATATATATATATATATATATTTTTTTTTTTAATGAAAAGAGTGGCGTAAGGTCTCCCCTATGCATACCAGGCTCTTTGGGTCTGCTATGTATTTTAAGGGGAACCCCGTGCCAAAATTTATAATAAATCCATATCAAACCCTTATCCAAGTATATAGCCTGGCAAAATAGAAGAAACGGCTGTATTCTGTAATCGATCAAAATTCTTTATTGGAACATCCCAAGTGCTAAGAACAGAGAGCTGGTAGACGCGTTTCACACACTTCAGGTGCGCTTAATCATTACCTTGGGTAACACGTCTACCAGCTCTCTGTTCTTGGGTAATAATTAAGCACACCTGAAGTGTGTCAAACGCGTCTACCAGCTCTCTGTTCTTAGCACTTGGGATGTTCCAATAAAGAATTTTGATTGATTGCGGAGTGCAGTCATTTCTTCTATTTTGATTGCATGCGGAGGTGAGCACACGCTAGTTCATCAGGCTTCTTGTCTCACCTGGAGCGGTGAGTTTTCTTTCCCCCAAACCATACCAGGTCACATGCCCTTTTACATAGGGGATGCTTTGGGGCAGGGGGGCTCTGCCCCCCTCACCCCAAATCTATAACACTGAATTATTTACACGTGGATGTATTACTCTGACGGAGGCTCTTTACCACGTGATCAGCCGTGTCCAATACCGGCTGATCATGATGTAAACAGGAAGAGCTGTTGATCGGCTTTTCCTCACTCGCGTCTGACAGATGCCAGTAGAGGAGAGCCGATCGGTGGCTCTCCTGACAGGGGAGGTCTGTGCTGATTGTTTATCAGTGCAGCCCCCCCCTCTGATGCCCACACTGGACCACCAGGGAAGGACTGGTACATCCCCCATGACCATTCACATGTGCAAATTAATGCCCAATCTATGCCAATCAGTTCCCACAAATGGGAACTAACTGGCACCATTATGGAACAAATTAATTCAGTGATGCCCAGCAATGCCACCCATCAGTGTCATCAGTGCCACCCATCAGTGTCCATCAGTGCCACCTATCAGTGCCCATCTAAGCCCATCAGTGCCCACCTATCAGTGGCCAACCGTGCCACCTATCAGTCTGCCAGAAAAGTCCGGTCATGTGTGGATGTGCGTGGGAAAGTCCGCTCATTCGGAAAGTCCGGCAGACCTCCGCTGCAAAGCCTGACGGGTTGTCCACTGGACTAAGTCTTCCGGATAGTCTGATTGTGTGTATGTGGCATTATAGTGACAAGAGAATGTTTGCCTCTCCTTGTTGTTCTCCCAGACATTATTGGGAGGAAGGGTGGTGCTTATAAGCAAATGTAAAGGAGAATTTGAAATCTGTATATAGATGCACTTTAATCAATGTAAAGAGGTGTTTGGTGTAATTTGAGTACTCACACTACACAGACACACTCCACGGATATAATATAATATACTTCAATATAATGCACCAAATATACAGTGACGCACAGAACTATATGGCGTTAAACTGACAGTAACACACACAGAAGTAAATGGCTTTAAACTCGCAGTAACACACAAAAATATATGGAGTTAAACGCACACAGAACTATATGGCCTTAAACTGAAAGTAACGCACGAAAATCTATATGGCGTCAAAATGGCAGTAACGCATGCAAAACTATATGGCGTTAAACTGGCAGTAACACACGCAAAACTATATGGCGTTAAACTTGTAGTAACGCACACAGAACTATATGGCGTTAAACTGGCAGTAACGCACACAAAATGATATGGCGTTATGTACTTGCTATATCAAGTGATGAGATTTGTATCTCCCCCCTCTCATCTCTAACCATCGAGACAAAGGTTCTGTTCTTTTTTTCCTTCACCCTTCTTGCAAGTACATTCCATTCATACTACAGCACCCTATATAATATAAGGCACGAAGATGGAGAGGGGATAAAGCAGAGGGAAGAAATGAGGGAATTCCCGAGGGGCGAGAAAGAAGAAATGGAGGCATTAGAATCCCCCAGATCGGTAGAGGAAGTAGAGAGAGCAATTAAAAATATCGCCTCGGGAGGAAGCCCAGGTCCCGATGGATATCCCATTTCATATTAAAAGAAGTTCTGTAAGCAGTTAGGGCCCAAATTATGCAACTACTTTAATGCAATAAGGGAAGGAGATAAATTTTGAGAGGAGACACTTTTATCTCATATCACATTGATCCTGAAAGAGGGGAAAGACCCCATGGCAGTAGAAAGCTACAGGTCAATTTCATTATTAAACTCTGACATAAAGCTTTTCGCAAAAATAATAGCAGAGAGATTGAAGTCATATTTGCCAAAATGGATTAATAACGACCAGGTGGGGTTTATCCAGGGGAGGGAGGGGAGAGATAACTAATTGAAATCTATAATGCTAATACAGGAAGTCATCAAAGGGGGTACCTCCACAGTCATTATGTCAACTGATGCCGAAAAGGCTTTCAACAGGGTCAATTGGGGGTTCCTCTTTGAGACATTGAAACATCTGGGATTAGGCGAGAAGATGATGGGGTGGATTGAAGCCCTTTATTCTCACCCGGTAGCCAGGATAAGAGTAAATGACTCCCTGTCATGTCCCCTTGACTTATTCAACGGGACAAGACAGGGTTGCCCACTCTCCCCACTTTTGTTTATAATTATGCTGGAACCCTTACTGGCTGCGCTGCGTAAAACTCAAGATATACAAGGAATAAGAGTAGGGGAGAGGGAGTACAAGGCGGCTGCATTTGCGGATGACTTGCTTCTCTATGTCCCTAGCCCCAGACTATCCATCCCTATAGTCCTAGAGGAGTTAAAACAATATGGCAGGCTATCAAATTTTAAAGTAAATATGACTGAATCTGAGATACTAAATTTAACTCTACTCATAGAAGATCAGAGAGAAATTCAAGCCGAATTGCCATTTAAGTGGTGTAAGAGAGAATTGGGCTATTTTGGAATAAAGCTCCTTAATAAAATTATGGAGCAATTGAGCGGGATGCATTATAAAGCACTCTCTTGGATCAGAAAGATAAACGCAGTCAAAATGTTTGTACTGCCAATATTAACCTATACGTGTCAAATGATTCCAATCCCGCTTCCACAGACGTATTTTCGAAAATTAAAATCTATGATTATAAAATTTATCTGGATGCATAAACATGCGCACATTGCATATAATATAATAGTTAAAGAAAAAGACAGAGGGGATTTAGCAGCACCAGACTTTAAAAAATACTATGAGGCTATTGTGATCCCTATAACGAGTCTAATCATGACTTTGACAGTGCTCTGTGCCTGACTGGCTGAAGACACTGCTTCAGCCAATCAGGGCTTGCAATGTACTGTTCAACATCACAATGCATTGTGGTCAGTTCGGGAAGGGGGGCTAACAAATGGTCGAATGACCCGTTTGTTTGCCTAATGTCTGAACAACGAAAGTTTGGCCCGAACTGTTCGCCCATCCCTATTGCCTAGCAACCAGCACTGTGTTTACATCACATGACGGCTGTGATTGGACACAACCATCATGTGATCAAGAGGGCCAATCACAGAGTTCTCCTGCCGATCGGAGATGCGCTGTGTCCGGGTGACATGAGTGCATCGGGATTGCGCCGTTGCGTGGGCACACGCGCGCGTGATCCCTCTCCTTCTGAGGGATGTTCCTGAACTTCCACTCAGGAGAGAGTGCCCACACAGCCATTTATGTACATTGGCCAGATGGGAAGTAGTTAATAAACTTTTGATACTACTATCAATCTAGTTTATGTATTTGGGTGTTTTAACATGTATGGAATTCAAATTATTGATGACCATTTTCTTAAAGATTTTAATATGGGAATTAGGAAGGAGGATGGGTTAAATGTTATTTTTATATAGAAGTTGTAGAAGTTTTTCTATTGACTACATTTTTTTTTTTTTAGGATTTGTCTAGTAAATTTAGTTATTTTAATAGCCAGTATATATTTGAAAAATGAATAATTCGGATGTACTGATGACCTCTCATTTCTTGAGGCCATACGATGCGAGGACAATACAAATTCCCTACAAATGACTCATTTTTGGAAAGTAGACAGTATGAGGCATTTATTAAGAGGCATGGCAAGTTTTTTGAAGTTGTCATTTTTTGTTTCAATATTTAAAAAATTAAGAAATTGAATAAAATTTGTTTTCTTCTTCACAATTTTTTTACTTTTTTTAAATATTGTCACCAGTGCAGTACAGCATCATCATATGACTGATGTGGTGGTGATCAGGGACATTGACAAGTGATAATATGTTAAAAAAATAAAGAAAGAATTTTTTTTTTATTAGCTTTTAAAAAAAAAAATTAACAGTTTTTACTTTTTATTTCTTCATACTTTCATCAGAGTAGTTCAGTATTACCATAGTAATACAGTACTACTTTAGGGCGGTGATCCGGATTTATTATTATTATTATTTTTTTTTACCCTTTGCTGTTACAGTGAAGATCATTATAACAGCAACGTTTTCATATGTCATGAATGGGTGAACCATTCATGAGAGCTTATTTACTTGCGATCTGCGATCTGTGATTTGCCACAGCCAATCTCATGGTACAAGGTCCTGTGATTGGCCCAGGTACCATGTGATAATTGTGGGCCAATAACAGCATAGGCATTACAGCTGTTATCAATAAATTCATTCATGACAACTTTTTTGACATTGTGATCATGCGATCGCATAGCGATAATGTAATTTGTGCATTCATTTACTGTTTTTTTCCGCTCTGGGAACAAATTTTGCTCATAGCACCATAATAAGCCATAATGATCTGGGGCAGTAGGAATCGGGTCATTAGTTGCTATTAGGGATGATAACAGTAATTAGGGGCGCTCTACAGAAAAATGTTACCTAGACCACTAATTTGCAAAAACTGTGGCAAAAATGTTTAAGACAATATAATAATCACCAAAGTGAAAATATGCATATATAATGATGACAATAACACTGGAAAAATACTGGGACTGCTCGCTCTGACCAAAAGACTCGCTCTCCGAATCATGGAAGAGGTCCTTCCGCATTCGATATTGGCGTGCGTTCCAGGCCTGCTGACCGACAAACCAGAGAGCCGGAAGTGGCATCGAATAGCGTGACCAAGTACCGCTCCGACGTACGTTTCGTTGTTAACGTCTTCAGGAAGCAAGTCTTTTGGTCAGAGCGAGCAGTCCCAGTGCCAGGTCGGGCACATAACCATGTAAGGAGACTTTTGGCTGTCTGTCTTTTTACTTATTTTTTATTAAAGTCAGTATTATGCTATGGATCTTTTTGTATTCTTCCACATTTGCTGCTTGAGTCTATGAAGAGAGACATACCAGCTACTATCTTTTGCATCAATATCCATATGAGCAGGCATTATCCTGTACAAGCGTTATTTGACTTACTTTTTAATTAAAGTGGTCAAACGGATCTGGTAAGCAGTTTGGACTTGCATCTTCACAACTGGTGTAGTTCTGCGTTTATGGTGGAGGGAGTCGCAAGCCTTTTTCCCGACTATATCACAACTAATATTTGTTTTCCATATTCTGGATCAACAGAATTTATTGTAGAGACACGTCATTTGGACTGTACTTTGCTAATCATTATAATTATTTGTGGTGGTTCACCAATGTTCACTATTTTTCCAGTGTTATTAATGTCATCATTATATGTGCATATTTTCACTTTGGTGATTATTATATTGTCTTAAACATTTTTGACACAGTTTTTGCAAATTAGTGGTCTAGGTAACATTTTTTCTGTAGAGTGCCCCTAATTACTGTTATCACTCCATAGGTGTTTCTTTCACTTTTCCAGGGAGCTGCTTTTTATTGTTTATTTTTGTGTTTTTTTCACATGGCGCGGAATTTGAACAGTTGAATTTCTACTGTTTTTGTTCGCTATTAGGGATGAGCTCGATGTTCGAATCGAACGTAAGAAACATCGGGTGTTCACCTGTTCGCCGAATAGCGAACAATTTGGGGTGTTTTCATGGCAAATTCGAAAGCTGCGCAACATCCTTTAAAAGTCTATGGGTGAAATCAAAAGTGCTAATTTTAAAGTCTTATATGCATGGTATTGTCATAAAAAGTGTTTGGGGACTCGGGCCCTGCCCCAGGGGACATGTATCAATGCAAAAAAAGTTTTAAAAACAGCAGTTTTTTTCAGGAGCAGTGATTTTAATAATGCTTAAAGTGAAACAATAAAAGTGAAATATCCCTTTAAATTTCGTACCTGGGGGGTGTCTATAGTATGCCTATAAAGTGCCACGTGTTTCCCGTGTTTAGAACATCCCAAAAGAAAAATTATATTTCTAAAGGAAAAAAAGTAATTTAAAACTACTCGCAGCTATACTGAAATGTCGTGTCCCAATACAGATTAAAGAATCATTGAAAAAAATGTCATGGGATCCCCCCACTCCATTACCAGTCCTTTTGGGTCTGGTATGAATATTAAGGGGAACCCCGAACCAAAATTAAAAAAAAAAATTGTGTGGGGGTCCCCCTCAAAATCCATACCAGAACCTTCAGGTCTGGAATGGATTTTAAGGGGAACCCCATGCCAAAATTTAAAAAACAAATGGCGTGGGGGTCCATACCATAAAAATCCATACCAGACCCCTATTTGAGCACACAACCTGGCAGGCAGCAGGAAAAGAGAGCGAGACAAGAGGGAGTGCCACCCCCTCCTGAACCGTACCAGGCCACATGCCCTCAACATGGGGAGGGTGCTTTGGGGTAGCCTCATAAGAGCCTCATCCCCACAACCCTTGCCCGGTGGTTGTGGGGGCTTGCGGGCAGGGGCTGCAAGCCCCCTTTAACAAGGGACCCCCAGATTCTGGCCTCCCCCTGTGTGGCATAGTAACGGGGTACAAATGTATCCCTACCATTTCACAAAAAAAGTGTCAAAATGGTAAAAATGACAAGACACAGCTTGGGACAAGCCTTTTATGAAAAAATAAAAAAATAAAAATGTCCCAAGAAGTCTTCATCTTCTTCTCTTGCTCTGCTGACAGACTGAACAAAAAAAGCCGCACCGATCCACCTCCCACCGTATGATGCATCTTTGCTTTGAATTTTTTTTTATAACTAAGGGCAGGGCCACATCGTGATGTTCCCGAGACATCCCAATGGCTTTTCCAGGGCATCAGAGGGTGCAGGGCCACCTGTTTAAGTAACTAGTTGGTCCTGCCCCCCTCTGACGCCCCCAGAAAGCCATAGGGATGTTCCAGTGCGTCAGAGGGGGGCGGGGTCACCTGGAAACGTCATGGTGTGGCCCTCAGTTAGAAAAGAACTGTGAAAGCGAGCCATATGGCGGGTGCCTTCCATTGAGGCAGGGTCGTAAGTATTTTTAAATTACTTTTATTCCTTTAGAAATGTAATTTTGCTCTTGGACTGTTCTAAACACGGGAAACATGTGCCACTTTACAAGCATAATATAAACACCCCCCAGGTACAAAATTTAAAGGAATATAACACTTTTATTGTTTCACTTTAAGCATTATTAAAATCACTGCTCCCAAAAAAACTGACATTTTTTGCACTGATACATGTCCCCTGGGGCAGGACCCAGGTCCTCAAACACTTTTTATGACAATAACTTGCATATAAGCCTTTAAAATGAGCAGTTTTGAGTATTCATGTTCATGTCCCATAGACTTTAATGGTGTTCACGTCTTCGAACAAATTTCTTGCCTGTTGGCATGTTCTGCTGCAAACCGAACCGGGGGGGTGTTTGGCTCATCCCTAGTTGCTATAAAGTTGACAGCCAGCCTGCCTTGCAAAAACCACAACTTACACTGCTAATCCAGAGCAGGTGGCATGCAAAGCCACCCCATCATTCAGGAGAGGATGGGAGTCACATAGTTACATAGTTAGTCAGGTTGAAAAAAGACACAAGTCCATCCAGTTCTTCCAGACTTGCTCCACTTCCCGCCTTCTACCACACTGCTGGAGGAGTTTGATGTGAATAGGTGACTGTGTGATTGGGACTACTGTGTTATTAAGGGGCTGTATTATGGGGACCTCTGTGATTTGAATGGGCTCTGTGATAAGAAGACTTGGTGATGGGGAGAACCTGATATGGTGAGAGGACTCTGACATATAATGGGGAATTTAGCACTAGAAATGTGCATGATGAAAATATTTGGTTAATCTAGTTATGTAATTTTGTTAAATTTGGTTGATTTGTTCAATTCATATTCAGGATTCATATTTGTAATTCGTAGCTTAAATTTGTTTTATTCGTAATTTTCAAGTTTTCTTAGCATCTACTGATTTTTTGTTTTCAATTCAAAACGTTCAAATCGATACATTTTTGAATAGGTCAAATCGAAAACTTTAGTTTTTAGTTTTTTATTCAATTTGAATGTGGCATAGTGAACAAACAAAAGAAAAATCTTCATCAAATGATTAAAATGGCTCTTTAAATCACCTTTGGCTTAACAAAAACAGCATCATTTGGAAATTGTACTATAATTGCACACATAGTCTTTGATTTCAGAAATATGTTTACAGTTAGAATTTGAGTGGAGTTCAATGTAAAATTCAATAACAATTTTGGAAATTTGGATGAATTTTGCTTCGCTATTCAGGGCATTCTGTAAATTTTGTTTATACTGTAATTTGGGTATTCAGATATCTCTGAATGATGAAAAATCTCTCTGAATATTTATTGGGAACAAAACTAACCGCACATGTCTATTTGACATGCATGGAGGACTCAGATGTATAGGGTGGACTCCGACATGTTGAGGGATTTTTGATGTGAAGAGAAGCTTTTGATGGGAAGTTAATTAATCAAGGTAGTAAAGTGCATCATCGAAGGTTCAGGTTTTCCATTGATATGCAACATTTAAATTTTTTTATATTTTAGACTGGGTGCCTCTGGATTTTGCATACTTTTAAAGAGTGCTGCTTCTGGAAAGATGTTGAGAAACACTAGTCTGAATATTTTTTTGGTGCTACCCTGTTGTCCACCAACAAGTGGAGACTCTGCATATGTCCCATAAATGTTAACTGCATATTTCTCTCCTTTCTTTAATTTAGGTAGATATCTTTGGGTTGGTCACCACATCTATAAATAAGTAGATTATCTTTTTATTATCATAGTAAATATAATTTAATATAATATCATATAATATAATAATATTTCCCCCCCCCCCGCATGCCCCTTCCCCTAACTTCTCTGTCAAGATCAATGGCACAACCATCAAACCATCCCCGCATGCCAGGGTGCTGGGTATAATCTCAGACTCTGAATTCTCCCTTTGGCCCCACATCCAATCACTGTCAAAAGCTGTGTTATGAGAACATCTTGGTCCCTGTGGAGGAATCACGAACAACTTTGGAAGAATAAGAAGATGTGAAAATGGCAGATTGGCCTGAGGACTGCAGCAAGAAAATCAAGTTTAGAGTATTTAAAAAAAAAATCCTGAGGCAATACTGGGCACTTACACCCCCTTCCTGCCCAGGCCATTTTTCAGCTTTCAGCACTGTCACACTTTGAATGACAATTGCATGGTCATGCTACACTTTAACCATGTGAAATTGTTATCACTTTCTTCACACATAGAGTTTTCTTTTGGTGGTGTTAAATCACTTCTGTTTTTTTTTTAGTGCAACATTTCGAGGAAAAAAAAAAGTTTTTTATTATTTACTGTTAGTAAATTTAGTAAATAAGTAACTTTTATGCTTCACCGATGGGAGCAGATGAGGCGGCATTGACGGGCACTGATTAGGGGGTACTAATGAGGAGGCACAAATATGCTGCACTTATGGGGACTAGAAGGTGGCACTGATATGCGGCACTGATGAGCACCGATAGGTAGCACTGATGGTTGGCACTGGTGGGCGCTGATAGGGGGCACTGATAGACACAAAAAGGTAGCATGAATAAGCAGCAGTGATGGGCATTGATGGGCAGCAGTGATGGGCATTGATAGGCACCACTGATAGCCAGCACTGACTGGCATCAGTAATGGCCACTGATTGCTGCCACTTGTGGGCACTGATTGCTGCCACTTGTGGGCATTGGTGGGAACTGATTGCTGGCAGTGGTGGGCACTTAATTGGAATCAGAGCACTGATGATCAGTGTCCTGATTATTGTGTATCACCGGGGGTGTGCAAGAGCTGTCATTCTGGGAAGCCGTAAAATGACGTCCACCCATAACGAGAGCCACACTGCCCAGCCGCCATTTGACAGTGGGCGGGCGGCAAGTACTTAAAAGATATCTTACATGTAGTGTATGGACTTTACTGAAAATCCTAAATCTCAGTGCTAGGATCTTAATATGATAGTAGCCCAGTAAACTTTCTGTAGTTAGTTAGAACTCGAGTACATGAAAGTTTCCCTCAATAGTCCAAAAACGTATAAGCTGCAAGTAGTATTACACCATCCCACATGTGATTTCCTGCACCACTAGAGTATGTTATACTCTGATTTTGCACATCTGTGAGTTTCAGTGTAAATTAAAAAAAATAAAATAAATATGTAGCACTAACCCCTGAAGGAGCTGCTAGTTTTTATTGGGCTTATCGTTACCTCACCTGCTCGCCTCTCCATCTCAGGGTTCCCATTGAAAAGTAGCCCACAGAACGTTAGGTCCAACACTTAGTCCGTTATTCAAAATAAATTTGGGATAAACACAGTCTTTCAATAAGGGGTCTGAGGGTCAAGGAGAGTTAAGGTACCTGATAATTGCGGGTTAGAGGTATTGTTCTGATCCAGAGGACAAACAGCTCCACAGACTGGATCCAGCAATCACTGGATAGGCCTCTCTCACTGACCTAGCAGCTGGTGGAATACTCAAACAAAGTCTCTGCCACAGACTCGTCAATTGAACTGAAACTTCTTGAGAAATGTAAAGAATTGTCATACAGTACCAGTTTCCTTTCAGCCGACCCAGCGATACTGTATGGTTATTGACCCAGGTTGAATCCTCCAACTGGGTTTCTAGGCTCCTCCAGAGATACCAGCCTTGTGCTCAGTCCTCTCCTAGAAAGGTCCTCCCCTGGATCCTCCAGTTGCTTGGCTTCTCCCCGCAGGTGAGACAGCACAGGACCACCCCTGGATCAGTAGGCCTCAAGACTTTTGGGCCTACTCTCTCAGTTACAAAGCCTCGGGCCAGCCGGCCCGAGGTGCGGGATCATGCGACACACACCCCAGGCCAGGAGGGCCATGAGGTCGGGATAGCGAACCCCGGAAAAGAGACCCCACAAAATTGCGTCGGTACCTTAAATACCCTCTCCTAGAATGCTTAGTGGGGAAACCACACCCACTGGGCTATTTCCGAGCAAAAGGTGGTATTCAATGCATCCAGCTTGTTGCATTTCTACACTTACCAGCGGTGACAGCGACACCTATGGTCAAGTGGAAATTAGCGCAACCCAGTTGAACTGGTACAGAAACCAGAACTTTTGTAATAATTAGCCTGAGCCAAACTGCAGCTTAAGACAACTTAAATTTGAAAATCAATAGCGTCTGCTCATTAGAAGCAGGGCGCTACAAATAAAACTGTATATATATAAAGTATACCAGTCATATTGGATATGTGCCCTTCTGAACATGGGACACAGTCATAGCAGCAAGAGTGGATTGAAGATCCTGGCTTTTTTCTGTATCCGGGCAAACAAGCGTCCACACACTTAGATTCCAGCATCTAAAGGAAGTGAAGAAAAAAATATCTCCTTGTGTGAAATAACATTGGAGATTCAATATTAGTGCATTGCAAAACATTACTGTATCTTGTTATCCATGGTTTCCATTGCACTTTAAAGTGCATGCAAACCCCAAATCTATTTTCCAGTAGGGATGGCAACATATCATATATAGTCTGAAGAAACTGCCAGGAACAACTCTTTTTAGTTCAGGCTTCAACACTAAGCCACCGCCTCACACTGGAGGAGAACTCATGGCAGACTTACAATGCTGATGATAATATTGAGGAAGTTGATTAGTGTTGTCAACCTGCTATAGGAAATGATGCTACTGGTGTGATCTCTGGGTCAGAAACTGCAATGGATTCCCAAACAAAAGAATTGCTTAAGAAAACTGAATACAATGAGACTTGATGTCCAGCATAGTGAAACAAAGAATTTTAGGTCTACATGCACTTTGAAGTGTATTCAAAAATATTTATTGTAACTGAATGGTGTCAGCCTTGCCCTGTTTTCTTTTGAATTAGTGTAACACAATAATTTCAATAATTTCAATGGCATATTTAACAAACCGAACAGGAGGAATGAGGCTGGATTCACATCTATGCAGTTTTAGTGCTTTTTGCATTTTTCAGATTTGCATTACTGTAATGTGAAATCATTTTAACCTGAGGGACAGAAGTCAATCCTAGTAGAGAACCCCATAGTCCATAAGTGGAAATTATCCCTACAAATATTTTTTTATTTATACCTATATGTGAAGGGCAGATAAGGCTAATAGATTATTTGAAGCAATAAAGTTCATGGGTGATGCTAAGAAATGTCATTGCTTGACTATCATTTTTAGATATCTGTTGTGAAAATTGTACAATGGGCGGCCAATGTCATGAAAAGTGAGAGCCCCATGTGCTCCTCCTCACCGTATTATTGCCTTCATCCCATATTATATTGGTGGGGTCAATGTGAATTTGCTCTTCTTCTTCAGCCCATGGTGTGTACAAACCAACATCAATATGTCTTGTTCTAATGTGGCGGAAAGACTTCACCCAATTTACTATTTGGTAATGGAAAGGAAATTCACCATTTTCATCAAAGAAGGTCATTCTGTCTGTCGTCTCAAATTGATTTTTTATTTGTTTCACATATTTATGCAACTGGAGGATAAAAAATAAAAAAATAAACTCAAATAAATTAAAGCTGACGTTCAATTTGTTTATATCTTGCTTTCCCTTTTTTCTCCATCCCCATTTATCAACATTTTTTTTTTTTATAAAATCTTTCTGTTTATATTATTATTATTATTATTATACAGGATTTATATAGCGCCAACAGTTTGCACAGCGCTTTACAACATGAGTGCAGACAGTACACTTACAATACAAATCAATACAGGAGGGACAAGAGGGCTTTGCTCGTTAGAGTTTATAATCTAGAAGGGAGGGTCAAGTTGAAACAAAAAGGTAATAACTGTGGGGGATGAGCTGATGGAGAAAATGAAAATACAGTTGTTAGGTGTGGATAGGATAGGCTTGTCTGAAGAGAAGGGTTTTCAGGGATCGCCTAAAAGCTAATAAAGTAGGAGATAGGCGGACAGATTGGGGTAGGGCATTCCATAGGATTGGAGAGGCTTTGAAAAAGTCCTGGAGGCATGGGAGCAGGTGGCGAGAGAGCTAGAGAGCAGGGGGTCTTGAGAGGAAAGAAGAGAACGAGTAGGTTGAAATTTAGAGGCTAAGCTAGTGATGTAGCTGGGGGTGAAATTGTGGATGGCTTTGTACGTAATTGTTAGTATTTTGAATTTAATTCTTTGGCTGAGCAGAAGCCAGTGGAGGGATTGAAAGAGAGGAGTAGCAGACACAGAGAAATTGGTAAGGTGGATGAGTCTGGCAGCAGCATTCATGATGGATTGAAGAGTTGATAGACTATGTAGAGTTAAGCCAATGAGAAGGGAGTTGCAGTAGTCGAGGCGGGAGATGACCAGTGAGTGAATTAAGAGCTTTGTTGTGTCATTGGTTAGAAAGGGGCATATTTTGGAGATGTTGCGGAGGTTGAGACGGCAGGATTTGGACAGTGATTGGATGTGTTGCTTGAAGGAGAGTTCGGAGTCCAGGACTACACCTAAAATCTTGGCATGTGGGGATGGGCTTATGGTTGTGCCATCGATTTTGACAGTGAGATCAGGGGAAGGGGCATATGGGGGAGGAACAATTATAAGTTCAGTTTTGGATAGATTGAGTTTGAGGAAGTGTTGTAACATGCAGAATGATATATCTGATAATAAATTAGTGATAGGTGAGGAGGTGGGCTGAGGGGTAGAGAAATAGATTTGGGTGTCGTCAGCGTAGAGGTGGTATTAGAAGCCATGGCAGGCAATCAGTTGACCCAGGGAGGAGGTGTAGATTGAAAATAGGAGCTGTCCAAGAACAAAACCTTGGGGTACCCCAACAGAGAAAGGAAGAGGAGAGGAGGAAGTAGAGTTGTAATAAACACTAAAGGTGCAGTTGGATAAGTAGGAAGAGAACCAGTGAAGAGTGCAGTCACGGAGACCAAAGGCGTGGAGTTTTTGGAGGAGGAGGGGGTGGTAAACCGTATCAAAGGCAGCAGAGAGGTCCAGGAGTAGTTGGTTTTGGCTGTTGGTAGATCGTTTGTTAGTTTTAGAAGAGCAGTTTCTGTGGAGTGTTGAGGATGAAATCCAGACTGAAGGGGATCAAGGAGACTATTATCAGCCAGGTGGATGCTCAGTCGATTTTAGACCAGACGTTCAAGGAGTTTGGCTAAGAAGGGGAGCAAGGAGATGGGGCATAGGTTGTTAGGATTGAATGGGTCCAGTGAGGGATTTTTAAGTATGGTTCTGACAAGTGCATGTTTTAGAGAGTTGGGGAAGATGCCAGAAGAGAGGGAGAGATTGAATATGTGGGTTAGAGAGTGTAGCATAGAGCCAGAGGGTGAACAAAGCATTTGTGAGGGAACAGGATCCAGAGGGCAGGTGGTAAGGTGGACATTACCAAGTAGTTTAGCAACTTTGTCTATAGTGGTGGGGTTATATGTCATATTATATGCCTTATTTTAAATTCAATTGTTTTAATAATTTTCAATAAAATACAAAGATAACATATATATTTGACTCAAAACAGTGTATACTCTTATGCGATAATTCTTGTTTAACCGTTTGCCGAACAGCCGTGGCAGTTTTACTGCGGCAGAACAGCACGGCTGGACGAAACTACGTTATGTAACGTTGCTTTGCCTTGTGTCTACTAGGGGCGCACGCACACCTGCTGCTCGCCCACGGAGCCGATGCAGGTGCCCGGCAGCCACAATCACGATTGCTGGTGACACACAGAGGACCGGGATCTGTGTGTGTAAACACACAGTTTCTGGTTCTCTGAGGGGAGAAGAGACTGATTGTCTGTTCATGCAAAATATGAACAGCGATCTGTCATCTTCCCTAGACAGTCCTCTCCCCCCTTCAGTTAGAACATAGAGAGGGAACACAATTAGCCCCTTGATTGCCACCTAGTGGTTAACCCCTTCCCTGCCAGTGACATTTTTACAGTAATCAGTGAATTTTTTAGCACTGATTGTTGTATAAATGACAATGGTCCCCAAAATGTGTCAAAATTGTCCGATGTGTCCGCCATAATGTTGCAGTCCCAATAAAAATCGCAGATCACCGCCATTACTAGTAAAAAATAATAATAATAATAAAAATGCTATAAAACTATTCCCTGTTTTGTAGACGCTATAACTTTTGAGCAAACCAATCAATATACGCTTATTGTGATTTTGTTTTTGTACCAAAAACATGTAGAAGAATGTATATTGGCCCAAACTGAGAAAAAATAATAAATATATTTTTGGGGGATTATAGCAAAAGGTAAAAAAATATTGATTTTTTTTCAAAATTGACGCTCTTTTTTTGTTTATAGCGGAAAAAAAAACAAAAAACGCAGAGGTGATCAAATACCGTCAAAATAAAGCTCTATTTGTGGGGGGAAAAAAGGACATCAATTTTGTTTGAGTGCAATGTCGCACAACCTCGCAGTTGTCAGTTAAAATGACGCAGTGTGGAATCGCAAAAAGTGCTCTGGTCAGGAAGGGGGTAAAATCTTCCGGTGCTGAAGCGGTTAACAATTGCAATAGGTACATAAGGTAAACTTGCCTTCTCAACAACAATTGGCATATTTCTCCAACACAGTGAGTGTTAAAGTGTTACTAAACCCAGGAATCTGCATTCACTATATCTGGCCTCCCACATTACACAGAACATGGAAATGCAATAGTTTTAGTAAATATAAACTACTAAATACCTTTTCTCCTCAGCAGTATAAAGCAGTCTTGTGACTTCTAACAGTGTCTGGTTAAAGCTTGTAGGAGGAGTTTTCATACTGCACTGAGCTGTCCTATCAGGATCAAGGACCTCTGACCTTCTGCCTGGACAGTGCTGATCACATTCACTCTCCCCCAAAAAAATAACTCTCTATCAATACACACCAAGCTGAGCATGTGCAGCCTGACTCCAGTAACTCTGTCTTATCCGGACCTTTTCTTCCAGTGGAAGAAGAGGAGGATCTGTGCATACAGGATCAAACAGCCCTTTTTTTTCACAATGCAGATGATACACCTCTTAGGTTTCACAGTGAGTATAACAAGCCTGCATATACATATGCATATACAGACTGATTTTAGTGTTGTGGGTTTAGTAACACATAGTACAACTTATATACACTACTCAAAAAAAATTAAAGGAACACTTTGAAAACACATCAGATCTCAATGGGGAAAAATATCATGGACTGACTGGGTAATGAGTTAGGAATGAAAGGATGTCACATTGTCTGATGGAAATTAAAATTATCAACCTACAGAGGTTCCTGTTCATAGACACCCCAAAAATCAAAGTGAAAAAAAAATAATTAGTCAGCAGGCTAGTCCAATTTGCTGAAATTTCATTGCACAAACTCAAAATAGTCCTCAGTAGATTGTATGACCCCCACATGCTTGTATGAATGGCTGACAATGCCGGGCATGCTCCTAATGAGATGACGGATGGTGTCCTGGGGTATTTCCTCCCAAATCTGGACCAAGGCATCGCTGAGCTTTCTTAACAAACTGAGGTGCAGCCTGGCGGTGGTGGATGGACTGAAACATAATGTCCCAGAGGTGCTCATTTGGATTTAGGTCAGGTGTACATGGGTCTATTTAATGGTATTAATCCAGGAACTGGCTGCATAGTCTTGCCACATGAGGCCGGGCATTGTCATTCACTAGGGGGAGTAGTATATAGTCTGACAATGGGTCAGAGTGCTATTGTCTACTGTGTAGATGTCTGTGCATCCCTCCAAGGATATGCCTCCCCTCAGGCCATCTCTGACCCACCACCAAACCGGTCATGCTGAATGATGTTACAGGCAGCATAACATTCTCCATGGCTTTTGCAGACCCTTTCACATCTATCACATGTGCTCAGGATAAAGCTGCTTTCATCTGTGAAAAGCACAGGGTACCAGTTCGGGAACCTGACAATTCTGCTGTTCAATGGCAAATGCCAATTGAGCTCCAAGGTGTCGGGCAGTGAGCCACTAGAGGATGTTGGGCCCTCAGGCCACCCAAATGAAATCTGTTTCTGATTGTTTGGTCAGAGACATTCACAGCAACCTGCTGGAAGTCATTTTGTAGGGCCCTGACAGTGCTCACCTGTTCCTCCTTGCACAAACGAGCAGGTAATGGTCCTGTTGATGGGTAGGGATGGGCTTTATGTTTGGGTCGAACATGAGTTTGACCAATATCGAACAATTTGGGATGTTGGTGGCAAATTCGAAAGCCGCAGAACACCCTTTGAATGTCTATGGGAAAAATCAAAAGTTCTAATTTTAAAGGTTAATATGCAAGTTATTATCATAAAAAGTGTTTGGGGACCTGGGTCCTGCCCTGGGGGACATGTATCAATGCAAAAAAAAGTTTTAAAAACTGTCATTTTTTCGGAAGCAGTGATTTTAATAATGCTTAAAGTTAAACAATAAAAGTGTAATATTCCTTTAAATTTCGTACCTGGGGGGTGTGTATAGTATGCCTGTAAAGTGGCACATTTTTCCCATGTTTAGAACAGTTCCTGCACCAAATTACATTTCCAAAGGAAAAAAGTCATTCAAAACTACTCGCAGCTATAATGAATTGTCGGTCCTGGCAATACACATAAAAGTTCATTGATAAAAACGGCATGGGATTCCCCCTGTTGCAATCCTGAACAGTGTCTATTCTGAACCCGACCCACGCTCGAGGCCCTACTCCCGAACCAATACACACTCATAAGTGACCTAAGACCCCCTAAGCACTTACCTTATTCCAGACTACATGACTCTGATATCGTTATGAAAAAGTATTTTGTCTTTAACATGAGCAATTTTAATTAGGAGACGAAGACAGGGACAGCAGTGACGCCCCTCACCGCCAGACACAGTTTTATCCCAATAGGGGTGTCGTGGAGGGGGATGTCACCCGTCCCACTCACTCTGAGTTATTATCTAGACTTGAAATTCCTATATGACTTAAGCGTTGTTTAGAAGTCTCCCTAATGCTGCGTATACATGTAGCAGACTATCCGGTGGACTTAGTCTGGCGGACTTCCCGTTGGACTGTCCGCCGGACTTTACGAACGAGCTACTTGCCCACACACGGCGGACTAATACGGCGTACTAAGTCTGCCGGACTATCCGCCGTACTTTTGAGATGAACGGACTTGCCCACACACGCGGAGGAAAGTCCGCTTATTTTGAGCGCATCTCCAGGTACCCGGGGCCAGCGAAGGAGGCGTCACTGGCCCCGTTACCTGTTATGTACTTAAAGGATAAGCCCTACGGAGAAAAATCGGCGCGGGGGTCCCCCCCTAGGTCCACATTAGACCCTTGTCTGAGCACGCTACCAGGCCGGCCAGGAAAGGGGGTGGGGACGAGCGAGCGCCCCCCCCCCCTCCTGAGCCGTACCAGGCCGCGTGCCCTCAACATGGGGGGTGCCTTGGGGAAGGGGGGCCGTGAGGCCCCCCACCCCAAAGCACCTTATCCCCATGTTGATGAGGACAAGGGCCTCTTCCCGACAACCCTGGTCGTTGGTTGCCGGGGTCTGCGGGCGGGCAGCTTATCGGAATCCGTGATCCCCCTTTAATAAGGGGGCCCCCGGATACCGGCCCCCCACCCTATGTGAATGAGTATGGGGTACAATGTACTCCTACCCAGTCACCTGTAAAAAAATAGTTTAAAAAAAAAACACAACACACAAGGGTTAAAATAGTTTATTGCACAGCTCCGGGGTCTTCTTCCGTCTTCGGGGGTCTTCTCGCCGGGACTGTGACATCATAATGGGTGGGGACATCATCCGGTGGCGACGAGGCAACATCTGAAGCGAAGAAGAGAAGAACAGAAGACGGCGACAGCGGCGACAGAAGACCGGGCCACCGCCTGTAAAAGAGCTAGAAGAAGGCGTGGTGGCCCAGCAAGAAGAACCGAAGAGGGGGACAAGACCCCCGAAGTCGGAAGAAGAGGGCGGCGGCGGCGGCGAAGAAGAAAGCCCGGCTCCTCCGCTAGCAAAAGAGCTAGCAGAAGATAGTGGAGGAGTCCGGCGAGAAGACCCCCGAAGACGGACAGAAGACCCCCGGAGCTGTGCAATAAACTATTTTAACCCTTGTGTGTTGTGTTTTTTTTTTAAATATTTTTTTTACAGGTGAATGGGTAGGGGTACATTGTACCCCATACTCATTCACATAGGGTGGGGGGCCGGTATCCGGGGGCCCCCTTATTAAAGGGGGCTCACGGATTCCGATAAGCTCCCCGCCCACAGACCCCGACAACCAACGGCCAGGGTTGTCGGGAAGAGGCCCTTGTCCTCATCAACATGGGGACAAGGTGCTTTGTGGTGGGGGCCCCCCTTCTTCAAAGCACCCCCCATGTTGAGGGCACACGGCCTGGTACGGCTCAGGAGGGGGGGCCCTCGCTCGTCCCCACCCCCTTTCCTGGCCGGCCGGGTGGCGTGCTCGGACAAGGGTCTGATGTGGACTTGGGGGGGACCCCCACGCCGATTTTTAGGAGTAGGGCTTCCCCTTTAAGTCCATACCAGGTAACGGGACCAGCGACGTGCGGGAAAAGTCCACTCATTTCAAAAGTACGGCGGACTAGCACACACACGGCCGTACTGTCCGCCGAAAAGCGAGTCCGGCAGACAGATTGGAGTGCAAAAATACTTTCTAAGTCCGCTGTACTTTTGGGTAAAAAAAAGTCCGCTGGGGGCTACACACAGGCGGATTGTCCGGCGGACTTGAGTTTGCCGGACTTTTCCACCGGATTGTTTGATCGTGTGTACGCGGCATAACAGAACATGACTCATATGTTCAGCTATATTACAGAAATTACTGCTGTTACCTTGTGCTTTTGTATGTTCTGTTTATGAAAATCCTTAATAAAAACATTGAAAAAAAAAAAACGGACGTTTTTAAAACTTTTTTTTTTGCATTGATACATCCCCTGGGGCAGAACCCAGGTCCCCAAAAATTTTGAAATACCATGCATACAAGCCTTTAAAATTAGCACTTTTGATTTTTCATGCTCGTGTCCCATAGACTTTAACGGTGTTCAAACTAATTTTTTGCCTGTTCTCATGTTCTGGTGCGAACCAAACAGGGGGGTGTTCGACCAATTCCTATTGAAGGATTAAGGACCTTCTACATCCCTGTCCAGCTCTCCTTGAGTAACTGCCTGTCTCATGGAATATCCTGAATGTTCTTTCTGGGAGACACAGCAAACCTTCTAGCGATGTCACGTATTGATGTGCCATCCTGGAGGAGTTGGACTGCCTGTGCAATCTCTATAGGGTCCAGGTATCGTCTTATGCTACCAGTAGTGACACTGACCCTAGCTAAGTGCAAAATTTGTGAAAAACAGTCAGAAAAGGTGGGTAGGGGGAAAAAAAAAATACCTGTAAAACCATTCCTTTTTTGAAGGTCATCTCATTGTTGCCCATCTAGTGCACCTGCTGTTAATGCCCGTGGGGGATGCTCGAGTAAAGCACCTCGACATCGATAGCCACGAGGAGGGCATCCGGAGGGATCTGGACATCTTCAATATGTTTTAGTAAGTCCGTGGTATCTTTAACCGATTCCCGACCAGCGCACGCCAATGTACGTCGGCAGAATGGCAAGGGCAGGCATATTGGCGTACAGGTATAATCTCTAATGCCGCCCTGCCATCATGAGCGAGCCGGTGGCGACGCACTCGCGTGCTAGTCGGGGACCCCCGTGAGTCCGGTCGCGGGTCCCGCGGACTCGATTGCCGCGGGCATACCCGCGTTTGTCTCACGGGGCGGCTGAACGGAGAGATGCCGTTGTAAACAGCATCTCAACGTTCTGCCTAGCAACTAGTGATGCTGATCTCTGCTCCGCTCAGAAAAATGGACAAGCGTGCCCCACAGCCCACCTGCAAAAGATACACCATGTCTATGACCAGCACTGTGGACTGTAGACACAGAACCTGCTTGCCCACTTTTAGTGGCCTCTGAGCATCTGCCTCTCCATGGTGGCCTTCTGGACATGATGGGGATTTTGTTTTGCAACACCACACTACATTGCATTGTGTACTGTGTAAACCACCAGAAAAGTAGTAGCAACTGTACTATGGGTGCACGGTATTGTGTACACCACCAAAAGTCTAATAGAAACTATGGGTGCACTGTATGTATTGTGTACTGTGTGCACCGCCTGAAATATATTAGAAAGAGTACACCAGGAATGGCCTGCAGTGAGATCTAGCCAAACTGTATGCAGTGGATATATATATATATATAAGAGACTGACTGTGTTGTGTATATATATATATATATATATATATATATATATATATATAAAATACACTGCAGCTAACTGAATAATCTGTCTGCCTGCTCAATCTGAATGACATTCTCTTAGCTGAGGGCGCTGTGATTGGCCAAAGCATGCAGGTCATGGTGCATGCTCTGGCCAATCATCATACAGCAATGCACTGCGCTCCTGCAGGGCATTATGGGCCCTTACGCGCTACTCGAATTTGGTGCAAACGGCCCATAATGTTCGGTTTTCGACAAACGGGCAAACAGCCAATGTTTGAGTCAAACTCAGAAAGCTCATACCTACTTTATATGCCTCCCCTCTCCCCCCTGACTTCCATCCAGGGGAGCTATCCATCCCTTTGGATTAAATAGCGCTAGGATGGTTATCGGGAAGGTGAGAGAGGCATTGGTTCAACCTATTACTAGTGAAGAGATCCAGAAGGTTGTGTGGGCCAAGGTTGTGGGGATGAGACCCTTCCTGGCCTTCCAGGCTGCATGCTCAAATAAGGTTCTGGTATGGATTTTGGGGGGAGGGGGCATGTGATTTAAAAAAAATGACGTGGAGTTCCCCTTAAAATCTATACCGGACCCAAAGGGCCTGGTATGGATTTTGGGTTGGGGGGGGGGGGGGGGAATCCCGCAGAGTTTTTTTTCTTAATTCTGTCATAGGGTTCCCCTTAACTACTTCAATACAGGGCACTTTCAGCCCCTTCCTGCCTAAACCAATTTTGAGCTTTCAGTGCTCTCACACGTTGAATCACAATTACTCAGTCATGCAACACTGTACCCAAAGAACATTTTAATAATTGTTTCCAAACAAATAGAGATTTCTTTTGGTGGTATTCAATCACCATTGTGTTTTTTCTTTTTTGTGATATAAGTAAAAAAAGAGCGAAGATTTTCGAAATAAAAACACTTTTTTTTGTTTTTTTTTCATAAAATTTAGCAAAAAAGTAATTTTTGTTCAAAAATGTGGGCCTAAATTTATACTGCTACATATCTTTGAAAAAAATAACCCAAATTAGTGGATATTATTTAGTGTGAAAGTTGTAGAGTCTACAAGCTATGGTGCAAATCATAAAAATGTGATCACACCTGATATACTGACGGCCTATCTTATTTCTTGAGGCCCTGAAATGTCAGGATAGTACCCACCAAATTACCCCTTTTTTGGAAAGTAAACAGTCCAAGGTATTTAGTAAGAGACATTGTGAGTTTTTGAAGTTGTATTTTTCTTGGGAAAATTAAGAAATTCATATTTTATTTTTTTACACAACCTTGTCATAATAACAAGTTATTTCTCACACACAGCAGATGCATACCTCCAACTACACCCCAAAATACTAGGGCTGTTACTAATTAAAAATGTTGTGTTCGATTAATCTATTTTTTTAAATCAATTAATCGACTAACTTTGATTAATTATAATGCACATACAGATCCAACTACTTTTAGCTGATCTCCTTGCATTGCAACTTT
The DNA here is from genome assembly GCF_037356315.1 of Lithobates pipiens. NCBI lineage: Eukaryota > Metazoa > Chordata > Amphibia > Anura > Ranidae > Lithobates > Lithobates pipiens. The sequence continues at coordinate 273,818,409 of NW_027507790.1, read as the reverse complement.
GCATTAGTCAGTGGTAAATGTGGTATACACTATATACAATCACCCGACACTAGTTAGTTTCCAAAATCCATGACTTAACGTCACAGTTCACACAAATACGTTTTAAATTCAAACTGTAGCACTGACGTAAGTAATTTTTTTTCACAGTAGTGTGACAATCCCTCCACCTCCGGTCTAACTAATCACTCTCACCTAATGACATGGACCCATGTGTAAACAGGTGGTCATGCAAGCAGGTAACATGGACCATAAACTTCCCTCACGTCTCCTTAGATTTCAGCAAGGATGCCAGGTCATGGGTAGAAAGAAAAGATGTAAGTGCTCACTGCTTAAGTATAAGATTTAATTTTTATGTTCAAACACAAACTACTCACATAAAGATGATAAAAACACAGCATGTAAAATCGACAATCGTGTTAGTTCCGTAGGGCAGCAGCGGGTGACATCATTCATAGCTCCTCCACCATACGCGTTACGTTCAATCAGAACTTCAACGTTACTGGACTCCTCCCCCTTCCCTTCATTAGCAGATGGAGGCACTTGGGGAAGGGGGGAAGAGTCTGGTGACTTTGATGTCAGTGACGTCACCGGCTCTCCGACGGAACTCCCTGAAGACCAGGAAGCTGACGGAGAGTACCGGTCAAAAGAATTTTGATTGGTCAAAAAAATTTTGTTCGATCAAAAAGATTTACGATTAATTGAGGAATTAATCTTTCATTTCCACAGCCCTACAAAATACATTCTGATACTCCTCCTGAGTATGGTGATACCACATGCGTGAGACTTTTTCATTGCCTGGCCACATAGAAGGCCCAACATGCAGAGAGCACTCGTTCTAGAAGCATAAATTACACATCTATTTTCATTCCTACCTATTACAATTTTGAAGATCCTGGAACACCAGGACAGTGTAATTACCAACAAAATGACCCAATTTTGGAAAGCAAACACCCCAACGTTTATTTTATGAGGCATGGCCTTTCACAAGGCGCAGGTGCACAAAACATGTCGTCAATGTGATGGGACTCCTTTCACCAGCTCGCCTCACCAGTGCCCATATACCAGTGACTTCCGCCCATAGTTCCATCTGGTGCTGCGATTGACGTCACCGCAAACAGACGGTACCTTCACAGTCCCATGACTTGTCTTCCATCCTCCTGGTTACATCCACTGCCGCTGTGGTTCCCATGAAGGCACCCCTGCCCTCTGGGTGGCCCCATGGTATAGATCCATCGCTCAGGAAAACAGTCTGAGTATTACCAGCTAGACACATCTTGGACCTTCTCTGTTGGATAACAGTAAGCAGGCTCAGCCACTCTGGTTGTTTTTATACATCTGACACTTGCCCTGGGGGAAGCTTTTTTAACATGTACTTACTTGAATAAACGTATGTTTTATAGAAGTTGATGTGTCATCATGTATCTGTCACATCCCATCTATTTACAGACCAATACATCTGGATCTAAGCGCTAATTGGAATTATTTCTTGCAGCTTCTTTTGAGTACTCTTTGTGAAGTGTTTTGTTATCCCAGCAGCTATGACCCATAAGACTAACATTTACAATAAATCAACACTTTTATTGATTCACTTCAACAGGCGTCCAATCAATTTTTGCAGCTCTCTTCCATGGTGAGTTTTTGAAGTTGTAATTTTTTTTCCCACAATTCTTGGGAAAATTAAGAAATTATATGTATTTTTTTACACAAACTTGTCATAATAACAAGTTATTTCTCACACATACAGCATATGCATACTTCCAATTACACCCCAAAATACATTCTGATACTCCTCCTGAGTTTGGTGATACCACATGAATGAGACATTTTCACAGCCTGTCCACATAGAAAGGCCCAACATGCAGAGAGCACCATCAGGCACTCTAGAAACATAAATTACACACCTAATTTCATTCCTACTTATTACACTTTTGAAGGTCCTGGAGCACAAGGACAGTGTAATCACCCACAAAATGAACCAATTTTGGAAAGATAACATGCCAATGTTTATTCTATGAGGCATGGCCTGCACATACTGTAGGTACTCTGGTACTCTGATGGGCTGAAGGAGGCGGTGTTCCTGCTGGTGTCATTTTAGAATGTGCCGGTAGGGAAGTGGTTAAAATCCATAGCAGACCCAAAGTCCCCCACGTTGTTTTTTCCCCAATTTTTTGAATTTACATTATTTTTTGTACAATTTTTTTTTTTTTAATTTAGCTTTCAGCGGGGAAGCCTTAACAACCTATTTACTGTGCGTTCAGGCAAACATCCCACTAAGTGCCCAGAAAGTTTGGTTTTTTTAGGTGGGTACCTGAATGGGCAATGTTCACGCCAAACTTATGCTTGGCTCAAACCGTTTGCCCATCCCAAGTGGTGCCTGAACATTGTAACCCCTCACAATTACTCTTGTTGGATGCAGGAACAGGTCCTGCTGTTAAATATTATTTCAAAAATTACATGGCCCTGTTAAACAAGGACATAAAAACTGGGCCTTGGGTGGTGGAGGTGCAACAACACTGTAACCCCTCACAGTTACTCTTATTGGGCACAGGAACAGGCCTTGCTATTAAACATTTGGGCCAAAATTTATACTGCTACATATTTTTAGTAAATATAACCCAAATTTGTGGATATTATTGATCACTCCTGATGTACTGACATCCTATCTTGTTTCTTGAGGCCTTGAAATGTCAGGACAGTACAAATATCCCCCAAATTACCCCTTTTTTGCAAAATACACAATACAATGTATTTAGTAAGAGGCAGGGATGATTTTCACAAGGTGCAGGTGCACAAAACATGTCATCATTCTGATGGGATTCCTCTCACCAGCTCACCCCCAAGTGCCCACATACCAGTGACTATAGCAGGACTGCAAAATTGCGGCAGCCAACCGAACACTGACACTTTTGACACTTTGTGGGAACCAATGACACTTATACAGTGATCAGTGCTAAAATATGCACTGTCACTGTACTAATGACACTGGCTGGGAAGGGGTTAAACATCTAGGGCAATCAAACTGTTAAATGTGTCTAGCCAGTGTTTTTGTGCAGGTGCATTTACTACAGGAAGTGATGGATTTTCATTCCCTTTGCAGGAAAAAAAAAACATCACCTCCCCTCTGTCAGACTGGAGCTCTGCCTTGTTTACATAGCCAGAGTTGTGTCCTGTGTGTCTTCCTGACGATTGGTGGGTGCCGGCAGACATCCATTGGCCAGCACCCAGTAATCGGATTTTACTATGATGAATCACGATAGAAGTGGTGTGCATGTTCCAACTAGTCGGAAGTTCAGAATCACCTATATATTTATATATAGATGATTCTGCACAGAAAGGCCTCCCTGTCACAGTAAATCTGCTATGGGGCAGCAATCATTAAGTGGTTAAAGCATAATACACTTAGGAATTTGGGCATACTGTATCATTAGTTCTTTATTTGAATTAATTTCTTTTAGGATGCAGTCACTGCTCGGCCTACAACTTTCTACCTGCCTCTTTCAATTTTTCAGTCAAACTTTGTCGATCCGGGTGGTGCTGACATGGCAACTCACAGCTCAAATTTCAGTCTATTCCAGCTCTGGCTATCTTCTGCTAAAAAGAGATGTTCGGTTGGTGTAGCTCAGTGGAGCTACTATTCAGACATTGGCCAGAGTGGGACATGCACTTAGTTACCGTATTTATCAGCGTGTAACACGCACCCCAAGTTTAGGAGGGAATATAAAAGAAAAAAACTTTTAGGAGGGAAGTTTAAGGAAAAAAACTTACATTTAAATGCCCATCAATGCAGCCTTGTCAGTGTCAATTGCAGCCTTGCATTGCAGCCTTAACAGTCATTTTGCAGCCTTGTCAGTCATTTGCAGCCTCGTTAGTGTGTTTGCCGTTTAAAAATGGTGCAGCTGAGATACAGAGCGGATGTCCTGTGTATCTCGGCGGCGCTCAGTAGTTCTCGGCCGTTCTCAGCGGTCTTCAGGGTATTTTCGTCCGCAATCGTCCGTTCTCGATTATTTTCGGGCATTCTCGCCTGTTTTTGGCCGTTCTCGCCTATTTTCGGCCCCACTTGGCCGTTCTCGGAAGCTTTCGGCTTTCTGAAAGCCGCCGAGAATGGCCAAAAATAGCAGAGAGTGGCCGAAGATAGCCGAGAATGGCCTAAGATAGCCAAAAATACCCGGAAGCCGCAGAGAGGGGCAGAAGGGGATAGAAACAGCGGGGGATCGGCGTTTAACACGCACCCCCAATGTCCCCCTGATTTTAGGGGGAAAAAAGTGCATGTTATACGCCGATAAATACGGTATATATGATGAAAATTATACAATTTCCCTGTTCAGACATGAGATCACAAAGTCCAGAATAATGAAGTCTCAGAACTAATTCCCTTTGCAGCCCTGAGATATGGTGAAAAAAAACTTATATTTCCTTCCCCTATGTCCCCTCCTCCAACTTTTCCTTTGAGATAAATAACACAATCATTAGCCCATCCCCTCATGTCAGCATGCTAGGTGTGGTCCTGGACTTTGACCTCTCTTTTTGACCCCCACATCCAATCACTGTCCAAATTTTGCTGCCTCAACTTCCCTAACATCTCCAGAATACACCCCTTCTTTCCACTGTCACCACCAAGATACTAATTCCCTTGTCATCCATCACTTTGACTTTAGCAACCTCCCTCTCATTGGCCTACCTCTACACAGGTTATTCCATCTATAGTTCTGCTACTAGACTCATCTACCTTACCAACAGCTCATTACCCACCAACCCTCTTTGCCAATCCCTCACTGGCTTGCGCTCTCCCAACAAATACATTTCAAACTAACTTTACCTGATTAAATCTGTTAATGTTAAAACTGTGATTAAACTTGTTGAAAATTTGTATAGCTTCAGCCATAGCTTCTACTGCAATATACACTCGTAATGATTCTCTAACAATTACACGTTCATCAATTAAGGAAACATAGCTTCTTAATACACTGTTGCCAGAATTAGAAACGTTTTGGAAATAAATATTTTTTCCATTTTGAGTTGATGTTATATTGTTAAATGTAACAATCAGATCATCAATCAGCAGCTCAATTTGTGAATGTCTTGACAATACATTTACATTTTCATTTATATGAATTGGTGGATCAAAAATACTTAAAGACAAACTTGTTATAAAACTTGTGAAAACAGTCATCATCTGGAATGCTTTTAAAGTCCAGCCCGGGGGAAGAATAAGCATACTGTTTCTATTGATATGAATGTATTCATGAAGGTATCCCTGAGAATTGCTTGTAAAGGAACCACAAAGTATTAAAACTTTACATTGTACTTTACTAAATGTGTCCTTCCACTGATTTATTGTAGCAGAACTTTCTGTCATTCTTTTTTCAAAAGCCACACAAATCTCCTGGGAAGCCAAATGTCTCTTCAGAATTTGCACTTCATTCTCTCCGGTATCATTGTCTGATAAAAGTATTCCAACCCAATTCCAGCCAAAATATTTCACTAGTTTGGCAATTGCTAAATAATAGACATGATCATTCTGAACGGTCCTGAATACATGCTGGTAAAGGAGTCTGTCACTTAATGTGTAATCAGTGGCACCATAGCTGATCTGAAAATGGAAGGATTAACTATAAATTATAATGTGACTATATTTGCAGATTACATTCATATCCATTGGCTGCAAAAATGATCATTATAGACTGAACTGTACAAATATATAAAAATACAATTGATCTTTCAGATTAAATCAGATAAATACCTTCCATGTGCATCAAAAAAAAAGATGTTCAAAGTCTTACAGAAAACTGAGTTGTCAAGCCTGGTCCCTGCCAGCGTGCTGTAGAGAAGGATCTTTGCTCTTTGCATTGTAACAGAAGTCTGCCTGAAGACGTGCAACGTGCCCCCTGTTGTGTCAGATTTATAGCTCTCCAATCAATAGCAAGGGTCATAAGTATTATATGTTAAAGCTTGGACTGGTGGCAGCCTGGTTCAGAGAAGGGTCAATGGTCTCTGTATGAGGTCCAACATACCCACTGGTATGTTGGACCTCATAAAGAGAACATTGACCCTTCTCTGCACCAGGCTGGCAGGGGACAGGCTTTCCTAGGCAAAATCATGCATAACCAGAAAAACTATACAAATCAGGAGATGTGACATCACCCTGACTTTACTTGTGATCTGCTTGCTCTGGATCAATGATTCTGGCAGTTTACCAGCATTTTCAGGAAGAGCCCAGCAAAGGATAGTCTACATGCTTCTCTCAGTACATGTGTATGCATATGCACCTTATATGTATAACTTTAAAGCGGAGGTCCACCCTAAAGTGGACCTTCCACTCATCGGAACCCTCCCCCCCTCCGGTGCCACAATCGGCACCTTTCAGGGGGGAGGGGGGTGCAGTTACCTGGATTATCCAGGTAACTGCACCCACTTCCGGGATAGCTCTCTGCGGAAAGGGGCGTAACTTACGCCCCTTTCCGCAAGTGCCCGCCCCTTCCCGCAAGTGCCCCGCTGCCTGCTGGGAAACACACAGATCCCAGAGGCAGCGGGGACCGTCCTCATTGCGCAGCGCGGCTCGCGCATGCGCAGTAGGGAACCGGGAAATGAAGCCGAAAGGCTCCATTTCCTGATTCCCATACCCAAGATGGTGGCGGCAGCACTCGAGTGTCGATCTAGAGATCGGCTTCGGGTGCCGACATCGCGGGCGCGCTGGACAGGTAAGTGTCACTATTTTAAAAGTCAGCAGCTGCAGTATTTGTAGCTGCTGGCTTTAAAAAAAATAAATAAAACGCGGAGTCCCGGTGGACTCCCGCTTTAAGAGCTAAGAGCAAACCGGAAATTAATCAGAGAGCCCAGTAAATGCTGTACAAACTCTAATACAGTGGCGGCTGGTGTGTTTTTTGGGGGGCGGCAAACACCCCACAGTTGGTCAGACGGTGGCATCCCCCCTACCTCGGCAATTACCCGGTTGGTTGCAGGTGGGTGGGTCTGTCGCGGGCTCCTATGAGTAGTGGGTTGTGGGCTCCTATGGGCAGTGGCTCCTGTGCCCTCTCTCTGAATCACTACGGCTTCCACCGTGCAGCTTATCCTTCCAAGGGGTACAATAGAAACGCCTGTCCTATTGGGTGACCGGTGTCAAAACCCACTTTCCCGATTGGCTAGGAGGAGGATCAGTGTTACAACAGTTACAACAGTGAATATTGATTATGGCAGACCACCATTCTGTGAGGGAGGAAGATGGAGATCTTGTGTTTCCCTCCAGTCGTAGCATTCCCCCTACAGTTAGAAAGCACTCCCTAGGAGCACACTTAACCCTTTGATCATCCCTGATGTTATCCCCTTCCCTGCCAGTGTCATTAGTACAGTTACATTGAATATTATTTAGCACTGATCACTGTCCCTTGTCCCCAAAAAGGGTCAGTTAGGTGTCCAATTTGTCCACCACAATTTCGCAGTACCATTAATGATTGCCTACATTACTAGTAAAAAAATAATTAAATAAAAATTCCATAAAAATATCCCCAAGTTTGTAGACACTATAACCAAAAATATGTAACAGAAAACATATTGGCCTAAACTGATAAAGAAATTCGCTTTTTAAGTTTTTTTTATTGTATAAGTTTTATAGCATAAAGTAAAAAATATATTTATTTTTTTCAAAATTGTTGGTCGTTTATAGCGCAAAAAATAAAAACCACAGAGTGATCAAATACCATCAAAAGAAATCTCTGTTTGTGGGGGAAAAAAAGAGATACATTTTATTTGGGTATAGCACCACATGACTGCGCAATTGTCAGTTAAAGTAACAGTGCCGTATCACAAAAAATGGCCTGATCATTAAGGGGGTAAAAGGTAGCCCCGTCGCCTGTTATATTTAAGGGGAAGCTCCTACACAGAAAAATCACAGTGGGGGTCCCCCTAAAGTCCACAACAGACCGTTATCAGAGCACACAGCCTGGCCGGTCCGGAAAGGGGGTGGGGACGAGCGAGCACCTCCCCCGAGCTGTAGCAGGATGCGGGCTCCCCACCCCAAAGCACCTCATCCCCATGTTGATGAGGAAAAGGGCCTCTTCCCAACAACCCTGGCGATTGTTTGTTGGTGTCTGTGGGCGGGGGGCTTATCGGAATCTGGGAGCCCCCTTTAATAAAGGGGCCCCCAGATCCCGGCCCCCACCCTATGTGAATGAGTATGGGGTACATCATACCCCTACCCATTCACCTGGGGGAAAAAGTGTCAATAAAAAACACACAACACACCCAACCTTGGGGGTCTTCTCCTCGGGCTCCTCTGATATCTTCTGCTCTTTTGCCGCTCTTTTGCTAGTGGAGAAGCCTGGCTTTCTCCTTCGTCGCCGTCGCCGTCCGGGGGTCTTCTTCCGACTTCTCCGCGCTTTCCAGCCTCTTCTCCCACTCTCCGGGTGCTTCTGCCGGGCTCCTCCGCTATCTTCTTCCAGCTCTTTTACTAGCGTTGGCCCAGTCTTCTCATTTGTCATCATCATTGTCATCGCCGCTGCCTTCTTCTTCTTCTTCTTCTTCTCTTCTTCTGATGTTGACACAATGCTATCTCACGCTGTAATGCCGGGGACATGTTGCGCAGTGACTTATATAGGCATACGGGGCAGGGTCACCGGGTGATGTCACATGGTGACTCCACCCTTATGATGTCACAGCCACAGCATCCCCGGGACTGTTACATCATAAGGGTCTGGGTCACCATGTGACATCACCCGGTGACCCCGCCCCTTATGCCTATATAAGTCGCCGCTCAACATGTCCCAGGCATTACAGCGTGAGATAGCATTGTGTCAACATCAGAAGAAGAGAAGAAGAAGAAGAAGAAGAAGGCAGCGGCGATGACAATGATGATGACAAATGAGAAGACTGGGCCAACGCTAGTAAAAGAGCTGGAAGAAGATAGCGGAGGAGCCCAGCAGAAGAACTGGAGAGGGGGAGAAGAGGCCAGAAAGCGCGGAGAAGTTGGAAGAAGACCCCTGGGCGGTGACGATGATGAAGAAGAAAGCCGGGCTCCTCCGCTAGCAAAAGAGCAGAAGATAGCGGAGGAGCCCGATGAGAAGACTGCTGAAGTCGGAAGAAGACCCCCGGAGCTGCCTAATAAACTACTTTAAAAACCTGTGTTGTGTGTTTTTTTTATTGACACTTTTCCCCCCCATGTGAATGTGTAGGGGTACGATGTACCCCATACTCATTCACATCTGGTAGGGAGCCAGGATCTGGGGGCCCCATTATTAATGGGGCTCCCAGATTCCGATAAGCCCCTTGCTTGCAGACCCCGACAACCAACTGCCAGGGTTGTTGGGAAGAGGCCCTTGTCCTCATCAACATGGCGACAAGGTGCTTTGGGGTGGGGGGCCTGCAGGGTGCCCCCTTCCCCAAAGCATCCACCCCCCATGTTGAGGGCATGTGGCCTGGTATAATGTTCCTGATCGGCTGGGATGCATGCTCAGATAAGGGTCTGGTATGGACTTTGGGGGGACCCCAAGCCATTTTTTTGGTGTAGGGGCTTCCCCTTAAAATCCATATCAGATGATGGAGCTAGCAAGCTGTCAAGCTCGCCGATGGAGGCGGTGAGGTTGACTTTCTTCTCTAGTCCCATCATACCTGAAGTCACGTTCAAAATGAGCAGCCTTTAGTCCGTGTGTGGGCAAGTCCATTCATTTGGAAAGTCGGACTAGCACACAGACGAGCAGATTGTCCGCCAGACTCGGAATCCGAGTCTGGCGGACGATTTTGAGTCAAGTCTTCTTTCAAAGTCCACCAGACTTTTGGGAAGAAAAAGTCCGCCAGAGCCCACACGAGATAGAATTGTCCGCCCGATAGTCCGATTGTGTGTACGCGGCATTAGTCTTTGCATTGTGTGACTGTGTGTGCCACACTAAGCATGGACAACAGAAATAGGAGAAGAGAACTGTCTGAGCACTTGAGAACCAAAATTGTGGAAAAATATCAACAATCTCAAGGTTACAAGTCCATCTCCAGAGATCTAGATTTGTCTTTGTCCACAGTGTGCCACCTTTTCAAGAAGTATGCAACCAATGGCACTGTAGCTAATCTCTCTGGGCGTGGACAGAAGATTAAAATTGATAAAAGGTTTCAATGCAGTATAGTCCAGATGGTGGATAAGCAGCCCCCAACAAGTTCCAAAGAAATTCAAGCTGTCCTGCTCAGGGAGCATCAGTGTCAGTGCAAACTATCCATCGACATTTAAATTAATTGAAACGGTACTACTTACAGTGAGCCCACAGGCGAGCAGGTGACACGTATCCCCCAGGGCGTCGAGTCTAAGGGCCAGCCAGTATTTTGCCAGGGACCCCCTCACGAGAGTTTGGGCTTAGCTGCGTGCTGACCCTAGGTCACAACCCCCGGGTTCACCCTTCTCTCTAGGGAAGCACCAGAAGACACTGTTAGACAAGGATGGATGGATGGATGAAGCAAAGGAGAGCCGGATAGTGAGCCAAGGTCAGGGCAGGCTGCAGAAAACGTAATCAGAACAAGCCGGGTCGGTACACAAGAGATCAGTTCATGAGAGGTCAGGTAAAACAGGTTGCACACAGGGATCTCAGAAAACAAATGTTGCTCAGGCAACCAGTAGCTGGTTTGAAAGGGATTTAAATAGAGAAGCACGTGAGGGGCTGGACAGGAAGTAACAGGAAGGAATCATATATTAGGCAACAGGTGAGGGGTGGCGACACCCATACATACAGAGTGCACAGAGCTGAACACCAGCTAGTGGAACAACAGGTGTCAGCCGACCTACAGCAGTAAAGGTGAGACACAGATCAGCTTCTCAGCTGATCTGTGACAAAACGCTATGGCGGGAGACCCTGGAGGACCCCACTGCTGACACAGCGACATAAAAAAGCAAGACTACAGTTTGCCAAAATGTACTTGAGTAAGCCAAAATCCTTCTAGGAAAATGTCATGTGGACAGATGAGACCAAGATTGAGATTTTTGGTAAAGCACATCATTCTACTGTTTACCGAAAACAGAATGAGGCCTACAAAGAAAAGAACACAGTACCTACTGTGAAATATGGTGGAGGTTCGATGATGTTTTGGGGTTGTTTTGCTTCCTCTGGCACTGGGTGCCTTGAATGTGTGCAAGGCATTAGGAAATATGAGGATTACCAAAGGATTTTGGGTCGCACTGTAGAGCCCAGTGTCAGAAAGCTGGGTTTGCGTCCGAGATCTTGGGTCTTCCAGCAGGACAATGACCCCAAACATACATCAAAAAGCACCCAGAAATGGATGGCAACAAAGCACTGGAGAGTTCTAAAGTGGCCAGCAATGAGTCCAGATCCAAATCCCATTGAACATCTGTAGAGAGATCTTAAAATTGCTGTTGGGAAAAGGCGCCCTTCTAATAAGAGAGACCTGGAGCAGTTTGCAAAGGAAGAGTGGCCCAACATTTCAGGTGAGAGGTGTAAGAAGCTTATTGATGGTTATAGGAAGCGACTGATTTCAGTTATTTTTTCCAGAGTGTACAACCAAATATATTAAGTTAAGGGTGCCAAGAATTTTGACCAGCACATTTTTGGAGTTTTGTGTGACATTATGTCCAGTTTGCTTTTTTTCCTCCCTTTTTTGTTTTGTTCCAATACACACAAAGGGAATAAACATGTGCATAGCAAAATACTTTTCTGTGAGAAATACTTGGTTTTCTGGGAAAAATTTCTGGGGTGCCAACAATTTCGGCCATGACTATATATATATATATATATATATATATATATATATATATATATATATATATATATATCGTTTTTTTTGTTATTTGATATTTATTACATACGCACTTGATGCTATACAGTATATATAGAGTTATGCATAGGATCTGTTTAGAAGGATGTTTTAAGGTTGCTTTAGAAGCACAGTACATTAATTGGATTTTAATTGGCTTGGATTGTAATTATGGAAAATGGGACAAAATCCTTAGTGATGGTGCAAGCTGTGTATTCTCTCATTTTAACAGAGTTTACAATAGGGATGGGCTTTGTGTTCGAGTCGAACGTATGTTCAACTCGAACATCGTCTGTTCGCACATTCAGCGAATACCGAACGTTATGGGCCATTCGCGCCAAATTCGTGTGGTGCTCATGGCCCACAATGCACTGCGCCATCGCAGAGCATTGCTGGCTCATGATTGGCCAAGCATGCACTATGACCTTGCATGCTTGGCCAATACCAGCGCTGGCAGCGAAGAGAGCCATGATTGGCCAAAGGAAGGATGCCTGTGGTCAATTATAGCTCTGGCTGTTTAGTACACGTCCCACACTATATAAGGCCACCAGCAAAGTGGCCTTGTGTAGTATTCGGGCGTCTGCAGGATTTAGTGGGTGTTGTATGCCTTCAGCGCAGTATACACCCGTATCTACCCTTTGTTGCTGTTCTCTAATTGAGCCATCTGCAGGAGTTAGTGGGTATTCTGTGCATCCAGCACAGTATACACTTGTATCTACCCTTTGTTGCTGTTCTCTAATTGAGCCATCTGCAGGAGTTAGTGGGTGTTGTGTGCTTCCAGCGCAGTATACACTTGTATCTACCTATATTGCTGTTCTCTAATTGAGCCATCTGCAGGAGTTAGTGGGTGTTGTGTGCTTCCAGTGCAGTATACACCTGTATCTACCTATATTGCTGTTCTCTAATTGAGCCATCTGCTGGAGTTAGTGGGTGTTGTGTGCTTCCAGCACAGTATACACCTGTATCTACCTATATTGCTGTTCTCTAGTTGAGTCATCTGCAGGAGTTAGTTGGTGGTGTGTGCCTCCAGCGGAGTATACACCTGTAGCTATCTATATTTCAGGAACCATGAAACAGACAGAGACAGAAGAACAATCAAATCACACTTGTTTATTAATAAAAATAAAAAGGTAAATAGGAAAAAGCGTAGCCAAGCATAGCCAGAGTCCAGTAGCCAGATCGGGTAGTCAGCCAGTCCAAAGTTCATAAACCAGATCGGGTAATCAGCCAGTCCAGACGTCAGGGATCCAAGGAGAGCAACTGCAAGCAGGATAGAAGCCAGGAGGGATGTCAGCAAGCCAGTCCTGAAACAAACAGCAGGAGATGGTTCCTAGTGACGTGACCAAATGTGAAGGCAATGGAGAAATTAGCTGGAAGGCTTTAAATAGGCAGGTCAGACGATCATCATCGGGAACAGCTGGTAACTGTCAAAAGAGAAGAGAGCTGGCAATTAGCCGTCAGCTGAGCGGCCAGCTCAGAGGAGGAAGGGCTAAGCCAGCCCTGACAGTACCCCCCCTCAATGACCCCTCTCCCTCGGAGGGCCACCGGGCTTGAGGGGAAATCGTCTATGGAACTTGTGGAGGAGGACAGGGGCATGTACGTCAGAGAATGAAACCCCGGAGCGTTCCTCCGGACCGTACCCCTTCCAGTGCACCAGGTACTGTATGCGCCCACGGAACCTACGAGAGTCAACAATGGATTGTACCTCATACTCCTCATGGTTCTCAACCTGAATAGGGTGAGGACGTGGCACCGAGGTGGTAAATCATTTACAGACCAATGGTTTCAATAAGGAGACATGAAACACATTTGAGATGCGCATACTAGGAGGAAGTTCCAATGCGTAAGCTACTGGGTTAATTTTGCGAAGGATACGGAAAGGCCCAATAAACCGAGGTGCGAACTTCAGTGAGGGAACACAAAGCTGGAGTTTGCGAGATGACAGCCAGATCATGTCCCCAACCTGGTAGAAAAGCGCAGGCAGGCGTCTGCGGTCAGTATGGAGTCTGTACCTATCATTAGCATGACGCAAAGCCTCCTGGACTTGTACCCAAGTGGAACGAAGACCACGGAGATGCTCCTCTAATGCAGGAATACTCTGTGGAACAAACGAGTCAGGCAACATGGAAGGTTGGAACCCATAATTTGCCATAAATGGAGACAATCGGGAGGCAGAATTCAAGGCACTGTTGTGAGCAAACTCTGCCCAAGGTAATAGGTCAGACCAGTTGTTATGATGGTCAGAAATATAGCAACGTAGGAATTGCTCCAAGGACTGATTGGCTCGTTCTGCGGCCCCATTAGACTCCGGGTGATACGCAGAAGAGAATGCAAGCTGGATTCCCAACTGTGCACAAAAGGCTCGCCAGAACCGGGAGACAAACTGACTTCCCTTATCCGATACAATCACCTTGGGTAGCACATGTAAGCAAAATATCTCCCGAGCAAAAATGAAAGCCAGTTTCTTAGAGGTGGGCAACTTCTTAAGTGGAATACAATGACACATCTTTGAGAACCGGTCAACCACCATAAGGATAACAGTGTTGCCTTGAGAGTTGGGCAATTCCACAATGAAATCCATAGACAGGTGAGTCCAGGGCCTCACTCCATTGGGTATGGGTTGTAGGAGGCCCACTGGAAGGTGTCGTGGAGTCTTACTCTGAGCACACACAGGACAGGCAGCTACGAAAGCAGTAACATCAGCCCATAGACTAGGCCACCAGAATTGTTGGGAGATGGCCCAAATGAGTTGATTCTTCCCAGGATGGCCAGCTGCCTTGGGAGAATGATAAGTCTGGAGCACTGCAGTATGGAGACTCTCTGGGACAAAGCAGGGGTCACAAGGTTTATTAGGAGGAGCATGGACCTGAGCAGCAAGAATTTTGTCACCCAAAGGAGAAGTACGACTGGTGCGAACCGTAGCCAAGATACGATCAGGAGGATACACAGTATACACCTGTATCTACCTATATTGCTGTTCTCTAATTGAGCCATCTGCAGGAGATAGTGGGTGTTGTGTGCTTCCAGCACAATATACACCTGTGTCTACCTATATTGCTGTTCTCTAAATTGAGCCATCTGCAGGAGTTAGTGGGTGTTGTGTGCCTCCAGCACAGTATACACCTGTAGCTACCTACATTGCTGTTCTCTAATTGAGCCATCTGCAGGAGTTAGTGGGTGTTGTGTGCCTCCAGCACAGCACAATATACACCTGTATCTACCCTTTATTGCTGGTGTTCTATAATAAAGGCATCTGCAGGAGTTAGTGGGTGATTTTTGCCTCCAGCACAGTATAGGAACTGGAACCGACTCCGACTTGGAATTGGAGGAAAATTGTCGTGACAAGGCATCAGCCCTTACATTCTTAGTACCGGGTAAGAATGAGACAATGTAATTAAAGCTCGACAAGAAAAGAGCCCATCACGCCCTTCTGGGAGAGAGTTGCTTAGGCTCAGACAAGAATGTAAGATTCTTATAGTCAGTAAGAATAAGAAAGGGCACAGTGGTACCTTCAAGGAGATGTCCCCATTCTTTCAGGGCCAAAATGATCGCCAACAGCTCTCTGTCACCAATCTCATAATTGCACTCAGCAGGTGATAATTTCTTGGAAAAGTAGCCACACGGATGCATATAGCTCTCAGAGTTAGGGCATTGAGACAGAAGGGCACCAACTCCAGTCTCAGAAGCATTCACTTCTAGGATAAAAGGCAACATAGGATCAGGATGTGCCAACACAGGAGCAGAAACAAAGGCAGCCTTGAGAGTCCCAAAGGCCCTAATAGACTCCGGAGACCAACTCTGTGGGTTACCGTCATTTCTGGTCATATCAGTCAGAGGCTTGACCAGAGACAAGAAGTTACGAATAAACTTCTGATAGTAGTTGGCAAAGCCCAGGAAACACTGCAGAGGGCGTAAACCCACGAGTCGAGGCCACTGTAGAACTACCAAAAGTTTCTCTGGGTCCATTGAAAAACCAGCAGTGGAAATGACATAGCCCAGGAATGTAACCTGTTCACGATGGAACTCTCACTTCTCCAGTTTGCAATAGAGATTGTTCTCTCTTTGTTTCTGAAGTACACGACAGACATCTGTGTGGTGGCTCTCCAGGGACTTGGAAAATATGAGGATATCATCGAGATAAACCACCACACACAATTGCAACAAATATCGGAGGACATCGTCAATAAATCCCTGGAAAACTGCCAGGGCGTTACAAAGGCCAAAAGGCATTACCAGGCATTCATAATGGCCTGTTCTGGTATTAAACGCAGTCTTCCACTCATTGCCCTCCTTAATGCGCACGAGATTGTATGCCCTTCTCAGGTCAAGCTTTGTGAAAACCGTTGCTCCCTTGAGGCGGTCAAATAACTCACAAAGAAGAAGCCAGCACCAGCAGGAGAGGAGGATTTGCGGATGAAACCTCGAGAAAGTGCGTCAGCAACATACTCCTCCATGGCCTTATCCTCCAAGACCGACAAAGGGTAAACCTGGCCACGAGGAGGTATGGCACCAGGTTGAATGTCAATTGCGCAATTATAAGTCCAGTGTGGAGGCAAACTATTGGCTTGACCTTTATTCAAAGACATCGCCAAAATCATGGTACTCCTCCGGCAGGGAGGGTAGTGAAGCGGTGCACAGGACCTTGGAAACCTTCAGGAAGCATGTCTCACTGCATTGTGGTGACCAGGAGAGAACCTCAGCATGGAGCTAATCAAAAGAGGGGTTGTGCCTCTGTAACCAAGGATAACCAATAACCAGCGGAAATCTGGGTGAGGAAATAACTTTGAATTGGATTATCTCATGGTGAAGAGCCCCTACGGCCATGGACAACTCAACCGTCTCATGAGTCACATGGGCAGGCTGTAAAGGTCTCTACTTTTTGTTATAAGAAAAATCGAATAAACTCAATTTTAGTCATACATTTAGGCCAAAATGTATTCAGCCACATGTCTTTAGTAAAAAAAAAATTCAATAAGCGTATATTTATTGGTTTGCACAAAAGTTATAGCGTCTACAAACTAGAGTACATTTTCTGGAATTTACACAGCTTTTAATTTATGACCGCCTATCTCATTTCTTGAGGTGCTAAAATGGCAGAGCAGTACAAAAACCCCCAAATGACCCCATTTTGGAAAGTAGACACCCCAAAGAAATTGCTGAGGGGCATGTTGAGCCCATTGAATATTTTTTTTTGTCCCAAGTGATTGAATAATGACAAAAAAAAAAGTTTACAAAAAGTTATCACTAAATGATATATTGCTCACACATGCTATGGGCATAAGTGGAATTACACCCCAAAATAAATTTGTCTGAGTACGGGGATACCACATGTGTGGGACTTTTTGGGAGTCCAGCCGCGTACGGCACCCCGGAAACCAATCACTGCCTTCAAGATTTCTAAAGGTGCAAATTTTTGATTTCACTCCTCGCTCCCTATCACAGTTTCGAAGGCCATAAAATGCCAAAATACCAAAATAACACAAACCACCCCCCCCCCAAATGAACCCATTTTGGAAAGTAGACACCCCAAGCTATTTACTGAGAGGCATGTTGAGTCCATGGAATATTTTATATTTTGCCAAAAGTTGCAGGAATATTACAAACTTTTTTTTTTTTGCACAAAGTTGTCACTAAATGATATATTGCTCACACATGCTATGGGCATATGTGAAATGACACCCCAAAATAAATTTTGCTGCTTCTCCTGAGTACGGGGATACCACATGTGGGGGACTTTTTGGGAGCCTAGCCGCATACAGGACCCCGAAATCCAAGCACCACCTCCAGGATTTAAATATAAAACGCTACCAAAAAAAACTGTTAGTGATCGCAGGGATCAGGCCTGACTCTGCGATCGCTACAGTTATGTGTTTAGTGTTTTGTAAGTGACAGTGATCGATCAATACTGCACTTGGGTGGGCTTGGCGGAGGGGCAAAACGCAGGTGCTAACAGGGATCTGGGCTGATCCCGCTAACAATGCGTTTTTTTGGAACCCTTAACTGCTGGGAATGCTAGTATAGATCTGATCAGATCAGATATTGATCTGTTCAGATACTATACCGCTATGGGAAGTGTATGCTTTGCGAGTGGGTGTTAGCGGTACTGGCACTAACCTATCGCTGCCTGGGGCGACGCAGACCCTATCTGACCCTAAAACCTAATTGATATCACCCGCCGGGTGATCAGGGGGTTAAACCTTTATTGGGTAATAAATGGTGGGTGCCCTGATGCTATAAAAAGCAAACTAACTAACCAGAGTCACCCGTAACACTTATACGGTGATCACTGGTGAAAGGGTTAACTAGGGGCAATCAGGGGGTTAAAATCTTTATTAGGTAGTATATGGGGGTCCCTGACGCTATATAAAAACCTGACGGGGAACCTAAATAACTAAATAACTAACTGGATAACCAGCGTCACCAGTGACACTTATACGGTGATCACTGGTAAAAGGGTTAACTCTAGGGGCAATCAGGGGGTTAAACCTTTATTGGGGGTAGGGGGCTACTCTGGACCTAACACTAACTGCCCTGACACTTTTTACTGTCACAACTGACACTAAATGCAGTGATCAGTAAACAAATGATCACTGCAATCAGTGACACTGTGACTGGGGGGGGGGGGGTGATCGGGGGGTAACAGTGTGCCTATGTGTACCTACGTGTCAGTGTAGTGTTGGTGCACACTTACTATGTCCTCTCCTTGCAGTCCGGTCAAAAAGACTGCCCCCAGGAGAGTGACATCACTTTCTCCCTGCCTGTGTTTACACTACACAGGCAGGGGGAGCTTCTCATTTGCCAGGAGCGATCGAGAGGGGATGGCCAGAAACCAACGGCTATCCCCTCATCCTGGATTGCTCCTGAAGCAAAGACGGACCGCCACAGCCAGCGGGAGGGGGTTCGATCGGATCCCCCACCCGCTGGAAGGCAAGCACATACGGGTACGTGCTTGTGCCCGTACATGCCATTCTGCCGACGTATATTTACATTACATTCCTCTGAGTCTGGAGTCAATGAGGATGGCAAACGAGATCAAGCTCTCCAGCTCAGTGGGTATATCTCGGGCTGCTATTTCATCCTTGATGGAATCTGAGAGACCATGAGAAAAAGCAGCCACGAGGGCCTCATTGTTCCAAGCAACCTCTGCTGCCAGAGTACGGAATTCAATGGTGTAGTCGGCAACAGTTCTCGTACTCTGTTTGATGGACATGAGGCACTTGGCAGCAGAAGCGGAGCATGCGTGAACATCAAAAACCCTTTTAAAGGAGGCCACAAACTGAGGGTAACTCAAGACAACAGGTTTTTGCGTCTCCCATAGAGGGTTAGCCCAGGCCAAGGCTCTCTCAGAAAGCAAAGATATCATGAAACCTACTTTGTTTCTGTCCGTGGGAAACGCCTGGGGCAGCATTTTGAAGTATATCTCAACCCATGACTGAGAAACCCTCTGCATTGAACTGGATCGGCCCCAAATCGCTGGGGAAGCGGAGCAGAACCAGACATACCTCTTATAGAGGTAATACTCGAGGCGGGTGCCTGCACAGAGACTGAGGCAGCAGCAGGGATGGCCTGCAACTCAGGTTGTACTGGAGCAGCCACCGTGGGGCATTCCAGGTGAGCCGTGCGATTCAGGAGCATTTGTAACGCCAAGGCAAACTGATTCATGCAGTGATCTTGCTCATCCAATCTGGAGAAAATATTACCAACAAGTGGATTGACTGTATCTTCTGAATTTATGGCCTTCATGTACTGACAGGAACCATGAAACAGACAGAGACAGAAGTTCAATCAAATCACACTTGTTTATTAATAAAAATAAAAAGGTAAATAGGAAAAAGCGTAGTCAAGCATAGCCAAAGCCCAGTAGCCAGATCAGGTAGTCAGCCAGTTCAAAGTTCATGAACCAGATCAGGTAATCAGCCAGTCCAGACGTTAGGGATCCAGGGAGTAACTGCAAACAGGATAGAAGCCAGGAGGGATGTCAGCAAGCCAGTCCTGAAACAAACAGCAGGAGATGGTTCCTAGTGATGTGACCAACGCGAAGGCAATGGAGAAATGAGCTGGAAGGTTTTAAATAGGCAGGTCAGACGAGCATCATCGGGAACAGCTGGTAACTGTGAAAAGAGAAGAGAGCTGGCAATTAGCCGACAGCTGAGCGGCCAGCCCAGAGGAGGAAGGGCTAAGCCAGCCCTGACACTATATTGCTGTTCTCTAATTGAGCCATCTGCAGGAGATAGTGAGTGTTGTGTGCTTCCAGCGCAATATACACCTGTATCTGCCTATATTGCTGTTCTCTAATTGAGCCATCTGCAGGAGATAGTGGGTGTTGTGTGCTTCCAGCACAATATACACCTGTGTCTACCTATATTGCTGTTCTCTAAATTGAGCCATCTGCAGGAGTTAGTGGGTGTTGTGTGCCTCCAGCACAGTATACACCTGTAGCTACCTACATTGCTGTTCTCTAATTGAGCCATCTGCAGGAGTTAGTGGGTGTTGTGTGCCTCCATCACAGCACAATATACACCTGCATCTACCCTTTATTGATGGTGTTCTATAATAAAGGCATCTGCAGGAGTTAGTGGGTGATTTTTTCCTCCAGCACAGCACAGTATACACCGGTAGCTACCCTTTAATTGCTGGTGTTCTATAATAAAAGCATTTGCAGGAGTTAGTGGGTGTTGTGTGCCTTCAGCGCAGTATACACCTGTATCTACCCTTTATTGCTGTTGTCTAATTGAGCCCTCTGCAGGAGTTAGTTGGTGTTGTGTGCCTCCAACACAGTATACACATGTAGCTACCTATATTGCTGTTCTCTAATTGAGCCATCTGCAGGAATTAGTGGGTGTTGTGTGCTTCCAGAGCAGTATACACCTGTATTACCTATATTATTCTTCTCTAATTGAACCATCTGCAAGAGTTAGTGGGTGTTGTGTGCTTCCAGCGCAGTATACACCTGTATATACCTATATTGCTGCTCTCTAATTGAACCATCTGCAGGAGTTAGTGGGTGTTGTGTGCCTCCAGCACAGTATACACCTGTAGTTAACTATATTGCTGTTCTCTAATTGAGCCATCTGCAGGAGTTAGTGGGTGTTGTGTGCTTCCAGTGCAGTATACACCTGTATTTACCTATATTTATGTTCTCTAATTGAATCATCTGCAGGAGTTAGTGGGTGTTGTGTGCCTCCAGCACAGCATAATATACACCTGTATCTATCCTTCATTGCTGGTGTTCTATAATAAAGGCATCTGCAGGAGTTAGTGAGTGTTGTGTGCCTCCAGCACAGCACAATATACACCCTTATCTACCCTTTATTGCTGGTGTTTTCTAATATAGCCATCTGCAGAAGTTAGTTGGTGTTGTGTGCCTCCAGCGCAGTATACACCTGTATCTACCCTTTATTACTGTTCTCTAATAGAGCCATATGCAGGAGTTAGTGGGTGTTGTGTGCCTCCAGCACAGCACAGTATACACCTGTATCTACCCTTTATTGCTGGTGTTTTCTCATACAGGCATCTGCAGTAGTTAGTGGGTGTTGTGTGCCCCCATCCCAGTATACACCTGTATCTACCCTTTATTGCTGGTGTTCTATCATACAGGCCTAGAGGCGATTCGGTTCGCATTGTGCGCTATACAAGTATTTAATTCATTCATTCATTCATGCAGGCATCTGCAGGAGTTAGTGGGTGTTGTGTGCCTCCAGCACAATATACACTACCCAATTGCTGGTTTTCCCATCTCCCTGCAGGCCATTACCATGTCTGGAAGGCCAACAAGGAGAGGCAGACAAGCTCGAGCCAATAAAAGTGGGCAAGCAGGCTCTGTGTCTAGAGCAACAGTGCTGGTCGTGGACGCGGTGCATCGTCATCAACGCGTGGCCATGGGACATGCCTGTCCTTATTTTCGGCAGCTGGACATGTTGAGCCGCATCATGCCGAAGACTTGATAGAGTGGATGACCAAGCCTTCTTCATCCTCCTCATCCTCTCTCACCCAGGCTCAGGGTACTAGCAAACCAACTGCCAACGCATCCTCTTCCCTCGTCTCAATGTCATCATCAGTGACTCCTTCCCTAGACCCAGCATGTCCTCCTGAGGAGTCCCCCAAACTGTTTCAGCACAGTGTTGGGTATATGCTCCAGGAGGTTTCCCAGGGTTTTGTAGGCTCTGATGATGATATTCAGCTAGAGGAAGGCAGTAGCGTGAGGGCACAGAGAGGGAATGCTCAAGAAGGACAGCAATCTGGCAGTCATGTTCCACAAGCTGCAGCATACTGCCAGGTTTGCTCCAGTGATGAAGAGGGAGGGGACGATGAGGTCACTGATTCCACGTGGGTGCCTGGTAGGAGAGAGGAAGAGGAAGCACATCTCCAACGAGGCAGGATGCCCTCTCTGGGGGCCAGCTTAGGGGCAGCACACTGACTGAATCACACCACAGAGCTCTGCCTGTGCAGGGCGCTGCCTCTGCGCGCTATTCTAAAAGTTATTTGGTGTGGGCCTTTTTTGAGACGAGTGCATCACATTACACCATTGCTATTTGCAACATATGTCTCGAGCATACCTCACGTGACCAAAACATCAGCCGCTTGGGCACCACATGCTTGACCAGACATATGTTGACCTGCCATGCAGCTCGTTGGCAAGCGTACCTCAAAGACCCACACCAAAGAACAAAGCAGACCTTTCCTTGCTCCTCATCAGCTGGGATATCCAACCCCACAAGACCTTCAGACCTCTCTGAAACCTGCACTGAGAGGAATGAAGGTGTAGAATTAGGTATGTCACAGCCAAGTGCTTGCAGGCACTCTGCTAGCAGTACACCCACATCCGATTGTAGCAGGCAAATTTCCCTGCCCCAGCTGCTGGACCGTCAAAAGAAGTTCACTCCCAGCCATCCACATGCCCAGTGGTTGAATGCTAGCTTGGCTAAATTGCTAGCACTTCAACTGCTGCTTTTTCAGTTGGTAGACTCGGCCCCTTTCCATGAGTTTGTGCAATGTGCGGTTCCTCAGTGGCAGGTTTCTCACGGAAGGCGATTCAGGCTCTCTACCGGCATGTGGAAGGCAATGTCCTTGCCTCACTGGACAGGGCAGTCAGCGATAAGGTGCATATTACCGCTGACTCATGGTCCAGCAGGCATGGACAGGGACGTTACCTGTCTTTCACGGCCCATTGGGTCACTCTTCTGGCAGCTGGGAAGGATGCAGGACAAGGTGCAGTACTGTTGGAGGTTGTTCCTACACTACGCCTCCAAAATGCTACTACTGGTTGTGACACACATCTCTCCTCCACCCCCTCCTCTTCTTCTTCTTCCATGGCCTCTTCCAGTGCTCTGTCCTCGGAACCAGCGGTGCTCCGTAGGCGTTCAAGGGGCTATGCAAGTATGCAGGCAAAACGATGCCATGCCGTGCTTGCGCTGTTTTGTTTGGGGGACATGAGCCACACTGGGGCAGATATTTTGTCAGCTCTGCAGGGGCAGGCCGAGAGGTGGTTGACGCCATGCCAGCTTAAGCCAGGAATGGTGATTTGCGACAATGGCACCAACCTCCTCTCCGCCCTCCGACAGGGATAACTGACCCATGTGCCCTGTGTGGCTCACATCCTTAACCTGGTGGTGCAGCGGTTCTTGGGCAGGTACCCGGGCTTACAGGATGTCCTGAAGCAGGCCAGGAAAGTCTGTCTGCATTTCTGCCGATCATTTAATGCCAATGCTCAGCTAGCTGTGCTCCAAAAGGACTTGAGCCTGCCAAAGGACTGCCTTATATGTGACATGCCCACCAGGTGGAACTCAACGTCGGCCGTGCTGCAGCAGCTGCACACGCAGCAGAGGGTCATAAATGAGTACCTGTGCGACTACAGCACCAGGACAGGGTCAGGGGAGCTCGGTTTTTTCTCACCACGCCAGTGGGGCATGATCAGGGATGCATGCACTGTCCTGTCACCGTTTGAGAAGGCCACAAGGATGGTGAGCAGTGACAATGCATGCAGCAGTGACACTGTACCTCTTGTCCACCTGTTGGAGCATACGCTGCGTGGAATAATGGACAGGGCACTTGAGGCAAAACAGAGGCAGGAAGAGGAGGACTTCCTTGCCTCTCAAGGCCCCCTTTATCCAGACAGTGTTCCTGCTGTCCCACCCATTACAAAGGAAGAGGAGGAGGAGGATTGTGTCAGCATGGAGGTGGAGCCTGGCAATCAGCAGCAGCAGTCTTGTAGGGATGATTTACAGTCCCAAGAAACCCGTGGACTTGTACGTGGCTGGGAGGAGGTGGCTGTAAATCATGTTGTCCTTAGTGACCCAGAGGACTCTGGACCAAATGCCTCAGCTAACCTACGCTGCATGGCCTCCCTGAGCCTGCGGAAGGATCCTCGTATTCTTCAGATCAAGGAGAGGGACCATTACTGGCTGGCCACTCTCCTTGATCCACGGTACAAGGGTAAGGTTGCTGACCTTATCTTGCTATCGCAGAGGATGAGACATCTCCGGGAGGCCTTGCAGAAAGGTCTGTGCAATGCGTTCCCAGAGACTGGGAGGTTACAAACTCCTGGTCCTGGACAACGTGTTGCTGAGGCTTCATCAGAAGGAGCGGTGGAGAAGATGGCCATCTGACCGATGCGTTCAGACAATTTTTTAGTCCACAGCCCCAAGGTATGATTGGTTCCAGCAACCATCACCAGCGACTGATTTACATGGTGCAGGAATACCTAGGGGCAAGGTCAGCCTTGGACATCTTTCCCACCAAAAATCCTCTGGCTTACTGGATCTTGAGGATGGATCACTGGCCAGAGCTTGCACAGTAGGCAATTGAGCTACTGGCCTGTCCTGCAATCAGCGTTCTTTCGGAACGCACCTTCAGTGGCTTTGTAACCGATCACAGAGTGTGCCTGTCCACCGACTCAGTTGATCGACTGACCTTCATAAAGATGAATCAGTCTTGGATCACCACCAGCACCTGAAGCTGATGTAACCGAATATTTTTTTTTTTTTAAATATCACATCCCTTCAAGACTGCCTATGCTGATGCTGAGTGACTGTCCTGTTATGTTGACTGTCTATCCTCTTCCTCCTCTGCTGATATCTTGGAAGAACATTTTTGGTTCTGGATGATGTCACCAGCCCAATTTTTCAGCCCCTGTATATGGGAGAGGTGGCAGTGTCGTGGCACCGGCACCAGTGCCTAAGGCCCAATTTTTTAGCTGCTGTTTAACAGGGGCATGTAATTAAAAAATTGATGCAATGCTTTGCAGCAGGGCTCATTCTTGCAATCCAACTAGAGTATATGGTAGTGGTTGCAGTGTATAGGTTCAATTTTTCGCCCCTGTTAAAAGGGGCATGTAATACAATTTTTGCTGCAATGCTTTGCAGCAGGCTCATTCCTGCACTCCAACTAGAGTATCTGGGAGAGGTTGCAGTGTTGTGGCACCAGCAAGAAGTGCCTAAGGCCCAATTTTTCAGCCCTTGTTTAACAGGGGCATGTAATAAAAATTCTTGATATAATATTTCACAGCAGGTCCCGTTCCTGTGCCCACCGAGCGTAACTGTGAGGACTTATAGTGTTGTGGCACCAGCACCACCACCACAACCACCAAAGGCCCAATTTTTCTACCACTGTTCAACAATGGCATGTAATTACAATTCTTGATATAATTGTTCACAGCAGGGTGCTCCAGCAAGAGTCACTTCGAGCAACACCAACACCTTAGGCCCCCATTTCTGCAGAACATTTAGGGCAGGCCCCTACTTTCAAACATCCAACTTACAAACGTCTCCTACTTGCAAATGGTAGGAGACAACAGGAAGTGAGAGGAAAAAAGATGGACGGCAAAACAAATTATACAGGGGTGATAACCCTTCCCTTTGTTTTCCTAAAAGCTTAAAAATAGATTTTTTGACTAGCGCTACACTTTAAAAATGTACCAGTTCAAAAGTAAAAACAGATTCTACTTAACACAACAAACCTACACAGTCCCTGTCTTGTTTGCACCGCCTGTATACTTCTGTTCTGAGTATATAGGGCATGGGGGCCCCACACCTTTCCTTTTTTTATATGGGTACGGGGTTCCCCTTAATATCCGTACAAGACCCAAAGGGGCTGGTAATGGGCAGGGGGGATACCTATGCCATTTTTCTCAATGATTTTCATCTGTATTGCCGGAACCAGATATTATATTAAAACCGCAAGCAGTTGTAAATGACTTTTTTTCCGTTAAATGTCATTTTGTGCAGGGACTGTTCTAAACACGGGAAACACGTGCCACTTCACAGGCATAATATAGACCCCCCCCCCCCCCCGGGCTCGATATTTAAAGGAATATTTAACTTTTTTTCACTTTATTCGCCATTAAAATCAGTGCTCCCGAAAAAACTGACGTTTTTAAAAACATTTTAGGCATTGGCTCATATCCCCTGGGGCAGGAGCCAGGTCCCCAAACCATTTTTAGGACAATATCTTGCATATTAGCCATCAAAATTAGCACTTTTTATTTTGAGCGTTCGAGTCCCATAGACTTCAATAGGGTTCTAAAGTTCACACACATTTTCATCCCTAGTTTACAAACACTTTAACTTTCATAGACTGGCAGGTTTTTGTAAAACCTATATTGTTGTCTCTGTTGACGTAGAATAGTATTACAAAAAGACAAGTCGTTTTCACTCACCTGTGTGTATCTGTACAATCCGAGGATTTGGGCGATTGGGATTGTAGTGGATGAAAAGCGATCTCCAATAACACCAGCCAGCTTGCCTTGTCCTTTACATGAATAATTAGGAAATGTCCCATTTGGTCCAGTTAAGTTCTGCAGAACACTCTGTACACTCTTCCTGGGTTCCAACCATGAATCATATAGATAGAAGCCTAGACTGATATTCGGTAAGATGTCTGGATCCTTGTTAATATTATCAATTGCGGAGAGGAAAGCTAGGAGGTTCGGGTAATACCAAAAAGAAGGGCTACAAAAAGTTATTTTTTTTACAAAACAGTAAGTTATTAATTTCTATATATTTGTAAAATATTTGTAAAATATTAATACATGTGATCTGGTTAACATTAAATACAGAGGGAAAGATTTTTAGGCAATGCTTCCTGGGGAATATATAAAACAGCAAAAACAACACTGAGTTAATGCTAAGTTTATCACAGCATGTCTGTGAATTAAAGTCTCACCATTAGGTGTTTAAACCAGTCATGTGGCCTTTTGATCTACTTGTGGCTGTTTTGGTATATTCTGCACAAGTCCGGCAGGTAGTGATGAGTCAAACTGCTTTAGGTAGAGGTCAGCAGGAAATTTGGTCAACTTCATTGAAACCACTTTAATTAAAAATGTACCAATGCAAAAACATTTAACAAATTAAGAAACCACTCTGCTCGAAGTAGTATTTTTTTAACTGCTTAAAGTGAAACCCTTTAAGTCTTGTATGGATTTAAGGAGGTACTTCGCACAAAAAATAAAAGCCTGAGGTCCCTCATAAAATATATACCAGACCATTTTGTTCTGACACAGAATTTAATGGGGGCTCCACCTAAAAAAAAAGAAAAAGTGAGTCCTCCTAAAAATCTATACAAGACCCTTAAACCAAGCATGCAGCCAAGCTGAATTGGGAAGTGGGGATTGAGCATGTGCCTTCCCTCCTGAACCATATCAGGCTACATGCCCTGATCATAAGGGGTACCTTGCCGGGGGAGGGGGTGACCCCTGGTAAATCAGCCTCTCCCCCTGTTAATGAGAATAAGGGCCTCTTCCCCACATATCTTACCTGGTGGTTTGCACATGAGAATCTTAGCGGAATCTGAATGCCCCTTTTATAATAAGGGGGTCTGTAGATACCCTCCCCCCACAAGTACCACTAATCATTCACAAAAATAAATAAAAATAAATAAAGATACTCAAATATTTGGCAAGTCCTTTATTTAAAAAAAAGCATAAATCCTCAAAAAATATTCCACATTGTAAATCCATCATCAGTCAAGATGCCTGACACCTGCTTAATTGCTGAAAAATAAAAAAAACAGAAGACCTGAACCATGCAGCCTATCCCAATGGTAACACTAACCAAATGGCTATTCCCTGAGCTGTCATTAGCTATATAAGGTAAAGGATGATAGTCAATGTCGGGGGGCATGGTGACATGCTGCTGAATGGCCAACTGACACAAGAGCTCCACTCCACCTCAGGCAACCCTCAGCTATACCCCGTAGAAAGAGGGAAGTGCCACAGCCTGTCAAGCTGTATGGCTTCTTCTGCAAACTCCCCACTGGTGCTCACCAAAATGGCACATGCGGCAGCTCTTAGAGGAGGAATGGAGCCTCCTCAGGACATGGCGCAGCTCCCTGTTTCCACAAGGGGGCTCATCCACAGGGGTTTACAAGCTAGTTCCCTTCCTTCAGGGACCTCCACACCCTGCACAAGAAGCCCAAAGAATTCCACGCTGTGGAGAGACTCCTCAGATGATGCCCGGGGATCTCTGGACATGGAGGTGAGAGCACAGGCTATTGACTCACAGGCCTCACAAACACACACAGACCCCTTTACTGCGATCAGCACCTCAGACCACCCAGAGTTAGAGACTGTGCTTAAAACATGCTAACTTCCCTCAGGGAGTCTCTTTAAATCTATATGAAACCATACTTCTACCGCATGCAATCTGACACACAAGTCCTGAGAGATAGGGTGAATCATATAGAGGACATATTGTGTGATAATGTGGAATCTTTCAATGCGCTAGTCGATGCCCACTCAGCACACATGAGGATGAAATCACATGGCTGAAGTCTAAAGTAGTGGAATGGAGGACAGGTCTCGTCATAATAACTTGAAGATTCGGGGGGTCCCAGAAATGGTCCAGCAATCCCAACTACCACAATTTGCACAAGATCTCTTCCTGGTAATTACACCTATTCAACATCAACAGGTTTGACCATTGATCGAATCCACAGGGCTCCCTAGACCCAGCTAACTCCTATCCCAAGTTCCTAGGGATGTCATCCTCTGGGCTCATTTCTATCAAGTTAAGGAGCAACTCCTGATGGCGCTCTGTAAAGAAGATCATCTTCACAACCAATTATCCAAGCTTCAACTCCTACCTGACGTTTCCAAACACACTCTTCATCTCTGTAGCAACTTTTTCACCATCACTAATGGGGACCATAAGATCCTGCATTGTTGGAAGTATCCCGCCAAACTTACTATTACGCACAATGGAGTGATGAGGACCATCTCAACACTGGATGAAGGCCTGTGACTTCTGCAAAGCTGGGACAGAAGCGATATCCAGAAGTTCTTAATTTCTCTGTTATCCTGGCTAGGGATGAGCTTCGTGTTCAAGTCGAACATACGTTCGACTCGAACATCGGCTGTTCGCCCGTTCGTCGAATTCCAAACGTTATGGGCCGTTCGTGCCAAATTCGTGTGGCGCTCACGGCCCACAATGCACTGCGTCATCGCAGTGCATTGCTGGCTCATGATTGGCCAAGCATGCACTGTGACCCCGCATGCTTGGCCAATCACAGCGCCAGCAGCGAGGAGAGCCATGATTGGCCACAGGCAGGATGCCTGTGGCCAATCATAGCTCAGGCTGTGTAGTACACGCCCCACACTATATAAGGCCGCCAGCGCGGCGGCCTAGTGTAGTGTGTTGGCGTCTGAAGCAGTTAGTGGGTGTTTTGTGTACCTTCAACACAGTACACACCGATCGTTTTCGGCCGATTTTCGATCTTGCTGTTGTGTAGTGGTTGTTGTCTGTGTGCCCTGACCGCAGTATACACCGCTATATTCACCTCACCTATATAGCTAGTGATCTATCTTTTATAATAGAGCTTGCAGTCAGTAGTGTTAGGAGCTAGTGCGTGCTGTCTGCGTGCTCTGTACCCAGTACACACCGCTATATCCACCTACATAGCTCTTATCTATTTGAGCCCACTTGCCATCTGCAGGAGTAATTGGAAGTTGTGTGTGCCTCCAGCACAGCACAGTATACATCTGTAAATACCCCTTTATCTCTGGTGTTCTATAAAAAAGGCATCTGCAGGAGTTAGTGGGTTTTTTGTGCCTCCAGCACAATATACACCTGTATCTACCCTTTATTGCTGTTCTATAATAGAGCCATCTGCAGGGCTTAGTGGGTGTTGTGTGACTCCATTACACTGCTGTTTTACCCAACTCCCTTCAGGCCATTACCATGTCTGGAAGGCCAGCAAGGAGAGGCAGACAGGTGCGAGCCGATAAAAGAGGGCAAGCAGGCTCTGTTTCTAGAGACAACAGTGCTGGTCGTGGACGCGGTGCATTGTCATCTGCACGTGGCCATGGGACACGCTTGTCCTTCTTTTCGGCAGCTGGACATGTTGAACCGCAACATGCCAATGACTTGGTAGAGTGGATGACCAAGCCCTCTTCATCCTCCTCATCCTCTCTCACCCAGTCTCAGGGTACTAGCAAAGCAGCTGCCAACGCATCGTCTTCCCTCCTCTTAATGTCATCATCAGTGACTCCTTCCCTAGATCCACCACGTCCTCCTGAGGAGTCTCCTGAACTCTTTGAGCACAGTGTTGGGTACATGCTCCAGGAGGATGCCCAGTGTTTTGTGGGCTCTGATGATGACACTCAGCTAGAGGAAGGCAGTAGCATGAGCGCAGAGAGAGGGGATGCTCAAGAAGCACAGCAATCTGGCAGTCATGTTCCACAAGCTGCAGCATACTGCCAGGTTTGCTACAGCGATGAAGAGGGAGGGGATGATGAGGGCACTGACTCCACGTGGGTGCCTGGAAGGAGAGAGGAGGAGGAGGAGGCACATGTCCAACGAGGCAGGATGCCCTCCGGGGGCCAGCTTAGGGGCAGCACACCGACTGAATCACACCGCAGAGTTCCGCCTGTGCAGGGCGCTGCCTCTGCGCGTTATTCTAAAAGTTCTTTGATGTGGGCCTTTTTTGAGACGAGTGCATCAGATCGCACCGCTGCTATTTGCAACATATGTCTCAAGCGTATCTCGCGTGGCCAAAACATCAGCCGCTTGGGCACCACATGCTTGACCAGACATATGTTGACCTGCCATGCAGCTCGTTGGCAAGCGTACCTCAAAGACCCACACCAAAGAAAAAAGCGGACCTCTCCTTGCTCCTCATCAGCTGGCATCTCCAACCCCACTAGACCTTCAGTCCTCTCTGAAACCTGCTCTGAGAGGAATGAAGGTGTAGAATTAGGTGTGTCACAGCCAAGTGCTTCCGGGAACTCTGCTAGCGGTACACCCATGTCCGATTTTAGCAGGCAAATGTCCCTGCCCCAGCTGCTGGACCGGCGAAAAAAGTTCACTCCCAGCCATCCACATGCCCAGCGGTTGAATGCTAGCTTGGCTAAATTGCTAGCACTTCAACTGCTGCCTTTTCAGTTGGTAGACTCGGCCCCCTTCCGTGAGTTTGTACAATGTGCGGTTCCTCAGTGGCAGGTCCCCAAACGCCACTTTTTCTCACGGAAGGCGATTCCTGCTCTCTACCGGCATGTGGAAGGCAATGTCCTTGCCTCGCTGGACAGGGCGGTCAGTGGTAAGGTGCATATTACCGCTGACTCATGGTCCAGCAGGCATTGACAGGGACATTACCTGTCTTTCACGGCCTATTGGGTCACTCTTCTGGCAGCTGGGAAGGATGCAGGACAAGGTGCAGTAGTGTTGGAGGTTGTTCCGCCACCACGCCTCCAAAATGCTACTATTGGTTGTGACACACCTCTCTCCTCCACCCCCTCCTCTTCTTCTTCCTCCATGGCCTCTTCCAGTGCTCTGTCCTCAGAACCAGCGGTGCTTCGTAGGCGTTCCAGGGGCTACGCAAGTACGCAGGCAAAACAATGCCATGCCGTGCTTGCGCTGGTTTGTTTGGGGGACAGGAGCCACACTGGGGCGGATGTTTTGTCAGCTCTGCAGGGGCAGGCCGAGAGGTGGTTGACGCCATGCCAGCTTAAGCCAAGAATGGTGGTTTGTGACAATGGCACCAACCTCCTCTCCGCCCTCCGACAGGGACAACTGACCCATGTGCCCTGTGTAGCTCACGTCCTTAACCTGGTGGTGCAGCGGTTCTTGGGCAGGTACCCCGGCTTACAGGATGTCCTGAAGCAGGCCAGGAAAGTCTGTGTGCATTTCCGCCGATCATTTAATGCCTGTGCTCGGCTGGCTGATCTCCAAAAGGAGTTGAACCTGCCCAAGAACCGCCTTATATGTGATATGCCCACCAGGTGGAACTCATTGTTGGCCATGCTGCAGCGGCTGCACACGCAGCAGAGGGCCATTAATGAGTACCTGTGCGACTACGGCACCAGGACAGGGTCAGGGGAGCTCGGTTTTTTCTCACCACGCCAGTGGGGCATGATCAGGGATGCATGCACTGTCCTGTCACCGTTTGAGGAGGCCACAAGGATGGTGAGCAGTGACAGTGCATGCATCAGTGACACTGTACCTCTTGTCCACCTCTTGGAGCATACGCTGCGTGGAATAATGGACAGGGCACTTGAGGCAGAACAGAGGCAGGAAGAGGAGGACTTCCTTGCCTCTCAAGGCCCCCTTTATCCAGACAGTGTTCCTGCTGTGCCACCCATCACACAGGAAGAGGATGAGAAGGAGGAAGAGGAGGAGGAGGATGATTGTGTCAGCATGGAGGTGGAGGCTGGCACTCAGCATCAGCAGCAGCAGCAGCAGTCTTGGGCCGCGTACACACGCGCGGACTGTTCGCCCAACTTTGTTCGTCCAACAGTTTCGGCAAACAGTCCGCTCAAACTTAGCATGGACGGACATGGCCACACACGACGGACGAACAGTTTGCTGAAACCGTGCGTGATGACGTGAACGGCACGTACGACGGGACGAAAAATACGACGTCCTATACACTGCATTATAGCTTTCGGCGTGAAAATCCTTTCTGAGCATGCGCGCAACTTTGTTTGACGAACAAGCCTACACACGAGCGGACTGTTCGCTGAAACAAGGTTTCAGCGGACAGTTTTACGGAATTTCCGAAAAACCTTGTCCATCAAACTGTCCGCTGAAACTGTCCGCTGAAAGCCCACACACGAGCGGACTGTCCGCCCAAACACTGTTCAGCGGACAAAGTTGGACGGACAGTCCGCCCGTGTGTACGCGGCCTTACAGGGATGATTTACAGTCCCAAGAAACACGTGGACTTGTACGTGGCTGGGAGGAGGTAGCTTCGGATCATGTTGTCCTTAGTGACCCAGAGGACTCCGGACCGAATGCCTCAGCTAACCTACGCTGCATGGCCTCCCTGATCCTGCAAAGCCTGCGGAAGGATCCTCGTATTCTTCGGATCAAGGAGAGGGACCATTACTGGCTGGACACTCTCCTTGATCCACGGTACAAGGGTAAGGTTGCCGACCTTATCTTGCCATCGCAGAGGGAGCAGAGGATGAGACATCTCCGGGAGGCCTTGCAGAAAGGTCTGTGTAACGCGTTCCCAGAGACTGGGAGGTTACAAACTCCTGGTCCTGGACAACGTGTTGCTGAGGCATCGGTCAGAAGGAGCGGTGGAGAAGGTGGCCGTCTGACTGATGCTTTCAGACAATTTTTTAGTCCGCAGCCCCAAGGCATGATCGGTTCCAGCACCCATCGCCAGCGTCTGATTTACATGGTGCAGGAATACCTAGGGGCAAGGTCAGACTTGGACACCTTTCCCACCGAAAATCCTCTGGCTTACTGGGTCTTGAGGATGGATCACTGGCCAGAGCTTGCACAGTATGCAATTGAGCTACTGGCCTGTCCTGCATCCAGCGTTCTTTCGGAACGCACCTTCAGTGCTGCTGGTGGCTTTGTTACCGATCACAGGGTGCGCCTGTCCACCGAATCAGTTGATCGACTGACCTTCATCAAGATGAATCAGTCTTGGATCACCCACAGCTACCAAGCACCTGAAGCTGATGTAACAGAATAATTTTTTTTGAAATATCACATCCCTTCAAGACTGCCAATGCTGATGCTGAGTGACTGTCCTGTTATGTTGATTGTCTATCCTCTTCCTCCTCCACTGATATGTTGGAAGAACATTTCTGGTTCTGGGTGATGCCTAAGGCCCAATTTTTCTGCCCCTGTTTAACAGGGGCGTTTAAGTACAATTTTTGATGCAATGCTTTGCAGCAGGGCTAATTCCTGCAATCAAACAAGAGTATATGGGAGAGGTTGCAGTGTGGTGGCACCAGCACCAGTGCCTAAGGCCCAATTTTTCTGCCCCTGTTTAACAGGGGCGTTTAATTACAATTTTTGATGCAATGCTTTGCAGCAGGGCTAATTCCTGCAATAAAACTAGAGTATATGGCAGAGCTTGCAGTGTGGTGGCACCAGCACCAGTGCCTAAGGCCCAATTTTTCTGCCCCTGTTTAACAGGGGCGTTTAAGTACAATTTTTGATGCAATGCTTTGCAGCAGGGCTAATTCCTGCAATAAAACTAGAGTATATGGGAGAGGTTGCAGTGTGGTGGCACCAGCAGCAGTGCCTAAGGCCAAATTTTTCTGCCCCTGTTTAACAGGGACATGTAATTACAATTCTTGATATAATATTTCACAGGAGGGCCCCTTCCTGTGCCCACCCAGAGTAACGGTGAGGACTTATAGTGTTGTGGCACCAGCACCACAACCACCAAAGGTCAATTTTTCTACCACTGTTCAACAATGGCATGTAATTACAATTCTTGATATAATCGTTCACAGCAGGGCGCTCCAGCGCCCACCAAGAGTCACTTTGAGGGCTTACAATGTTGTGGCAAAACCAACACCTTGTTCCGCCATTTCTGCAGAGCATATAGGGCAGGCCCCTACTTTCAAACATCCAATTTACAAACATCTCCTACTTGCAAACGGAAGGAGACAACAGCAAGTGAGATGAAAAAAGATGGACGACAAAACAAATTATACAGGGGTGATAACCCTTCCCTATGTTTTCCAAAAAGCTTAAAAATAGTTTTTTTGACTGGAGCTACACTTTAAAAATGTACCAGTTGAAAATTACAAACAGATTCAACTTAACACAACAAACCTACACAGTCCCTGTCTTGTTTGCACCGCCTGTATACTGCTGTTCTGAGTATATAGTGCCTGGGGGCCACACGCATTTCCTTTTTTTAATATGGGTACAGTGTTCCCCTTAATATGCATACAAGACCCAAATAGGCTGGTAATGGGCAGGGAGGGCTACCCATGCCATTTTTCTCAATGATTTTCAACCATATTGCATGAACCAGATATAACATTAAAACAGCAAGCAGTTTTAAATGGTGTTATTTCCGTTTAATGAAATTTTGTGCAGGGACTGTTCTAAACACGGGAAAC
Source organism: Lithobates pipiens (assembly GCF_037356315.1). NCBI lineage: Eukaryota > Metazoa > Chordata > Amphibia > Anura > Ranidae > Lithobates > Lithobates pipiens. Next base: position 273,783,365 of record NW_027507790.1, on the reverse strand, counting down.
ACGTGGCACTTCACAGGCATACTACAGACACCCCCCAGGCACCATATTTAAAGGAATATTTCACTTTTTTTTTCACTTTAATCGTCATTAAAATCAGTGCTCCCGCCAAAACGGCCATTTTTAAAAACATTTTATGCATTGACCCATGTCCCCTGGGGCAGGAGCCAGGTCCCCAAACCCTTTTTAGGACAGTATCTTGCATATTAGCCGTTAAAATTAGCACTTTTAATTTCGAACGTTCGAGTCCCATAGACTTCAATGGGGTTCTAAAGTTCGTTCGAAATTTGGGGTCCGTTCGAAAGTTCTGGTGCGAACCGAACCGGGGGGTGTTCGGCTCATCCCTAATCCTGGCTTATGAGCATCTTCCATCTTGCTCTCACCCCTGCCTCAGTATAGCAGTGAATACTCAATAAAAATATTATTACAGAACAACATGAATATAAATCTATGTAAAGTGCATGTGCAACAAAATCTCATATCACATCAATATTGAAAAGTATATAGAGTAATATCATCTGTGAAAATTGTCCATTTGACTTAAAAAAAATCACATTGAATAGTCCATAAATAATGTTCTTCAACCTCTGTGCTTAAAAAAGTGGTTTAAGTAGACCAACTATACATAAAGTGTCTGTGCAATCCTCCACCAATGTTTACTGGTCGCTCACCTTATGCTAGGGCCCCTGCATTACCAGTGAGTAATAGCAAGCTGTTCCCTGTTAGATATGTAATCTGATCTGTTTTCTTTACTCAACTCCACGCAACACAGGTGCCGATACAGGATAGTGATATATGCAAATAGTACATAAGACATCTAGTGCTCTCTGTCTTAAAAGCTTTATTCCAATAAATAGTATACAGATATGCACCTACTGATGAAGTTCACACCCAGGACTAGGGATGAGCTGAGTGTTCGAGTCGAACCCATGTTCGACTCGAACACCAGCTGTTCGCCCGTTGAGAACATTATGGGCCGTTCGCGCCAAATTTGAGTGGCACTCACAGCCCATAATTCACTGCGGCATCTCAGTGCATTGCTGGCTGATGATTGGCTGCAATGGCCAATCAAAGCACCATCAGCGAAGAGAGCCATAATCCTGCCTGTGGCCAATTATGGTTCAGGGGGCTCAGGGGGTTTTGTACACGGCCCACACTATATAAGGCCGCCTGCGCAGCGGCCTTCCGTAGTGTGTTGCGTCGCTAAGAGAAAGAGAGAGATAGATGGAGAGACAGTGTCTGAATTTCCTTTTAAGCTATTGCAATTACAGTCGGTGTATTGTGCCACCTGTACAGTGTACACCCAAAGCTACCCCATTGCTGGTGTTCTTCTGATTCTATACCACAGGCAGCTGCTGCAGCAATTACAGTCGGTGTATTGTCCCACCTGCATAGTGTACACCTGAAGGTACCTCAATTGCTGGTGTTCTTCTGGTCCTATACCACAGGTAGCTGTAGCAGTTACAGTCGGTGTATTGCGCCACCTACACAATGTATACCTGAAGCTACCCCAATTACTGGTGTTCTTCTGGTCCTATACCACAGGCAGTTGTAGCAGTTACAGTTGATGTATTGTGCCACCTGCGCAGTGTACACCTGAAGCTACCCCAAATGCTGATGTTCTTCTGATCCTATACCACAGGCAGCTGCTGCAGCAATTACAGTCGGTGTATTGTGCCACCTGCATAGTGTACACCTGAAGGTACCCCAATTGCTGGTGTTCTTCTGGTCCTATACCACAGGCAGCTGTAGCAATTACAGTCAGTGTATTGTGCCACCTGCACAGCGTACACCTGAAGCTACCCCAATTGCTGGTGTTCTGCTGATTCTATCTGCAGGCAGCTGTAGCAATTACAGTCGGTGTACTGTGTCATCTACACAGTTTGCACCTAAAGCTAGCCCAATTGCTGGTGTTCTGCTGATCCTATAGCGCAGGCAGCTTCAGTAATTAAAGTTGGTGTATTGTGTCATCTGCACAGTGTGCACCTAAAGCTACCCCAATTGCTGGTGTTCTGCTGATCCTATACCGCAGGCAGGCAGGCAGCTGCAGTAATTACAGTCAGTGTATTGTGCCAACTGTACAGTGTACAGCTAAAGCTAGCCCAATTTCTTGTGTTCTTCTGATCCTATACTGCAGGTAGCTCCAGTAATTACAGTTAGTGTATTGTGTTATCTGCACAGTGTATGCCTAAAGCTACCCGATTGCTGGTGTTCTGCTGATTCTATCCGCAGGCAGCTGTAGCAATTAGTCGGTGTACTGTGTCATCTGCACAGTTTGCACCTAAAGCTACGCCAATTGCTGGTGTTCTGCTGATCCTATACCTCAGGCAAGCAGCTGCAGTAATTACAGTCGGTGTATTGTGCCACCTGCACAGTGTACAGCTAAAGCTACCCCAATTGCTGGTGTTCTTCTGATCCTATACCGCAGGCAGCTCCAGTAATTACAGTTGGTGTATTGTGTCATCTGCACAGTGTATGCCTAAAGCTACCCCAATTGCTGGTGTTATGCTGATCCTATACCTCAGGCAGGCAGCTGCAGTAAATACAGTCGGTGTACTGTGTCATCTGCTCAGTGTGCACTTAAAGCTACTCCAACTGCTGGTGTTCTCATAGTAATAATACTACAGGCAGGCAGTTGATTCTGCTAGCTCCAGTATAATCAGTATATACCTCCCAGCTTTGTGCAGCTACAACTCCCAGCAGGCCATTAGTATGTCTGGAAGGCCAACAAGGAGAGGAAGACAGTCACGAGCCAATAAAAGAGGGCAAGAAGGCTCTGTGTCTAGAAGCAACAGTGCTGGTGGTGGACCAGGTGCATCCTCACCAGCACGTGGCCATGGGACATGCTTGTCCTTATTTTCGGCAGCTGGACGTGTTGAGCCGCAACAAGCCGAAGACTTGGTGTCATGGTTATGCAATAGAGTTTGTCTGCTTACCTGTCTCCATGTGTTGATTTCTAGAGACCAGCCGACCCTCATCTGACTGCTTTTATAATCCATCCTCTGGCATGGCTCCACCCTAGCTCCAATCAGAGAACTCTATATTAACCTGTGCACTGCAAGCCAACCCTGCTGATCAACCTTTGTGTGTTAGCTTCCTGTTACCTACCGTGTGCTCTGCTGTTGTTACATTACCGACTTTGGCGTGTCCTTGACTATCCCTGTTTGCCTGTGATCCTGACCTTTTGGCGTGTCCCTGACTATTCCTGTCTGCTTGTGGCCCCGACCTTGGCTTGTCCCTCACCATCCCTATCCTCCTGTTGCCTACTGTGGGTGTGAGCTGGGGGACCCTGGGGGTCGCGACCTGGAGCCAGTTGCAGCCAAGTCCATCCTCACCACTAGAGGCTCTGGTGAACACCTGCTGGCTCTTACGCTCTAACCCTGGTGGGATCCATCTTAGTGTTTTGGCGGCCCTGCCTTCCTATAACCTTGACCCCCGTCCGCAGCAGTCAGCCGTAGGGTCCACAACCTTGCTGTGCACTCTTGATCCCTATGGTGTGCATCTGTCACCTGGCCTCAAGGTGACCTGACACTTGGTAGAGTGGATGACCAAGCCCTCCTCATCCTCCTCATCCTCTCTCACTGTCAGAAACCATGAACCAGACTGAGACAGAAGTACAATTAAATCACAATTGTTTATTAATAAAAAATAAAAAGATAAATAGAGTAAGCGTAGTCAAAGCATAGCCATAGTCTAGTAACCGGATCGAGTAATCAGTCAGTCCAGAGTTCAATAACCAGATCGGGTAATCAGCCAAGCCATAACTCAGGGATCCAAGTGGAGCAAAAGAAAGCAGGCTAAGGAGCCAGAAGGGATGTCAGCAAGCCAGTCTTTAAACAGAACTGCAGGAGATGGTTTCTTGTGATGGGACCAGGGCGAAGGCAGAGATTAAGGATGGCCTTGCGGTTCGCCAAGCGGTCGGTTCACTGCGAACTTTGCTAGTTCATGAATCGCCAAACCGGCGGACTTCTGGCGCTGTTCGCGGCGGACATATTAGTGCTGGTGTCAGTGCTCTCTATCACGGTGCTGGCATCAGTGCTCAGTCTCTATCTTGGTGCTGGCGTCAGTGTTCTATCTCAGTCAAACTCTGCCCATGGTAATAAGGCTGACCAGTTGTTATGGTGGTCAGAAATATAGCAATGTAGGAATTTCTCCAAGGACTGATTGGCTCGATCTGTGGCCCCATTAGACTGCGGGTGATACGCAGAAGAGAAGGCAAGTTGGATTCCCAACTGTGCACAAAAGGCTCGCCAGAACTGGGAGACAAACTGACTGCCCCTGTCCGAGACAATCAGCTTGCCAAGCGAAAGATCTCCCTAGCAAAAATGGAAGCCAGTTACTTAGAAATAGGCAACTTCTTAAGTGTAATACAATGACACATCTTTGAGAACCAGTCAACCACCATAAGGATAACAGTGTTGCCTTGAGAGTTGGGCAACTCCACAATTAAATCCATTGACAGGTGGGTCCAGGGCCTCTCTCCATTGGGTATGGATTGTAGGAGGCCCACTGGAAGGTGTCATGGAGTCTTACTCTGAGCACACACGGAACAGGCAGCTACAAAGGCAGTAACATCAGCCCGTAGACTAGGCCACCAGAACTGTTGGGAAATGGCCCAAATGAGATGATTCTTCACAGGATGGCCAGCTGCCTTGGGAGAATGGTAAGTCTGGAACACGGCAGTATGGAGACTCTCTGGGACAAAGCAGTGGTCACAAGGTTTATCAGGAGGAGCATGGACCTGAGCAGCAAGAATTTTGTCACCCAAAGGAGAAATAAGACTGATGCGAACCCTAGCCAAGATACGATCAGGAGGAATCTCAGGAAACGGTACCGACTCCGACTTGGAAGTGGAGGAAAATTGTTGTGACAAGGCATCAGCCCTTACATTCTTAGTACCGGGTAAGATTGAGACAATGTAATTAAAACTCGACAAGAAAAGTGCCCATTGCTCCCTTTCTGGGAGAGAGACGCTTAGCTTCAGATAAGAATGTAAGATTCTTATGGTCAGTAAGAATAAGAACCGGCACAGTGGTACCTTCAAGGAGATGTGTCCATTCTTTCAGGGCTAAAAGGATCGCCAACAACTCTCTGACACCAATCTCATAATTGCAGGGGACAATGTCTTGGAAAAGTAGCCACACGGATGCCTCTCAGAGTTAGGACGTTGAGGCAGAAGGGTGCCAACTCCAGTCTCAGAAGCATCAACTTCTAGGATAAAAGGCAACATAAGATCAGGATGTGCCAACACAGGAGCAGAAACAAAGGCAGCCTTGAGAGTCTCAAAGGCCTTAATGGACTCCGGAGACCAACTCTGTGGGTTACCATCCTTTCTGGTCATATCAGTCAGGGGCTTGACCAGAGATGAGAAGTTACGATTAAACTTAGTTGGCAAAGCCCAGGAAATCCTGCAGAGGACGTAAACCCACGGGTCGAGGCCACTGTAGGACTGCCGAAAGTTTCTCTGGGTCCATCAAAAAACAATCAGTGGAACTCAAATAGCCCAGGAATGTAACCTGTTCACGATGGAACTCTCACTTCTCCAGTTTACAATAGAGATTGTTCTCTCTTCGTTTCTGAAGGACACGACAGACATCGGTGTGGTGGCTCTCCAGGGACTTGGAAAATATGAGGATATCATCGAGATAAACCACCACACATAACTGCAACAAATCTCGGAGGACAACGTTAATAAATTCCGGGAAAACTGCCAGGGCGTTACAAAGGCCAAAAGGCATTACCAGGTACTCATAATGGCGTGTTCTGGTATTAAACACAGTTTTCCACTCATCGCCCTCCTTAATGTGCACTAGATTGTATGCCCCTCTCAAGTCAAGCTTTGTGAAAACCATTGCTCCCTTGAGGCGGTCAAATATCTTTGTAATCAACGGAATCGGGTAGGCATTCTTAATCGTGACACCATTGAGACCCCTATAATCTATACAAGGTCTCAGTTCACCACTCTTCTTCTTCACAAAGAAGAAACCAGCACCAGCAGGAGATGAGGATTTGAGGATGAAACCTCGAGAAAGTGCGTCTGCCACATACTCCTCCATGGCCTTATCCTCCAAGACCGACAAATGGTAAACCCGGCCACAAGGAGGTATGGCACCAGGCTGAAGGTCAATTGCGCAATCATAAGACCGGTGTGGAGGCAAACTACCGGCTTGACCTTTGTCAAAGACATCGCTGAAATCGCGGTACTCCTCCGGCAGGGATGAGAGTGAAGAGGTGCACAGGACCTTGGATACCTTCAGGAAGCATGTCTCACTGCATTGTGGTGACCAGGAGAGAACCTCAGCACGGAGCCAATCAAAAGAGGGGTTGTGCCTCTGTAACCAAGGATAACCAGTGGAAACCAGGGTGAGGAAATAACTTGGAATTGGATTATCTCATGGTGAAGAGCCCCTACGGCCATGGACAATGGAACCGTCTCATGCAGTGGATTTGAGTGCTGCGAAACAAATGCAGCATCAATGAACAGGCCTGCAGCCCCAGAGTCAATTAGAGCCTGTATCTCGATGGACGACTCAGCCCAAGAAAGGATGACCGAAACCAGGGGCTTATCCTTCTGGATAACTGGGCACGAAACAACGCCACCTAAGGTCTGTCCATGACAAGACCTCAAGGTCCGGGAGTTCCCTAGATGGGTAGGACAAGACTTCAAAAAGTGATCTCACAATAAAGGCACAATCTCTCCCTCCTCCTAAAGGCTCTCTCATCTGCAGAGAGACGCATGAAGCCCAAGTGCATGGGTTCATCTTCACTGACCGACTCGGTACCAAGAGGCATGGGAGGTGAGGGAGGCACGGATGGGACTTCAGAGCTCGGAGGCAAACATACAGGAGGCTTCCGCAAGGGCTCTTTCAGAGAAGATCTTTCTCTGAGTCTGGAGTCAATGAGGATGGCAAACGAGATCAAGCTCTCCAGCTCAGTGGGTATATCTCGGGCTGCTATCTCATCCTTGATGGAATCCGAGAGACAATGAGAAATAGCAGCCATGAGGGCCTCATTGTTCCAAGCAACCTCTGCTGCCAGAGTACGGGATTCAATGGCGTAGTCGGCAACAGTTCTTGTACTCTGTTTGATGGACATGAGGCACTTAGCAGCAGAAGCGGAGCATGTGGGAACATCAAATACCCTTTTAAAGTGGAAGTAAACCCACTTTTTTAACTTTTACCTACAGGAAAGCCTATAATAAGGCTTACCTGTAGGTAAAAAAAATATCTCCTAAACCTGTACGGTTTAGGAGATATTCCCCTCGGTATGCGCCGCTGACTGCAGCGGCGCATGCGCACAAGGGGGTTCTCTCCGCGAAAATCCGGCAGCGCTCGTCCGGCCGGATTTAAATCTCCCGCGCGCATGCGCGGGAGTGACGATATCGCGGCTCCGGCCACTCACAGCGCCGGAGCCGCGATACCCGGAAGAGACGCCGAGGGAGCATGTCGGCTTCCTCGGCGTGGATCGGGCGAGATGTCGGGGCCTCGTTCTAAGGTAAGTATTTCATAATGAGCTAGTATGCGGTGCATACTAGCTCATTATGCCTTTTGCTTTGCAGGTTTTAAAAAAAAAAAAAAAAAAATGCGGGTTTACTACCGCTTTAAAGGAGGCCACAAACTGAGGGTAACTCAAGACAACAGGTTTTTGCGCCTCCCATAGAGGGTTAGCCCAGGCCAAGGCTCTCTCAGAAAGCAAAGATATCACAAAACCTACTTTGCTTCTGTCCATGGGAAACGCCAGGGGCAGCATTTCAAAGTAAATATGAAAAAAGTTATTCCTGCGCCTAATCAGGAAAGAATCTAGTATTCGTACTGCTGCACACACTGAGGTGGGGTGCTTGAACCCCAGTTACAAAGTAAAAAGACAAAATGATGCGCAGTACTATAACAGGGAATTTAGCCTAGGAGGCTAATAAATTCTATAGGCACTAAGATTGTTAGGTGATATATATACTACCGCATAAAGTAAAGGAAGGTATGTAAAAACGGTATGCGTGTTTTATGAGGGGGTGGTAAGGGACCCTCACCACTATAACATGGTAATATTCAGGATAAAAAACAAATGGAATAAACAAGCATAAAAAAGAAAAAAAAATCACAATAATTAAAACTAGTGATTCCCAATGCGATTTGTTAAAGCTGACAAAATCGCATAAAGTGCCAGTGCTAGACGATAAATAGATCCGTGAGGATATCTACTACACCATAAAGTAAATTAAACAATATACATAAAGCAGTCACAAAAAATCGTGATTTCCAATGCGATTTGTTCAAGCTGACAAAAACGCATAAAGTGCCAGTGCTAAATGGTAAATTGTCCGTGAAATAATCTGCTACACCATAAGGTAAATTAAACAATATACATAAAGCAGTCACCAACTCAATAAATCAATTGTGCAGGGAGTGGTTGGTTGTAACTGACAAGAATCGCATAAAGTGCTAGTGCCAAAAAAGAGGTATAGAACAAAATACGTGCAGGTGTCCTCTACCATAAAATAATCAAAGCAATATTGATGCGACAGTAAGCAGCTCAATAATTCAATTGTGCAAAAAGTGACAGAAAATCAAAATAAACGCATAAGCAATATTGGTGTTGAGGGAATAAAGAAAATCCCTCTAGAATAATCAAAAAGCTGTGTACAATACCTAAAATCCATATAAAAAGAAAATTATATATAAAAATTGAACAATAACAATGTCCATTCTGCTTGTGCAATAACCGGTGGCGATTATATCAAAAATCGCATATATCAAAAAATCGCATAAAGTGCTGGTGTCTGGATATATGTGCACTATAAAAGAGCAATGTAATCGGTGGTGGTGGTGGTAAAGGTGAATATATCCCACGTGGTCCTGTGTGGTCGAAATATGGGTGTCCCCTTACCTTACAGCTGTAAGCACTTTATGCGATTCTTGTCAGTTTCAACCAACCACTCCCTGCACAATTGATTTATTGAGTTGGTGACTGCTTTATGTATATTGTTTAATTTACCTTATGGTGTAGCAGATTATTTCACGGACCTATTTACCGTTTAGCACTGGCACTTTATGCGTTTTTGTCAGCTTGAACAAATCGCATTGGAAATCACGATTTTTTGTGACTGCTTTATGTATATTGTTTAATTTACTTTATGGTGTAGTAGATATCCTCACGGATCTATTTATCGTCTAGCACTGGCACTTTATGCGATTTTGTCAGCTTTAACAAATCGCATTGGGAATCACTAGTTTTAATTATTGTGATTTTTTTTCTTTTTTATGCTTGTTTATTCCATTTGTTTTTTATCCTGAATATTACCATGTTATAGTGGTGAGGGTCCCTTACCACCCCCTCATAAAACACGCATACCGTTTTTACATACCTTCCTTTACTTTATGTGGTAGTATATATATCACCTAACAATCTTAGTGCCTATAGAATTTATTAGCCTCCTAGGCTAAATTCCCTGTTATAGTACTGCGCATCATTAGCATTTCAAAGTAAATCTCAACCTGGTTGAGAAACCCACTGCATTGAACTGGATTGCCATTAAATCACTGGGTAAGCGGAGCGGAACCAGACATACCACTTATAGAGGTAATACTCGAGGCAGGTGCCTGCACAGAGATTGGTGCAGCAGCAGGGACAGCCTGCAACTCAGGTTCTACCGGAGCAGCCACAGTGGGAGATTCCAGGTGAGCCACGCGACTCAGGAGAGTTTGTAACGCTATGGCAAACTGATCCATAAGGTGATCTTGCTCATCCAATCTGGAAAAAATATTACCGACAAGTGGATTGACTGTATCTCCTGAATTCATGGCCTTCGCCTACTGTCAGAAACCATGAACCATACCGAGACAGAAGTACAATTAAATCACACTTGTTTATTAATAAAAAAGAAAAAGGTAAATAGAGTAAGCATAGTCAAAGCATAGCCAGAGTCCAGTAACTGGATCAAGTAGTCAGCCATTCCAGAGTTCAATAACCAGATCGGGTAATCAGCCAGGCCAGAAGTCAGGGATCCTAGTGGAGCAACAGCAAGCAGGGTAAGGAGCCAGAAGGGATGTCAGCAAGCCACTCTTTAAACAGAATCGCCAGAGATGGTTTCTTGTGATTTGACCAGGGTGAAGGCAGAGATGAAGTAGGCAGGTCAGACGAGTAGGATCAGGAACAGCTGGGTGACTGTGGAGTGAGATGAGGGCTGGCAATTAGCGGACAGATGAGCAGCCAGCCCAGAGAAGGAAGGGCTAAGCCAGCCCTGACACTCACCCAGGTTCAGGATACTGGCAAAGCAGCTGCCAATGTGGCCTCTTCCCTCTTCTCAATGGCATCAGTCACTCCTTCCTTAGCCCCACCATGTCCTCCTGAGGAGTCCTCCAAACTGTTTGAGCACAGTATTGGGTACATGCTCCATGAGGATGCCCGGCGTTTTGAAGGCTCTGATGATAATACCCAGCTAGAGGAAGGTAGCAACGTGAGCCCAGAGAGAGGGGATGCCCAAGAAGGACAGCAATCTAGCAATCATGTTCCACCAACTGCAGCATACTGCCAGGTTTGCTCCAGTGATGAAGAGGGAGGGGATGATGGGGTTACTGACTCCATGTGGGTACCTGATAGGAGAGAGGAGGAGGAGGAGGAGGAGGCACATCTCCAACAAGGCAGGATGCCCTCCAGGAGCCAGCTTAAGGGCAGCACACCGACTGAATCACATCGCAGAGCTCCGCATGTGCAGGGCACTGCCTCTGTGTGTTATTCCAAAAGTTCTTTGGTGTGGGCCTTTTTGAGACGAATGCATCAGATCACACCACTACTATTTGCAACATATGTCTCAAGCGTATCTCGCGTGGCCAAAACATCAGTCGCTTGGGCACCACATGCTTGACCAGACATATGTCGACCTGCCATGCCGTTCGTTTGCAAGCGTACCTAAAAGACTCACACCAAAGAACAAAGCAGACCTCTCCTTGCTCCTCATCAGTTGGGATCTCCAACCCCACTATACCTTCAGTCCTCTCTGAAACCTGCACTGAGAGGAATGAAGGTGTAGAATTAGGTGTGTCACAGCCAAGTACTTGCGGGCAATCTGCTAGTTGTACACCAATGTCCAATTGTACCAGGCAAATTTCCCCAGCTGCTGGACCATCAAAAGAAGTTCATGCCAGCCATTCTCATGCCCAGCAGTTGAATGCTAGCTTGGCTATATTGCTAGCACTTCAACTGCTGTCTTTTCATTTGGTAGACTCGGCCCCCTTCCGTGAGTTTGTGCAATGTGCGGTTCCTCAGTGGCAGTTTCCCAAACGCCACTTTTTATCACAGAAGGCAATTACGGCTCTCTACCGCCATGTGGCAGGCAATGTCCATGCCTCGCTGGACAGGGAGGTCAGTGGTAAGGTGCATATTACCGATGACTCATGGTCCAGCAGGCATCGACAGGGACGTTACCTATCTTTCCCACGCATTGGGTGACTCTTCTGGCAGCTGGGAAGAATGCAGGACTAGGTGCAGTAGTGTTGGAGGTTTTTCCACCACCACGCCTCCAAAATGCTGCTGCTGGTGATTGTGACACACCTCTCTCCTCCACCCCCTCTTCTTCTTCCTCCATGGCCTCTTCCTGTGCTTTTTCCTCAGAACCAGCGGTGCTCCGTAGGCATTCAAGGGGCTACACAAGTACGCAGGCAAAATTATGCCATGCCGTGCTTACGCTGGTGTGCTTGGCGGAGAGAAGCAACATTACTAGAAATACTGAAGGCGGTGCTTGATTTTCGAGGGCCCCTTACGTGGCTAGGCTCCCAAAAAGTCATACACATGTGGTTTTCCCGTACTCAGGAGAAGCAGCAGAATGTATTTTGGGTTGCAATTCCACATATAACCATGGCATGTATGAGCAATATATAATTTAGTGACAACCTTTTGTACATTTATTTTTTGTAATTATTTAATCAATTGGGACAAAAAAAAAATATTCAATGGGCTCAACATGCCTCTCAGCAATTTCCTTGGGGTGTCTACTTTCTAAAATTAGGTCATTTGGGGGGGGGGGGGGTTTGTACTGCGCTGCCATTTTAGCACCTCAAGAAATTAGATAGGCAGTCATAAAGTAAAAGCTGTGTAAATTCCAGAAAATGTACCCTAGGTTGTAAATACTATAACTTTTGCGCAAACCAATAAATATACATTTTTTGCCATGTGGCTGAATACATTTTGGCCCAAATGTATGACTAAAATTGAGTTTATTGGAATTTTTCATAACAAAATTAGAAAATATAATTTTTTGCAAAATATTTGGTATTTTTCTGCTTATATTGCAAAAAATTTAATCGCAGAGGCAATCAAATACCATCAAAAGAAAGCTCTGTTTGTGGGGAAAAAAAGGACGCACATTTCATTTGGGTACAGCATTACATGACTGCGCAATTAGCAGTTAAAGCGACACAGTGGCAAATTGTAAAAAGTACTCTGGTCAGGAAGGGGATAAATTCTTCTGGGGCTGAAGTGGTTAATTGTTAATCAGTCATCACTTGATTATAACATCCTATGGTGGACAAGTCTCATCACACCGCATATGTGTGCAAGAAAAGAAGGAAGGCTTAAAATAGCGCATTAATTCAATAAAATTGTATTTATTAAAAATAAAACGAAACTCATTGAGAAGCTTACTGCTGACATTAAAACATTAGATTCCCAAAACCAATCTCACCCATCACAACAACTGAAAACTAAACTACAAATATTACGACAGGAACTCAGAACGACTTTATTGGATACATTTGAAAAACATACTAGAAAACTTAA
>NW_027507790.1:271883097-271965597 GCF_037356315.1 Lithobates pipiens | reverse complement strand
CCATTCCCAAACTGATGGCAGAACTGAGGCGCAGAGGTGTGCCCTTTCCCGCTACAGCTAGGAAAGCTGAGCTCTTCAAGCTGCTCTTCCCTCCACCAACCGCAGCAGGGCCCAGCACCCAACAGGCATCCCTCCAGTCTATATCTTCTGCCATTCCACAGCTCCACACCATGGTGTCATCATTGACCGCCTCAGTCTCAGATGTCCAAAACAGAGTGGCACTGTCGGAGACTCACCCAGCCGCTGCTGTTCCTGACCCTACCGCAGTCCAGGTTTTGACACCCCTTCCTGCAGGTACCATAGGGTGGAGCCCCATTGTCTAACCATCCCATTTGGTTCCAGCCAGCATCAGGAAGGACATCCTGGATGGCAGGAACATCAACCTTGCCTCTCTCCTCATTTTGGTTCATGATTTGGCGGAGAATAAAGCCTACACCTGGGGTGACATATCAGTGGTCCTTAAAGCCAAAGACCCCAGGTTCAATTGGAAATTGTCCATCCCAGAGTTCACATTGGCCTTCGGCATACTGAGGGTTGTCCTGTGTTCAGCCTCTCCCAGTAGAAGAGAAGAGCTGGACTTATACCTCCATACTGTAGTAGACTTGGGCTACAAGTATGGAGGATTCTCTTTTTATGACTACCACAGTTCCTTTTCCGCCAAGGCAGCAGCAAGGCTCACATAATTCCAGACAACCACAAATTGGAGCCTTATGGACACAGAGCTGTTGTCAGGAAATGTTCCATCTGCTGATAATACCTGTCTTTTGGCATGCAGTACTGAGGTCCACCAGTAGGTGTCTCCTGGCAATTTGGAACTGTCAGGAGAGCTTTTCCCTGCTGATGTTATGTCATATATGGGCTGCAGTACTGGCGTCTACCAGCGGATGGATCCTGGCAGTGTGGAGCAGACAGCACCTCCTGTAATCAGGTGTCACTTGAGGCCAATCACAGGCCTATAAATAGCTGGCAAGCACTCGCATATTTGCCTTTGTATTGTTCTTGTGCCCTGACCTGCTGCTTGTGATCCTGATCCTGATCCTGATCCTGAGTCTGAACCTGTTCCTGTGCCCTGAACCTGTGACCCGTGTTTCTGATCCTGTTTCCCTGCCCTGGTCCCTACTCTGTCCCACCTGTTACCATAATCCCTGCCCTGCAGTCTGATCCGTCCATCCTCTCCCTGTCCTGTGTTCCTTACCCCACCTGCTGATCTCCCTGTGTATGACCTTGGCCTGGCTTTTGTCTCTGATTCTGGACTGCCCTTTGTTTATCTACTGATCCTCTGTGCATGACCCTGGCCTGGCTATCGTTTATGATATTATATTTATATTTCCCATTTATTGTACATATCTGTCTGTTGTTATTTCGGGGTCTCTGTTGGTTGATTTATTGCACTGTGTGGTTGTATTTATATTATTCACTTCCCTTAATGAATCATTATATTTAACTTATACACGTTTGGGTTTCCTCTGTTGCAGTCCACACAGCTCTGGTCTTATCTGATACATGACAGCTGTTCTGTTGCCACTTTGCTGGATTGTACTCAACACTGTGCGCCATTTGCCAATCCTTCACCCACACTGCCAGCTGGTGCGCCAATGCGACAGTCAGTCGCCCCTTCGAGTTTCCCTCCACCTCCTGTGCAGTTCAGGGCCAGCAAGCTCCTGAACACACGCCCCAGGTGGACAAATTTGGATGCCCCCTTCAGACCATGGGAGCCATGGCAGCCATTTGTAAGGATCTTGTGTGAGGTCAAACAATAGAAGAAGACATGACTAAGCTGGGTTAATGTCATATGGCTTGGGCTCTACCTCACCTCACACCCCACTTCCTCCCTAGCCACCTACCTTATCCAGGGATTCACAGAAGGGTTTCACACTGGCCTCATTACCCTGCCTCACACTACTCACGAATGCAGGAATCTCTGCTCAGCAGCCACTGACGAGCAGGCCATAGACCAGCTCCTACAGGCCAAAATAGACTGGGACTTCATAATAGGCCCTTTCACTCAGCCTCCTTTCAATACCTGGAGAGTCAGCCCTATTGGGCTTGTCAAGGGCAAGTTCTTTAATAAACTGCATCTGCGTCTCATTCTTCCCACATTCCCAGTCTCAATTCCCTTATCCCCTCCAAAGAGTTCTCCCTCAAATATGCCTCCATAGACATGGAAATTCAAGCAATCATCAAAGCAGGAACAGGTGCCTGGATCTCCAAAACCGACATCTCGGATGCCTTCAAGCTCCTGCCTATCCACCCGTCCCTTTGGTGCTGGCATGGCATCAAGTGGAAGGAGGCATACTATTTTGCCACCAAGTTGACTTTCGGTTCGAAGAGTAGCCCCTGGCTCTTTGACACTTTTGTGCAGTCTCTCACCTGGATTTTATTGCACAAAGCCCAGTGTCAAGAGGTCCTCCATTACCTGGATGACTTCTTACTAATAGAACCGCCAAAGAGTCATATTCAAGAATTTTAATGTTCCCATCGCAGAACATAAAGTCGACGGTCCAGCATATACCATCACTTTCTCAGACTCAATTTCCTGTGAACACCCCATAATGTTTGCTGTTCTGCGAACAGACAAACACCTGATGTTCGAGTCAAACTTATGTTCAGCCCAAACATCCAGCTCATCCCTACTCACAGTACTTGACCTACCTTATTCATTCTCTGTCTCAATTTTAAGCTCGTTAAGTGGTCGGGCCATCCTTGCAAAGTTCACCACAAACTTTTGAAATAGAAGCAAAACCTGAGGAAGGATCTCAACTCTGTTACGGTCTTTGGTTCAGGCCAAGTAGTGACCGCCAAGTAGTGTCCGCCTCCAACTTCTAATGGTCTGTGGTGATGACCTTTGCAGAGACAGCATGACTAAATTAGGTGACTGAAGTCTGATAGAACTGACATTTTTCTAATGACAGCTTCAACCCTTCATCATGGAGTCTTGCAAATATCTTCTTAAGCCTTGCTTTGTGCTTTGCTAAGGTTTGCCCAAAGACAATGATGTTGTCCAAGTACACTAAGACCTCAATCAAGTTCACATCTCCCATAGTGTGCTTCATCAATTGCTGGAACATGGCTGGGGCTCCCGACAAACCCTGAATCATCCTGTTGAACTTGTAGAACCCCAAGTCTGGTAGTTGATGTACATTCACAGTGTTCCATTCTTCTTCCTCACTACCACAATAGGGGAAGCGTAAGGACTTCTGAACTCCCGGATGACTCCCAAATTCTTCAGCTCAGCCAGCTGCTCTCTGAGATCTTCCAGATCACTAAATGATACTTGTCTGGCCCTCTCTTCGTTTATCTTCCTGCAACCAAATCTGATACTGAGCACTCTTAGTGCACCCTACATCAAAATAATTCTGGTAAAATATCTGCTCTTACATGGATAGCTGGTCTCAGACTCTTCTCTACTACACAGGATGTAACATTTCAGAGGAAGTAGGGAGCTCTTCTATTGATTTGTTATATTCCCTCCCAGCCATTTCTGCTGGGATCACATCCTGAGGCTCTCTTCCAGCACCTCAGCTTAATTGTTTTACTCTTTCCCTCTTTGGAGCTCTTGGCTCTGTTGGAGTTCTCAGTTGAATCCTTCACTGAGACTCTTTGACGTTTCCTGCCTTTTGAGCAAAGAGAAGTTTCAGTAACACCTTCAACACTTCAAACATAACATCTGGTTCAGTCTACTTCTGAGGGCATTGTGCTTTGAAATGCCCCAGCTCCCCAGCAACTAAAGCACTTCTTTGAGTCGGACTTTACCACCTTCTCCGCCTTGAGATTAGATCTTGACAGTTCTTTAGAACCTTAATACTTTTCATCCAGCAAGGCCTCCTTTTCTCGCACTACATTCACCAATGTGGGACCACTTGTGTGTTTTTCAGTAACAGTCTCAACACAATTGGATGGTTGGGCCTAGCACCTTTCAGGATTCGTTCTAGCCAAACTTTGCCAGCATGGGGATCGATCCCTTTTTTAGAATGATCTGGTGCAATTTCTGATATACTCTGACAATTCTGGACAGTCTCTATCCCTTGTACTGGTGGGTGTGTTTCCCAACACCTCTGACACCCTGGTTCTTGACATTTCTGGGTGCAATTATGGAGACACCAAAGTATGACACAGTAATCAGGTAATGATTTTCTTCTGTAGATAAACAAATCAACAAAAAGTAGCTAAGGCAAAATTAAACAGACTCATTATGAACATAGAGTTTCAATGGGGAAATAGAGTAGAAAATAGTAACCTGAATAAGGCCTATGGCAAAAGGTAAGAAAAAGGCAAAGAGGATGACCAATTTTGTGTCAGACTACTCCCTCTTTGCCCCTGACCCCACAGCCTCACTTTAAACACAGCTATTCAAGAATGTTTCAACCGACTATACACAAGATATAAACTCTGTTCTCTGAAAAGAGTCCCTTAGTGGTATAGACAGGTCTGGTACACAAATATCCCTTTGGTGCGGGGGGGCAGAGGAGTCCTTTTTATTGCAGGTGTTCTGTATATTTAGCTAGCTTAAACAAGGGCCCAGTATAGTTCCTGGATAAGGAGCATCCAATGCTGAAACAGCAAATATAAAGTGCCTCCTTAATAGGGCTTTAGTGAAAGAAGCAAAGTAAAGGTGTGGTCATGCAGTGTTTCTTGGGGTGCAAAGAAGGTGGGCTTCTGCCTGCTCACCAATCCAGATGATACCAGGCTCAAAGGAATGACAAGAAAAACCTGGAACAGGCTCCTGCGGGTGCTATAATCAGAGGAGGGTGCTCAATTGCACACCCTGTAGCATGTTGATTCAGCTGAATCTGTATTGGGGGCGGTGAAAGCAACTTTCCGATTGTCACCAGAGTGACTGGAGCTGCTGATGACTGATGCATCCACACACTCCTGCCGAGGCTTCAGCAACAACTTGCTCTCCTCCAATCATCTGCTTTCAGCTGAAGGCTGTGGCCCCAAGAGACTGACTCCTCCCCAATCAAAGCCATTTATTCCCTCTTCCAGAATTCTGTTCTCCCTCTTCAGCCAGGTGGAAATTGTAGTCTGCAATGGTCCACTCCTAGTGCAGATTTGGGCACTCTAGACTACATATCCCAAGATTGTCTGTTCTTCTGTAAGTTCTCACTCACTCTGCATTCAAGATGTGACAAAGCAGGTAGGCAGATGCTGTAAAGTGTCCCCTGGCAATGCAGGCAATTTAGCCAGCTCTTGGCTACATCTGATTTTACTAACACATGTCAAAGTTGCAAAATTTTGTTCAGGCATTAACATTTGTTTTACCCTTAGTTACTAAGGATTTAAATAAAAAGTAATGGATTATCAAGGTCAAAAACATCATTATATGTTATCCATGTTGCCCATATTTCAAGGAGATTTAAGTGTGTATCATCAAGAAAAGAAGTAAGCTTTTTCTGAATCATGTTTCCCATGATACTTTGTTTCACTTCTCTAAAACTCAAGGGTGGTTCCCTCCAAGCCCAAGGGGGGGCTATTTAAGCAGCCCGCTCACCTGTGTTCCTTGTCGGTTCCAGTGTGTTATACCACTTGTTACCCATTCACAGGCCCCACGAGCTTCTGCTACACAGCCTACTTCTCAAGGTTCTCTGCCACAAGCTCTCAGTCACCACTAATACCACTCATTACCCAATTACCGGCACTCCAAGCTTCTGCTGCACGGCTTCCACCTCGAGGTTCCAGCCACAAGCTCTCAGTCTCCATATATACCACTCATTTACCCGTCCACACTTACCACTTATGTGGCTTCTTAGGTCACAGATGCCGATATGCTTTAGCATGCCTAATTTCAGTGTCTGCACATTTGTTTACACCACTCTTTCAGCATGGCCTTGGTTATCCCCATACATGCTCTGATTTTTCTCTATTGCTTGTTTTTAGCCTCCCTTTGAGGCTAATTTCTCGCAACACGTGTTGCAAGCTTGTCTCCAGCCACTCACTTTTTCTGCATTTTGTTGTTTCTCAATTAGGTCAGCCAAGTTCAGATTGTTCATCCTGCACCAGGTTGGACGTTGTTTTCTCAAAAAAAAAGGAAAAATTATAAAAAAATAAAATAAAAAAAAGTTCTTAAAAAATAAAAACACAAACCTAGGGTCTGCATCTTCACTCCGGGGGATAAGTCACATGTGAGGGGTGGGTCAGGATTTATTTCATAGCAGGTTAAAACTTGGACTCTTATGTCACCTTTTCTACAGATTCTCGGTAGACTAGGTTTCTCAGTCTCAACCAGGACAACTATGGCATTTAGTCAGGTGTGTGGTACACGGGTTCCACTCTCAAGTCACTCTGCAGTATCTTTTTACCACGTTCACTTCACATACGCGATTTGGGCTGCTCATCAGGCGCCAGCTACTGTCACATGTTTCTTTGCACTACATTCTGCCACTAAACATCGAGCTTGTAGACAGTACAAGCATTGACAGGCTGAACATACGTCACAAACTACAAAATGCAACCTTTCATACTGAGGCCGTACCAGACTTCAGCTTTTTCGCCCCAGTACACCCTGGAGCTCTGGTCCACAGGTTTGTACTTAGCGTAGACAGGCACCCGAGTATTGGTTACCTGGCCAGTCACCTCCTGGCTTTCCTAGGTTGCCACGCAACCTTTTGAGTTTTCGAAATTTCCACTTAACACGCTTCAGAACGCAAAACGACTTCTTCACTGTGCCTGTTGCTCCTTTGCTATTCTTCTTCACCCTTTTCTCATCTATGTTTATGTTCTCCATCTCTCCTCTTTTGTTCTTACCTTTCCGACTCTTCTTAACCACTTCCCACCCGGCCACTGCATATAAACGGCCAGGTGGGAGCTCTCTAGTCCTGACAGGACGTTCCTGAACGTCATGTCAAAGAAGCGGGATCGCGCGGGCGCGCTCCCGCGCAGCTGCGCGATCCCGGTGCGCGCGTGTCCCCCGCACACGCCGCATCTCGGATCGGCAGGAGAGCAATGTCATTTGCCCTCCTGATCCGCACGATGGCTGTGTCTAATCACAGCCATCATAAGTAAACAAAGGGGGATGGGCGGCAGATAACCGGTGATCGCGCCGCCACGTGCCCGCGCAGCGGCGCGATCCCGATCTGCCTGAGACCCCCGGAGACCGGAGAGAAAAATACAACAGGAGGGCCATGTGATTGGCCCTCCTGATCACATGACGACTGTGTCCAATCACAGTCGTCATGTAATGTAAATAGAGAGCAGTTGTTACTGCTCTCATCTCTTCCTCTCCTCACACAGAACCTGTCAGTGAGGAGAGGAAGATAAATCTTTGCTTCAGCCGGGAAGATCAGTGAGTTTTCTAGCTGTTTGTCTGCTGTTTACCCACTGATCTCCCAGCTAGTGTCCCCCAAAACACAGTGTCCCCCAAAACACAGTGTCCCCAAAAACACAGTGTCCCCAAAAACACAGTGTCCCCAAAAACACCTGGCACATCGGCCCGCCATCTGACACATCAGCCACCCGCCATCACCAGGCGCACCTGCCCGCCATCACCAGGCGCATCTGACCCGCCATCACCAGGCGCATCTGACCCGCCATCACCAGGCGCATCTGACCCGCCATCACCAGGCGCATCTGACCCGCCATCACCAGGCGCATCTGCCCCGCCATCACCAGGCGCATCTGCCCCGCCATCACCAGGCGCATCTGCCCGCCATCACCAGGCGCATCTGCCCCGCCATCACCAGGCGCATCTGCCCGGCCATCACCAGGCGCATCTGCCCGCCATCACCAGGCGCATCTGACCCGCCATCACCAGGCGCATCTGCCCCGCCATCACCAGGCGCATCTGCCCCGCCATCACCAGGCGCATCTGCCCCGCCATCACCAGGCGCATCTGACGCCCGCCATCACCAGGCGCATCTGACGCCCGCCATCACCAGGCGCATCTGACGCCCGCCATCACCAGGCGCATCTGACGCCCGCCATCATCAGGTCCATCTGACGCCCGCCATCATCAGGCCCATCTGACGTCCGCCATCATCAGGCCCATCTGACGCCCGCCATCATCAGGCCCATCTGACGCCCGCCATCATCAGGCTCATCTGACGCCCGCCATCATCAGGCTCATCTGACGCCCGCCATCATCAGGCCCATCTGACGCCCGCCATCAGGCCCATCTGACGCCCGCCATCAGGCCCATCTGACGCCCGCCATCAGGCCCATCTGAAGCCCGCCATCAGGCACATCTGACGCCCGCCATCTGACATCTTCCGCCCGCCATCTGACATCTGCCCGTCAACATGACTAAAAGGTCGTACAGCGCAGAGGAGGCTTTCCAGATGCTCCAGAGTATGTCGGACGAGAGTAGCGGGGAACTCTCTCCGTCAGACTCGGATAGCGATTATGAGCCAGTGGAAAGCAGTGGCTCCGAAATGGAAACCGAGGAAGATAGAATCCTAACAAGGAGAAACGGGAGAAATGAGCAGGCGCAGACATCAAACAGCAGCGCACCACTCCAGGATGATATGCAGGCATCCACCAGCAGCGCAGCACTCCGGGATAGGCAGGCATCCACCAGCAGTTCTGCAACCTTCCTTGAAGATAGGCCAGATACTAGCAACGGAGCATCCCATCAACGAGGCAGTGCCCATACTAGCCTTCCAGATGTTCTGCTGTATCCAACATGGCTGCCCGATACGTCAGTAGAACCTGTTATTCCCCTTTTTACATCCCAGCCAGGCCCTCAGATACAGACGGAAAATGTAACCCCACTTTATTATTTTCATTTATTTTTTACCAATGATCTCCTAACTGACATTGTGGAGCAATGTAATCTATATGCCAGCCAACATATAGCCAACAATCCCAGTTCCTCCTATGCCCGTCCTTTTTTTTGGAAACCCCTCACCGTGGAAGAATTTAAAATTTTCCTTGGCCTAACCCTCAACATGGGGCTAACAAAAAAAAATGAAGTCCATTCCTACTGGTCTACCCAACCTATCCACCACATGCCGGTCTATTCATCAATTATGCCCAGAAACCGTTATGAGATGATCATGAGATTTTTACATTTCAATAACAATGCCCAATGCCTCCCTCGAAATCATCCCAGTTATGATAAATTATTCAAAATTCGGCCCCTAATCAATTTTTTTTCCGCCAGTTTCAAACAGATGTTTACCCCTGATAAAAATATTTGTGTGGATGAATCCCTATTACACTTCACTGGGCGACTTGCAATACAACAATACATGCCCAGTAAAAGAGCCAGACGTGGGGTAAAATTTTATAAGGCGTGTGACAGGGCCACGGGTTACACATATGACTTCATAATTTATGAGGGAAAAGACAGACAGCTAAACCCCCCTGGATGCCCTACCTACATGGGAACAAGTGGCAAAATTGTCTGGCAGCTGATCCAACCATTGCTTTGGAAAGGTTACCACCTATATGTAGACAATTTCTACACAAGTCTCCCACTTTTCCGCCATCTATACCTAAAGCAGACTGTGGCCTGTGGGACAGCACGGACCAACCGCAAAGGTTTCCCACAGATATTGGTCACCAAGAAATTAAAACAAGGTGAAATGGCCAGTATGCGGACTGACAAGGTACTAGCGGTGAAGTGGAGAGATAAAAAAAGAGATGTCTACATCCTTTCCACAATACACAATGACACCTTGGTGGAACTGCAAAGAAGAAAAGGCCCCATCCAGAAGCCAAAATGTATCCACGAGTATAACTTATACATGGGGGGGGTGGATATGAATGAC
This sequence comes from Lithobates pipiens, assembly GCF_037356315.1. Taxonomy (NCBI): domain Eukaryota; kingdom Metazoa; phylum Chordata; class Amphibia; order Anura; family Ranidae; genus Lithobates; species Lithobates pipiens. The sequence continues at coordinate 271,955,890 of NW_027507790.1, read as the reverse complement.
CAGATGATGCAGCCCTACTTGGCCACCAGGAGATCACTGTTTTGGTACAAGAAAGTCGCCGTTTATTTGATGCAATTGGCCATGTTCAATTCTTATATTATTTTTTCTAAGAGCACCCAAAGTTCCCTGACCTATCTAAGATTCCAAGAAGATGTCATCACAGCCCTTGTCTATCCCCATGGCCAACCCACTCAACTAATTCGGTCTGATGCAGTAGCCAGACTCCATGAAAGGCACTTTCCCGACATCCTCCCTCCTACCCAAACAGGTCGCAAACCCCAAAAAAGATGCCGTGTGTGTACAAGTAGAGGAATTCGCCGTGACACCCGATACTACTGTCCAGACTGTCCCTCCCAGCCAGGCCTCTGCATTGGAACTTGCTATCGAAGCTATCATACTTCACTAAACTATTAGTAAAGTGAAGATGATTTCTTTCCAGTATCCACTTTCTGCCATTTCTGTGTATGACCCGGACTGTTAAATGACTATGCCTCTGCCAAACATATTTCTGCCTTCAACGTGAATTGACCTCGGCCTGTTAAATGACCATGCTTTTTGCCTGCCTCCTGAACTGATCATTTGCCCTGCCACTGTACAGCACAGGGGTCTCACATGTGAGGGGCTCCAGAAAAAGTTTTCCGAGTGGAGAAAACCTTTTTCTCCAGGTTTTTCGTTTTCTCGGATTAGGGTCTGGAGACTCGGAGGCTTCGTAGAGATTTGGGTGGGAAGAAGCCTCTACCCCTGTCCTCGGGTCTTACCTGACCAAGGCCCAATGTACAAAGTGCCGCCTGCTGCCATCTGAACTGGCCCTGCCTTTGCCTGCCACCTAAACTGGCCATGCCTGTGCCTGCCACCTGAACTGGACATGCCTATGCCTGAACTGCCTGCTAAACCTTGGACTGTACTGAACCATGTTCATAATTTTCCATATCTGTCTGCTGCCTGGACAATTCCTGGACATTTCCTTTGGCTGTCTAGAAAATGCTTTGACTGCTCTGGAAAGGTGTCCCTGCCTGCTAAAACCACAGGTGAGCCTTTTTTTTACCCTTTGCTCAGCAGAATGTATTTTGGTGTGTAATTCTTGGTGTGTACATGCTATATGTTAGAAGCCTGAAGGTGGTACTTGTATGTTGGGCTTCTGTATGCGGCCAGGCTGTGGAAAAGTCTGACACATGGGGTATCGCCATACTCAGGACGAGTAGCAGAATGTATTTTGGGGTGTCATTTTGGCTATGTACATGTTATGTGTTAGAAAGATCTTCTAAATTGACAACTTTGTGAAAAAAAAATAGGTTTTTATTTTCTTTCCACATTTTCCAAAAACTTGTGGAAAGAAATTATATGTTCAAAAGACTCATTATGCCTCACAGAATATACATTGGGTTGTTTTCTTTCCAAAATGGGGTCACTTTGTGGGTAATTCCATTGTCCTGGTGCTCCAGGGCCTTCAAAAATGTAATAGGTACTCAGGAAATGAAATGTGTAATTTATGCCTTTAGAACGCCTGATGGTGCTATATGGATGTTGGGCCTCTGTATGTTGCTAGGCTGTGAAAAAGTCTGACACATGGGGTATCGCCATACTCAGGACGAGTAGCAGAATGTATTTTGGGGTGTCATTTTGGCTATGTACATGTTATGTGTTAGAAAGATCTTCTAAATTGACAACTTTGTGAAAAAAAAATAGGTTTTTATTTTCTTTCCACATTTTCCAAAAAATTGTGGAAAGAAATTACATGTTCAAAAGACTCATTATGCCTCATAGAATATACATTAGGTTGTTTTCTTTCCAAAATGGGGTCACTTTGTGGGTAATTCCATTGTTCTGGTGCTCCAGGGCCTTCAAACATGTAATAGGTACTCAGGAAATGAAATGTGTAATTTATGCCTTTAGAACGCCTGATGGTGCTATATGGATGTTGGGCCTCTGTATGTTGCTAGGCTGTGGAAAAGTCTGACACATGGGGTATCGCTATACTCAGGACGAGTAGCAGAATGTATTTTGGGGTGTCATTTTGGCTATGTACATGTTATGTGTTAGAAAGATCTTCTAAATTGACAACTTTGTGAAAAAAAAATTGTTTTTTATTTTCTTTCCACATTTTCCAAAAAATTGTGGAAAGAAATTACATGTTCAAAAGACTCATTATGCCTCATAGAATATACATTAGGTTGTTTTCTTTCCAAAATGGGGTCACTTTGTGGGTAATTCCATTGTCCTGGTGCTCCAGGGCCTTCAAAAATGTAATAGGTACTCAGGAAATGAAATGTGTAATTTATGCCTTTAGAACGCCTGATGGTGCTATATGGATGTTGGGCCTCTGTATGTTGCTAGGCTGTGAAAAAGTCTGACACATGGGGTATCGCCATACTCAGGACGAGTAGCAGAATGTATTTTGGGGTGTCATTTTGGCTATGTACATGTTATGTGTTAGAAAGATCTTCTAAATTGACAACTTTGTGAAAAAAAAATAGGTTTTTATTTTCTTTCCACATTTTCCAAAAAATTGTGGAAAGAAATTACATGTTCAAAAGACTCATTATGCCTCATAGAATATACATTAGGTTGTTTTCTTTCCAAAATGGGGTCACTTTGTGGGTAATTCCATTGTTCTGGTGCTCCAGGGCCTTCAAACATGTAATAGGTACTCAGGAAATGAAATGTGTAATTTATGCCTTTAGAACGCCTGATGGTGCTATATGGATGTTGGGCCTCTGTATGTTGCTAGGCTGTGGAAAAGTCTGACACATGGGGTATCGCTATACTCAGGACGAGTAGCAGAATGTATTTTGGGGTGTCATTTTGGCTATGTACATGTTATGTGTTAGAAAGATCTTCTAAATTGACAACTTTGTGAAAAAAAAATTGTTTTTTATTTTCTTTCCACATTTTCCAAAAAATTGTGGAAAGAAATTACATGTTCAAAAGACTCATTATGCCTCATAGAATATACATTAGGTTGTTTTCTTTCCAAAATGGGGTCACTTTGTGGGTAATTCCATTGTCCTGGTGCTCCAGGGCCTTCAAAAATGTAATAGGTACTCAGGAAATGAAATGTGTAATTTATGCCTTTAGAACGCCTGATGGTGCTATATGGATGTTGGGCCTCTGTATGTTGCTAGGCTGTGGAAAAGTCTGACACATGGGGTATCGCCATACTCAGGACGAGTAGCAGAATGTATTTTGGGGTGTCATTTTGGCTATGTACATGTTATGTGTTAGAAAGATCTTCTAAATTGACAACTTTGTGAAAAAAAAATAGGTTTTTATTTTCTTTCCACATTTTCCAAAAAATTGTGGAAAGAAATTACATGTTCAAAAGACTCATTATGCCTCATAGAATATACATTAGGTTGTTTTCTTTCCAAAATGGGGTCACTTTGTGGGTAATTCCATTGTCCTGGTGCTCCAGGGCCTTCAAAAATGTAATAGGTACTCAGGAAATGAAATGTGTTTCATGTGTTGAAATGTGTTAATTTATGCCTTTAGAACGCCTGATGGTGCTACATGGATGTTGGGCCTCTGTATGTGGCCAGGCTGTGGAAAAGTCTGACACATGGGGTATCTCCATACTCAGGACGAATAGCAGAATGTATTTTGGGGTGTAATTGCAATTATGCCTGCACCATGTGTGAGAAATAACTTGTAAATATGATAATTTTGTGAAAAAAAAAAAATATATATATTTCTTAATTTTCCAAAGCATTGTGGGGAAAAAATTGCAACTTCAAAAAATTCACTACGCCTCTTAACAATTACCGCAGACTGTCTTCTTTCCAAAAAGGGGTCATTTGGGGGGTTATTGTACTGTCCTGACATTTTAGGGCCTCAAGAACTGAGATAGGCCATCAGTGCATTAGGATTGATACATTTTCAATTATGCATAGCATGGCTTGTAGGCTCTATAACTTTCACACAAACCAATGATCATACACTTATCAGGATTTTTTTTACCAAAGACATGTAGTAGAATACATTTTGGCCTAAATTTTCGCCAAAATTAGATTTTTTTGGTTTCTTTTAAAAGAGAAAGTAGAAAATTTTGTTTTTTTTTCAAAAAATTCGCTCTTTTTCGCTTATATTACAAAAAATAATAAATGAAGTGGTGAATAAATACCACCAAAAGAAAGCTCTATTTGTGTGAACAAAATGATAAAAAATTCATTTGGTTACAGTGTAGCATGACTGAGTAATTGTCATTCAAAGTAAGAGAGCACTGAAAGCTGAAAATTGGTCTGGGAAGGAAGGGGGTTTAAGTGTCCTGTATTGAGGTGGTTAAACATACACATTCCACATCAGCCAATTCTAATCCCAATGATTCTAATCTATTGTTCAAGATGAAACGTTTTTCTTTTACACACATCACAAGCTTCTACAGTTTGGCCTCCCCTTCGAGGCACCTGCCACAAGCAGTCACTACTCGTACCACTCACTCATACGTTCGTACACACTCGCTGCTCATATGATGCTCTGGTTTACAGTTCCATCACGAGTTGGCATGTTCCATTCTCATTTACCAACATACGATCGTGATACATGACTAGTGACTAGCATCCTCCATGGTTCCTCCCCACACTCTCTTTGGTTTCTCTACTTTCTTTTGTTTTTTGCCCCCTCACAAGGTTCGAGACAGCATGCCCTTGCAACTTATCTGCCAGTGGCGCGGTTACGGACAGTCATCATCTACCAGTGGCACACGTTCACAGCCACTCATTCACATGTCTGTCTTTTCCCTCTCAGGTAAGTTGGGTTCAGCTTGACCCATTCATGTCATGTCATGGGCCGACAGCATAGATATTGCCTCCATCCCTCTGACACAGCCCATGGATTCTGAGCACTGCACACTCAGTTTTTGAGGGGTTGGAGGCTTTGCTTTATATGACTACCCTCAGTAATTCGCAGATGAAGCAGCAGCCAAACACTCTCAGTTCCAAGCAGCCCCAATTGGGGCATCTTGAACTCCAAACTTTTCTGCCGCCACTTGCGGGCTTATGTTCCCTGCTCTGCCCCATCTGCCAATCCTCCACACATAGGACGAATGGGTGTTCCAACGCAGATTCCAGACATCCCCTGACCATCCCCTCCACCTCCCATACTGCCCAAGGGCATGCCAGCCACCACTTGGCATTTGCAACAGAACAAATCGGGGCAGCCTGCCCAGTCTTTGGGAGGAAGTGCAGATTTGCAACAATTTCAGTAATGTTCTCCCTCGTACAATCAATACTGTCTGCTTCACATCCTCGACCTAGCCATACAGCACTTCATCAGCCCAGGCTTGGGCGCACGGATGTTCACTCCTTCAAACTGTTACCCATCGAGCTGTCCTTGTGGCAATGGCACGGCATCAAATGGAAGGCTCATTCTACTTTGCCACTAAACTGACCTTTTGGCTCTAAGGGCAGTTCATGGCTCTTCAAAACATTCACTCAGTCCCACATCTGGATCCTAACTCACCAAGCGCAGTGCCAGTATTCATCCACTACCTCAATTACTTCCTGCTCGGCAAGCCTCCCTCAGATTTAGACAAATTAAATGTAGCGTTTGGCAACCTAAATGTTAGACTTGAGCACAATGGAAAATTTAGTTTAGATTCAGTTCATTGACATTTGTAAAATATATAATTTTGTTCTGTTATATTCGTTATGCTATGTTTTACACTTTTTTGGATAATTTGTTATTTCGTTATGTCGATATTCATCATACTGAATCTCGAATCATGTCAAATTCATTCATTATATGTGCTATAATTTTGTTCGTATTCATTGAAATTCAATATTTAGGTATGTATGTATATATATTCGTAATAATGATTCGTAGTTTGGAAAGTCGTTTGTTTATTGAATCTTTTAACACACACAATGACAATATCTCTTCTCCTCGGCTCAAATACAATACAACACCCTTTTCACTCAGTTCTCAGAAATACACTTTGCCAGAAATCCAACCTCCAGCACAAAATTAATCAACTAATTGGACTGTAAGATTTACTTTGAGTTGACCTTTTGTTTCATTAGATCTTTAACGAATTACCGAATCAAGTAAAACTCATTCGTTATATCCGCTATAATTTATTTTGTATTCGTTGAAATTCATTATTTTTTTATTTGGACTTTTGGATGCATCTGAAAGTCTGAAAGATGCAACATTTGGCTGAATTTCGATTTGTTATGAAACGAATTGCACAAGCCTACTAAATGTGCCCATAGCAGAGCATTAAGTCGAAGGCCCGGCCCATTCCATCACCTTCCTAAGCATCACTCTTGACACCAACTACTAGCACCTCCCAACAAATTGTAATGGATCAGGTTGGTCGTTCACACCTTCAGCATCTCATTTTGTGATGAGGATTGTCCCTCGGGGGAAACCTTCTTTTCACGCCTCCTGGTTTTCCTTTCTCAGGCACAGGACCCCGAGCAAGTCCTCAGGCTAGACCAAGTAGCTATCGTAGATCTGGCAATGTGGAATGAATGCCTCAAAAACTTGAATAATTTGGCTGTGTTCATCCCAGTGGCATCAGCCTTATCACCTCACGTAGTGACAGATGCAGCAGCCACCACAGGCTTCACCACAATTTTTGGCCTCCTCCTTTATGCACATGTTATACTTCCACACACAGCTGAGCATGTCCTACAACACTGTTAGATTGTACCTAGCTGGCATACAGCATTTATTCTCCCTATAAGGCCCCTGGAAACCCCTGTTGTTTGCGACCCATGTGGTCAAAGCCTTGCTGAGTGGCATCCAGAAATCAGCCCATAGCCAGTAGCAAACTCTTGGCCATATCAAGTTCCACATTCCAGGACATGTCAGCCATCCTGTCATGGTCCCATTTTGGGTTGCTGCTCAGCTGGTCATCAAAGCAGCTATCTACCTGGCTTACCACGCCTTCTCCAGCTTCCTACAGCCCAGTGAGTTCACTTACAGTGGCCCTGGTTGCCAGGTGTTATGCAGGTGACATTAAGCCCGCCTTCAAGACCATTTTGTCCTACATCTAGCAGTGTCTAAAACTCATCACTCCGGGTCGACATCAAATTCTTCTAGACCCACAATGAATAGTGTCCAGTAGCAGTTTTTTGCCTTTTCCTTCTAGTCCAATAACATGTTCCCATCATCCTGGCTAATCTAGGCCTTAACCCTAACCAGTTTTCTGGGCACTCTTTCCAGATCAGAGCCGCCTCAGCCTCCTCCTGACATAGGGTGCCGGGTCATGTCATCAGAAGATTAGGCAGATGGAAATCCTCCTGCTTTACCCAGTACATTCTGAATCCCCAGGTTGAGATGTTGCAAGCCTTCACCAAGCTTGCCCAATAAATCTCATGTATACCAATAAAACAGCTTTCCCTTTACTGGTATTTTTGCCCCCTTTGGCATACAGACCAGCTGACCAGGGCCACCTCAGGCCTATGTTATGTTGTGAGTCTTGTGGCATTTTTATGTAGTTTCATGCCTATCTTGGTTGGAGGGCCCCAACCATAAATTAGAAGGCCAGTATGGTGGCCTGAATTTATGCGTGGGGCCTGGGGGGAGGGTATTTAAGCAGCCCACTCATCTGTTCTCCTTGTCGGTTGTGTGATACCCTCCTTCCTATCCCTTTTACAGGGCATTTCCTTCACATCCCTCTTTTAAAATGAACCATTACTTATCTTGGTTATGGAACCTTTTTGTCATACTGACCAGCTGACCATGGCACACCTCAGGTCTATGTAAAGTTGTGAGTCTTGTGGCGTCTTTATGTGGTTTCATGCCCATCTTGGTTGGAGGGTTCCGACCATAAATATTTTATGTCTTTGTTCAACCACCAGAGAAAAGCTAAAGGATCTTTGTGTACAGGAGGGGACAAAGGATTATTAAGTATACCTGCTAGTGGAAGATGTGGAGATATTAATCTGCTGGAATATTTGGCGGAGTCCCACTTTTTTAGGGAAAATTGCAGAGTAGGGTCAACAATAGGAGGGTGAAGTTTTGGGGGGACCAGATTAGGTTATAGATTGGTATAGAAGAGCAGTTCAAAATGTTGAGATGAGTCCAAACTGGTAACTCAGAAGTATTGTGAAGAACTTCTATTTAAGCAGCCCTGTAGTATTTAGAATTGATGGGTGCATTAACTTATTCACCCCAACTGGATATTCACTTTCCATCCTGTGATGTAAAGATATATTAACAAAAAATATATATTTTTACAGAAGAATATCTTGAAAATTAACAAATATAATTCTAAACTACTGAAAGTGTACTGAATATGGAATAAAGAATAAACCAACCTTATTAGATCAGTTACACTGATATAGATGTGATATTTTCAGACTGATGTTATTATTATTCTGTTCTTTGCTCTGTAGTGTAAATCGGTGTCAGTCGATGTGTATAAAGCTCCGGTGATTGGGTCTCCCCTGAGCAGAGCTGCCGGTGACTGAGAGGAAATGCTGTGTGACATGAAATGTTCTCCGATGTTCTGTGTCTGTTTTCTGCTGATACTCATCCTTCCTATCACATCCTATGGAGTCGCATTGGCCTGGACATCAACACTTCGTTGTAGACTTAAAATAATAAAGCCATTGTTTGAGTATGAATATTACAAGGAGGGAGATGTTATTATCGGAGGATTGGTCTCTGCTCACTTGCACAGCAGATTTGATACAACTTTAAATGAGAGAAAGTTTGGTTGGCCTTATTCACCTGTAAGCTTTTCCATGTGTGACTTGTAAGTGTCTTTTTATCATCTTTGCTCTCTCTGTATGACTCAACAAATAGAAATATAATTCTTTATTTTCACTGTAATATTTTTTGAAAATGTACAAATGTTTCTACTGTTATGCTATATATTTTCTCATTGTTAAATTACAGTCTGTGTTTCACCAATATACAATGAATACATGGGGCTTCCATAACATTGGTCTTCAGGTCATGCTGGGATTTCAGATAAATAGTCATGTCAGTACCTGCAAACTGAAAATCCATATGGTTGTGTTTCTGCCAGGAGAGAGGGAGGGAGGTGTGCTGTCATTTAATAGTTGTGTGTGTGATCTTCTACTATTCATGGCTCTTCACAATGATGACTATTCAAAGCATAGCAATAGGTCTGCCTGGTGAAAAAACTTATGGGTACTGTATATGTAGACAATATGACATTCAACAAATATTAAATGCAATTTAATATTCACTTCAGCTAAATGTGCTTTACAGTGCCTTGAAGTATTCATACCCCTTGAAATTTTCCACATTTTGTCTTGTTACAACCAAAAACGTAAATGTATTTTATTGGGATTTTATGTGATAGACCAACACAAAGTGGCACATAATTGTGAAGTAGAACATGTTTTTTCCTTTTTTTTTTTTTACAAATAATTATTTGAAAAGTGTGGGGTTTATTTGTATGGCGCCCCCCTGAGTCAATACTTTGTAGGACCGCCTTTCACTGCAATTACAGGTGCAAGTCTTTTTGAGTATGTCTCTATACGTTTTTCACATCTAGAGAGGGACATTTTTGCCCATTCTTCTTTGTAAAATAGCTCAATTTCTGTCAGATTGGATGGAGAGCTGTGAACAGCAATTTCCAAGTCTTACCACAGATTCTCAATTGGATTTAGGTCTGGACTTTGACAAGGCCATTCTAACACATGAATATGCTTTGATCTAAACCATTCCATTGTAGCTCTGGCTGTATGTTTAGTTGTTGTATGTTTGTTGTTGTGCTGGAAGGTGAACCTCCACCCCAGTCGCAAGTCTTTTGCAGACTATAACAAGTTTTCTTCCAAGATTGCCCCGTATCTGGCTCCAACCATCTTCCCATCAACTCCGACCAGCTTCCCTGTTCCTGCTGAAGAAAAGCATCCCCACAACATAATGTTTCCACCACCATGTTTCGAGGTGGTGGGGATGGTGTGTTCAGGGTGATGTGCAATGTTAGTTTTCCGCCACACATAGCATTTTGCTTTTAGGCCAAAAAGTTAAATTTTGTTCTCATCTGAGCAGAGCACCTTCTTCCACATGTTTGCTATGTCCCCCACATTTTTTTTGTGATACGGCACTGCATTGCTTTAACTGACATTGTAACCAAAAAAAGGCAGACAAGTAAAAAAAAACAAAAAAACAATTTGTTTTACTTTCTGCTATTATATATATATATATATATATATATATATATATATATATATATATGTGTGTGTGTGTGTATATATAGCTATGTACTGTATATATATATATATATATATATATATATAAAACACATTTATTCATCAATTTAAGCTGATATACACATTTCTACATATTTTTGGTAAAAAAAATTGGAATAAGCATATATTGACTGGTTTGCACAAAAGTTATCATGACTACAAACTACGGGGTGGATTTAGGGACTTTTTTATTGTTTTTACTGGTAATGGCGGCAATCTGTGATTTGTAGCTGGACTGCGACATTGTGGTGGACAAATCTGACACCAAATAACACTTTTTGGGGACCAGTGACATTATTACATTGATCAGTGCTAAAAAAAATGCACTGATCAATGTTAAAATGACACTGGCAGGGAATTGGGTTAACACTAGGGGGTGATCAAGGGGTTAAGTGTGTTTCCTCAGCGTGTTATAACTGTAGGGGTGGGCTATCAGGAACATGACAGAGATCACTGTTCTCAATCACTGGCAACAGAAGATTTCTGTCATGTCACTAGGCAGAATAGGGAAACACCTTGTTTACATAGGCAGTTCTCTATTCTACCTGTGTACAATGCGATCATAGGGCGCCAGTGGACGTCGAATCTGCAGGACTTGTGAGTACACTCCTGCTATCCTTCTTGCATGTCAGTTCACGCAGGAGAGCCGACCTGCCGCAGTATATTTGCGTGAGTAGGTCGGCAAGTGGTTAAACTTCTCCACAACTTTATCCCTGACCTAGCTGTTGTGTTCCTTGGCCTTTATGATGCTGTTTGTTCACTAAGGTTCTCTACCAACCCTCTTTGAGCTTCACAGAACAGCTGTATTCATAGTGAGATTGCATTACACACAGGTAGACTCTATTTACTAATTATTTGACTTCTGAAGGCAGTTGGCTCCAATGGATTTTAGTTAGAGGCATTTGAGTAAAGGAGGCTAAATTCAAATGAACAAAGTTCTTTTTTAGTGGTAAATACAAATGCATGCCACACTTTTCAGATATTTAGTTGTAAAAAATGTAAAACCAGTTTATCATTTTTCTTCCGCTTCACAATTATGTGCCACTTTGTGTCAGTCTATCAAATAAAATCCCAATAAAACACATTTAGGTTATTGGTTGTAACATTACAAATCGTGGAAAATTTCAACGGGTATGAATACTTTTTCAAGGCACTGTAAATGACAGTGACTGATTCATCAACAGTGAACGTTTGTGAAAGTCATACTGCTTTATAAATAGGGCTCTTAGGGTTTCCTCATGATTACCATTTGCTGTCACTAGGGATGAGCTAATGGTTCAGTTGAAATTTAGGTTTGGGCTGAACTTTTTCCTGGTTAGCCCCTCTTCTACTGGAGCCAAGCATCACAAATAGAAGTTGTGTTTCTACAGCTTCTATATAGGAGAGCTTCAAGCTGTGAATGGTTCCTAAAGAAGCAGAGGGAGCTGGCACCTGCCACTTCCCTAGGAATGGTTGACATTACCAGGACATTGTTTTCCATGCCCATGCCATGACCATGTTTGTTGAATGATGTAACCACCATCCCCGCTCTTTCACCTATACAGCTGAGGAAAGCTCAGGGAGCTGTTATTTAGTGAAGAGTAGCGCCGGGATCCATGTTATGTGCCAGGTCTGTCTGTTTTTTTTTTTTATGTCAGCGAGGATCATGATAAATGATGAATTTACAACAGGGATTTTCACCTTTTTATTAAAGAAGTTGTATAATATTGTACTGTCTTTATTTCCTGATTACACTTTCCTTTATTGTGAGTGGCTGGGGGAACTATGTACCCCATATTCATTCAGATGAGGGGTGGGAGGGTGCACCTTCTTCTTCTTAATTAAAGTGGCTTCAGATTCTGATAATACCCCAGCTCACAAGCCCATAAAAACCATCAGCCAAGGGTTGTGGGGAAGAGACTCTTCTCCTCATCAACATCAGGACAAATGCTTTGCGTGGGGGGAGGGGGGGGGGGATCCTGGTATGGTAGGTATGGTATCGCTTAGGAAGGAGGTCCATCTTTTTCCTGGCCAACCAATCTGCATACTCAGATTAAGGCATGCTATGCATTTTTTTTTTCTGCCTCAGAGTCAAAAATAAATAAAAAATTGCATTCTTGCTGTGGGATGTGTGCTAGGTTTACAAACAAAAAATGATAAAAAAAGAAAAAAATACAAAAAAAAATCGTGGGCCATCAACATTTAATTGCCAGCTTTTATTTAAATGAAAACAGCACACAGATCTCTGTGGGTCTCTATGTTTTTTTTTTTTTTTTAAGAAGAAGCCGACAACGAAATGTTGTTTACCAGCAAATTTAAACACTTTTTCCTTAAATGTCAGTGTAAATCTTTGCAAAAGTGGTGTCATTAAAGTGGTTGTTAAGCCACTATATTATATTTATACCATCCTATCCGTTATATAACGTTGTGGGGCTCATTTACTATAGCCGACCAAATAGTGCTAATTAGCACCCAAATGGAATTCACAATAGAGCTGATGAACAAATACTCTCAAAATCAAATTCACCATAGCTCCTAGACAACAGAGGTCCTTACTCTTGCTAGGGCCTAGAGAATAGCACATGGAAATTATGTTTTGAGTGTGATATGATCGATAATGTTACTGAAATATGTGGTAGATTTTTTTAAAGATAATCTGCTTTTAAAGTGCGTGAAAAAGGGATTTCTACACTGAAATATCTTTAAAGGCATGAGAAGAGATAAATTCCCAGTCCCTCTAGGTTCCAGCGTAACTGAGCATGCTCAGACATGCAAACTATTCTCATTTTAACTCCCATGTTCTTTTTACAGAGAGCTATAGTAAATACCAAAATGAGCGTTGGGTTAAAAAGCATTTTTGGGAGTAAAAATGAGAGTTATGTAGAACAATGTAAGTTTCCACCATTGATTCTAATGGTATGACTGTAACTTCCCCAAATAAACCTTTTTCATGTTGAGATGAATATATCTTTCTCTCAAAGAAATTGTCCTTGCAACAATGTTGCTTCTTCATCATCTATTTTGTTTTTAAGAATGCTAAAATGCTTTCATGTTACTCTCCATCTCACAAAAATCTTTACCCAAACTCACACTGGTGTCTTTACAAACCACAAACAATACCATTGCTGATGCAAATTTAAAATGAGTCACAATTTTGTGTGTTTTTTTTTTTACTATTTCCAAATTATCCTAATTTGAGCCCAAAAAATGTGGTATGTGTACCAATATCAGAAATAAAAATGTCATTCCCAAAAATCAGAGGATAACATCACTATTCTACACTCACACACCAAGAATCACCAAATATCACAGAATAAATCAATTAGAATAACTCCTGAGTAACATAATTCCACCACCTGTATGTCCAAAGAAATGCAGTATATGTGCATTTATGTGTAGCAGGGTGCCACATCTGGCACAACAGTGGCTTACAGGTTATCACTTCTGCCTGGTAGCACTGAGGTTCTGGGTTCAAATTCCAAACATGACACTTCATGTAGAGACATTGTCTGTTCTTTCTATGTTGTTAAACGTAACTCCTGACTCAGGGCCTTCCATAAATTATGTTTAAGTGTAGTAGTTATGTGTAGGAGGGTTCCACCACCATTGAAAATTGTGTCATATGTTTTCCATGGGCCAAGACTCTAATCAGTCAAAAGCCCCATACACACTATCAGTTTTTCTGCTGAGTTTTTCCTTCAGATTTACCAAAACCATATAATATGAGGTCAAACCTTAGGAGTTTCAATGTGTATGCAATCAGGCAGGCCCTTGTACTACATGGTTTTGGTAAACCTGAAGGAAAAACTCAGCAAAAAAACTGATAGTGTGTATGGGGCTTTAACATTTCCTCACCAGCATTAATTGTAGCCTCTTACCAAGCAAAATCCCACAAAATTACAGCTGTTTAGCTCTCAGCATGCTAGCACTAATCAGCCATATCCAGTCTTCAAAACACATGGCATATGCCAGAAACAGGTTGTTCACTGGCTCTCTGGCCTTCCACAGTACATCTGCATTGATTAACATCTTGCACCCCTGGTACTTAGGACTGTTTTACACCACAGAAATTAAGCCTAAACACATTTTGCAGCACAGTGGCTAAAAGGTTAGCACTTCTGCCTAGCAGCACTGAGTTCAAATCGCAATCCTGCTACCTGGCTGTTTCCTTGTTTCCTTTTCACCAGTGCTAACATTTTTGATTGGTTTCACATAATGGAACCCCAAGAAATCACTCTTTAACTAAAGCAAGTGGTGGTTTGCACCAAATCTAGAACTGGGGTGTTTTGGCCCAGCTATGGATGTCTAAGTCTGGTATAATGCTGCACACATATTTTAATGTTGTATGATTATGATGAATGGCAAATGTGCCTTGTCACCAATTTGTGTGAACACCCCTCACAAAGAGGAATCTCCACATGCACAAGAACTTACAAGTTTGATTTGGAGATTTTTGGGATCACTGATGATGGAGACTTGGGCATGTGCGATTTTGAGCTTTACCCTGCACAGATATCAGTGCTGAGGCATTTTTTCATTTGTAAAGAGTGTGTATTCCTAATGAATAGGTGTGAGCACTTGAGGCCTACACGAAGAGACAGAAACAATTATGGCCAATAAACGTTAATTTTTGCTTTTCTATTTTTTGCATGGGCCTCACTGAATATATATTTCTATGGATACACAAATCACAATCCCTTCACCTAGTCTATCATCACAGCGCTCAAATTGCCCCAATTCTAAACCTTAGCTGCCACTTTTCAAAACATATCAAACATATATAGGTGCATTCAAACTAGTTTTAAAACATAAATCAACTAATTGGTTGCACGTAGCGCTATTGCCAGTGTTACCTATCAGCACACACTACCTAAACTCCTAAGTGATCCTGTGTGGATCAATGTGCTATAAATTACAAACAGGAATCACATGAATTGCACAAATCACTATCGCTAAGTGAGTATATTAGTTTACATCTAAATTATAAACAAAGTGACTGGTATAATCAAAAAATTAATATAGTCCATCCACCAAACAATAATGAAATTTCCAGACTCCAAAAGTCCTTCTATAGATGTGTAAGCAAATCTCCAGTGTCCAAATCACTTTTTAAAAGTAACTCCTTCACCACACCATCCGTGTTTGTGATCCCCCCCTTCGTGAAAACACTCACCGGCTGTTAAGCCTTAAGCCCCGTACACACGAGAGGACTTATGTCCGACAGACTTCCGAAGGAGTTCCGTCGGAGTTCTGCCGGAGTTCCGACGGAGTTCTGACGGACTTTTCGGCGGAGCGGACTTGGCCACACACAATCACACTAAACTCCGACGGATTCGAACGTGATGACGTACGACTGGATTCGAATACGGAAGTTCATAGCCAGTAGCCAATAGCTGCCCTAGCGTCGGTTTTAGTCCGTCGGAATAGCATACACACGAGCGGAGTTTTCGAAGGGACCGGGTCCGGCGGAGTTCCGTCGGGAAAATTTGAAGCATGTTCCATATTCTAAAGTCCTTCGGACTTTGGCGAGTCAAAAGTCCGTTGCAGCCCACACACGATCGAATAGTCTGACGGACTCAGTCCGTCGGACTTTGGATGTTGAAAAGTCCGCTCGTGTGTACGCGGCATTACACTCTCGTGCCAGGCTAAAGGAGCTTTCAAAAACCTCTCAAGAGATGGTTCAGACACCGGCACATTCGATTAGATATCCTCCACTTAGGCACTTCAATGTATATGTATATACCTATGAATTACAGATGGAAAGAATGATTGATGTACATGGAAGTGATCCAGGATGTGTGGAGTGAGAGATTTGCCTCACTGAATATAGCCACTGGGCTATACCCCTTCTACTGTCCTGAGGCAGGCTTAATGAATCGTCTGCTCAATTGGACAACTGTCCTTCAGCCTACGGGGTTTGTTTATGGAGAGCTGGCTATTACAGTGAACCCATGTGGACAAAAGATAAGTCCTATGGTGGTTTTGTTGTATGACTTATTTGTGTTTTCTCCTGCACATCTCCTGTCCCCTACTATCCTTTTACCTCTCTTACATATGTCCACCTGTTTGCACTTCAGGCAATCTCTGAATCACCTGGGGAACACCCACTGCTACCCTTAAAAGCAATAACCCCCCCCCCATTCCTGGTAGTCACCCCTCCCTATACAGTATCAGCCCAATTCTTTCCTCCCACCCCCACCATGAGAGTTACCTCATGGAATGTGAACTTAAATCCCCTATCAAGATACTGAAAACTGACATTGCCCTACTCCAGGAAATGCACTTGACATCTCCTGACTTTCACCACATTAAAAAATTATGGGTAGGCACTGTGTTAGGATCTGATGCAGTTGGCTGAAAGGCTGGGGTGCTCATCCTGATACACAAAAACCTTACATGTGAAGTAGTAAAAAAAGACTCCAACAATCAGAGGTGCTTTCTCATTGCCCACATCCATTTGGACGACAGAGATCTTTTGATCTCTAAAGTCTATGCACCCAACAACCCTGGAAAGCAATTTTTTGGAGACCTATCTACCAGACTGCTGAAGTTCCCACATTTCCCCATGTAGTAGGTGGGGACTTTAACTCCACAATTCACATGACAGATGACTGATCCATCCCTAAAAACAACAAAGTAACTCATGTTTCGAAACAAATCCTCTTATGCCGCGTACACACGGGCGGACTGTATGGCCTACTTAGTCCACCGAAACACATTTCAGCGGACAGTCCGCTCGTGTGTGGGCTTCAGCTGACTTTTTCAGCGTGCAGTCCGGCGTACTAAGTATTTCGGATTTTTCAAAATACTGTCCGTCGTACTCGCATTTCGGTGGACAATCCGCCCATGTGTATGCCAGTCCACCGTACTTTTGAAATGAGCGGACTTTTCCCGCCCGGAGAAAAGTCCGCTCATTTCGAGCGGGTATCCAGGTAGGCGGGGCCCGCGAAGGAGACGTCGCTGGCCCCAGCGCCTGGTATGGACTTAAAGGGGAACCCCAACGCCGAAAAAAATCGGCGTGGGGTCCCCCCCAAGTCCACAACAGACCCTTGTCCGAGCACGCTACCCGGCCGGCCAGGAAAGGGGGGCGAGCGAGCGCCCGGCTCCTAAACCGTACCAGGCCGCGTGCCCTCAACATGGGGGGGTGCCTTGGGGAAGGGGGGGCCGTGCGGCCCCCCCACCCCAAAGCACCTTGTCCCCATGTTGATGAGGACAAGGGCCTCTTCCCGACAACCCTGGCCGTTGGTTGTCGGGGTCTGCGGGCGGGGGGCTTATCGGAATCCGGGAGCCCCCTTTAATAAGGGGGCCCCCGGATACCGGCCCCCCACCCTATGTGAATGAGTATGGGGTACAATGTACCCCTACCCATTCACCTGTAAAATAAAAGTACAAAAAAAAACACAACACACGAGATAAAATACTTTATTGCACAGCTCCGGGGGTCTTCCGTCTTCAGGGGTCTTCTCGCCGGACTCCTCCGCTATCTTCTTGTAGCTCTTTTGCTAGCGGAGGAGTCCGGCTTTCTTCCTCGCCGCCGGCCTCTTCTCCCGACTTCGGGGGTCTTGTCCCCCTCTTCGGTTCTTCTGCCGGGCCACCGCGCCTTCTTATAGCTCTTTTACAGGCGGTGGCCCGGTCTTCTGTCGCCGCCGCCGCCGCCTTCCGTTCTTCTTATTAAAGGGGGCTCCCGGATTCCGATAAACCCCCCACCCGCAGACCCTCGACAACCAACGGCCAGGGTTGTCGGGAAGAGGCCCTTGTCCTCATCAACATGGGGACAAGGTGCTTTGGGGTGGCACCCCCCCATGTTGAGGGCACGTGGCCTGGTACGGTTTAGGAGGGGGGCACTCGCTCGCCCCCCTTTCCTGGCCGGCCGGGTAGCGTGCTCGAACAAGGGTCTGTTGTGGACTTGGGGGGGACCCCCACGCCGATTTTTTTTGGCGTTGGGGTTCCCCTTTAAGTCCATACCAGGCGGCGGGGTCAGCGACGTCTCCTTTGCGGGCCCCGCCTACCTGGAGATGCGCTCGAAATGAGCGGACTTTCCTCCGCGTGTGTGGGCGAGTCCGTTCATTTCAAAAGTAGGGTGGATAGTATGGCGGACTTAGTACGCCGTATTAGTCCGCTCAAAAAGTGGTGTGTGTGGTCAAGTCCGTTCATTCGAAAGTATGACGGACTGTCCGTCGGATTGTATGACGGACTAAGTAGGCCATACAGTCCGCCCGTGTGTACGCGGCTTTAGCTTCCACTATGAAATCCCTCCATTTCTTCGATGTGTGGTGTCTCTCCCACCCAGTGGACAGAGAATTCACTTTTTTTTTTTTTTACATTCAAAAGTATTTATTAGAGAATAATAACAGTACAAAAGAAAAGTACAGACACTGAGTTGAATCACAAAAAGATAAAGGCAGAAGGTTACAAGCTTTATGTTAGTGAATACAACTGGTTATATCATGAGGAACAATTGTCTTCTGGCCCAAATCTGTTCAGATGTGCAGACCAGGTTTGATAAAACAGCTTTATGGCTGCACAGATTGTAGCTGACAGTAAACTGCGGGTGAGATCCGTACTTTGTGAGGTCAGGGGAGTTCAGAAAGAAAAGGACAGAGAGAAAGAAGGAAAGTGGAAGTAACAGGAAAGACGGTGGGAGATCCTGTGGACAAAGGTCACTTTATTCAGCATGCAATGTACATCACATAATGGTGGGTCATCCAGCCAGTCAACAGTGATAATGTAGTGTCGCTCAATGAGTATCTAGGTCACAGGACCAATGTTTTGTATTCTTGCGAGAGCCGGTACTCGAACCAGGGAGACCAAGTCTTGTGGTAGCGTTCAATGTTCTCCCCCGTTTGTGCCTTGGTGTCCTCCATTTCACAAATGGAAGAGATTTTGAGCAACCATTCTTTCAAGGAGGGACAGCGAGTGGTCTTCCAATGCAGAGGGATAAGCGATCTGGCGGCATTAACCATATGCCTAGATAAGGAGTTTTTGTACTTCTTCAAAGAGAAGTTGGAAATATGGAACAGACAACACGCTCCATCTAAGGTAAGCCTGGTCTCCGTGATTCGACGCACCAACCTAATCACGTCATTCCAATATGGTCTTATTTGTTCACACGTCCACCAAATATGTAACATAGTACCCTTATCCTTGTGACCGTGCCAACATAAGTCACTCGACAAAGGATACCATTTGTGAATTTTTGCAGGTGTGGCATACCAGCGGGTAAGTACCTTGTATGCTGTCTCTTGCAGCCTTGTACTGATGGAGCATTTATGGGCCAGTGAGCAAGCCCTTTCCCATTGGGCATTTGTGATGTCTATGTTCAGGTCCTCCGACCATCTCTCTCTAAACCAATCGCTCGTCACAGCTTTTAGGTGTTGCAACCACTCATAGGCTGTAGAGGTAGTTTTTAGCACCCTGTCCCCTTTGAGGCACACCGACTCCAACTCCGTGAGGTCTCTGGTAAAGAGGTGTTTGCTAGGCAGTCTGTTAACAAATGAACGTATTTGGAAGTATGTCCACAGGGGCAAGTCGGGTATGTCGTTGTCAGTCTTCAGGTCAGTGAAGTCTTTCATTGATCCCTTATTGAAGCAATGAAGTGCAAGGAGTGGGAGTTGTTTGTTACTGGGTCGTAGCAATTGGTTCCCCAGTCCTGGGGTAAAGTTGGGATTATTTTGTAGGGGCATGAGTGGACCCATGGGTGTGGTGAGCCTGTCCTGCTTAGATAGCAGTTGGAAAATGCCCAGTGTTGTCCCTATTAAGGGGTGTTTTTTTAGTTGTGAAGGGTACGCAGATTTCAAAATCCAGGGGGAAAAAAGTAGAGGTATCGGAGCAGAGTCCCTTTCCAATACCACCCAGTCTTTCATATCAGCATGACAGTGCCAATCTATAATGCGTGCGATATGGGAGGCATGATAGTAGTTCCTGAAATTTGGCACCTCTAACCCTCCCAGGTTTTTGGGCCTCATTAACAGGGAGAACTTAATGCGAGGCGTTTTATGTGCCCATAAAAATTTCAGCAGTATGGCCTGAATGGACCTAAAGAAACTTTGGGGAATTTTGACAGGTAGGGCGCGAATTAGATATAGGACCTTAGGCAGGATATTCATTTTACAGATTGCTGCCCTGCCAAACCATGAGAAGAGCCTGGCATGCCAGTGTTGCAGGTCCTTTTCTATAGACCGGAGGAGGAGCACATAGAGTAAAAATAGAGTCTACCTTGGGGGTCAGCCATACCCCCAAATATTTGATGGCATGCGTGACCCACCTAAAAGAGCTATTCTCCATTATATGCTTCAATTTTGTGGCCGGCAATGAGATGTTCATCGCTTCCGACTTGGAGTAATTTATTTTAAGGTTAGAAATGTAGCCGTATGTCGTGAACTCCTTTAAAAGGGATGGCACCATTATGTGTGGCTCGGTTACAAAAAATAGGAGGTCGTCGGCGTAAGCGGCCACCTTGAACTCCCTCCCCTCGACCCCAAACCCCTCACCGAATTGTTGGCCATGATCTTTCTAATGAAGGGTTCAAGCGTAATGATAAATAGTAAGGGGGATAGGGGGCAGCCCTGTCTAGTGCCATTATTTATGCTTACCCTACTAGACAATGTGCCGTTTATCTTGAGTCTGGCCGAGGGGCTTTGGCACAGGGATGCTATCAGATTTAACATGCCAGGCCCCAGTCCTATATGTCTGCAAGTCTCAAACATGTAATCCCAGGCTACTGTATCGAAGGCCTTCTCCGCGTCTGTTGACAGGAGAAGGCCCTTGATTTTTTGCTCATGGGCAGCATGTATCAGGTCCAAGGCCTTAGTGACATTGTCTCTGGCCTCTCTTCCAGGCATAAAACCCACCTGGCTTGGGCCAATCAGCTTAGAGATAAGGGGTGACAATCTTGCAGCCACAATCTTTGCCAGTATTTTGATATCTAAATTTAACAGCGAGATTGGCCTATAACTGGTGCAATTTACCAGGTCTTTGTCCGGTTTTGGGATAACTGCAATGTATGCAGACAAAAAGTCAGGGGGGACCCTCCCTCCCCCCGTTAAGGAGTTCAAAGCGGCATGGAGGTGTGGGGTCAGGGTGTCCTGAAATGTCTTGTAGTATATGGCTGTGTATCCACCCGGGCCCGGACTTTTGCTCATTTTAAGTTCCTTGATAGCTAATCTGATTTCTGCTTGGTTTATGGGGGCGTCAAGAGCATTAGAGTCCTCTTGTGTAAGTGAAGGGAGGCCTGAGTCCTGCAGATATTCCCGTATCGCTTGTAGTCTATCGCTCCCTATGTCAGGGGGTTTATGCTGAACATAAAAGTTAGTCCCCAGAGAGCGCCGCCGGCAAGGGTGCAGGCAGGGCAGGCGGGCAAAACTACCCCCCCACCACCACACCCCCCCCGGTCAGCGCCCCCCCCCCCCCGGTCGGGTACCCTGAGAACTACCCCCCACCCCATCCCAGACCAACTCAGGCCCGTAGTGATTTAAGCATTAAAGACGTTCCTGGGGTCAAGTGGAGCCAGTTCAATAATCCGCCTCGAGGCCAACAGCGACCCGAGGCGGACCACTTCAGCAACCCGGGCCCACCCACAGTCCAACAGGCGATGGCCCAACTCCTCAATCTGAGTCCATATTGCTGGGAGGCATAAGAGCCTGGTCTATGGGGGCCAGGTATATGACTAAAAATCGCGGGGGGTCAGGTTGTTGAGTCATCACCTCAGTCCAGCCTGGTGAAAAGCGTAGGTTGCTGGATTCTAGGGTCACTATAGAATGTCTACAGCAACGCTGATGTTGCAGATGTTATAGAAATTTGTTTGCCCAGGAAATATGTGGTGAGGGCGGACCACAGAAACCAGGAATGCGTTCACAAGGATCCAACACGACAGCCTCTAGTCTTCTGGCTGGGACCTTGAGGAGTGTGCTCTTCCACGTGGTGTGCCTACACCGGGACCCTCCTGCCAGGCCTGGCGTTGTTTTTTGGCGTGGCGCTTGTCGGGTGTCGACACGGGGGAATGGGGTGGACTCCTCTCCCTGGGCGGTAGTGCATACTTCTGGTACCATTCTGGTAAATCCACAGGGTCTAGGTGCAAGGCGTTGCAAAATTCTGGAAGATCATTCAGTGTGCGGAGCGTGTATTGCTTGCCATTGTGGGATACCAGGAGGGCAAAGGGGAATCGCCAGGTATAACGGAGGTCCCTCGCCCGGAGTACATCTAATAAAGGGCGCAGGGATCTGCGATTCTTAAGTGTTATCTGCGAGAGATCTTGGAAAAGCTTTATGTTCTCACCGTTGAACACAATCTGGTTATTTCTACGTGCTTTAAACATAATTTCTTCCTTCAGGGAGAAGTTCTTTAGGCAGCAGATTATGTCACGGGGAGGCAAAGTATCAGGGCCTCTAGTTAGGAGAGCCCTGTGAGGCCGAACAAAGTCAATGGCGGATTCCTCCGGTCTCTCTAGTACACTATTGAAGACCCTCTGGAGGGCTGGCATTATCTGTTTGGTGGTCACCGACTCCGGAACTCCTCTGACTCTAATATTGTTCCTCCTCCCCCTATTGTCAAGATCCTCCATATGCCTGTTTAACTCAATAAAGTGCTGAGCATGTGTGAAGGTGACACTGTCCAACCTGAGTATTGCTTTTTCTCTAAGCTTCCCTTTTTTTCCGCTGTAGCCATCTTTTCAGTGAGCACCAGCAGGTTGGTTTTCAAATCTGTGATGGCCGCCGAAAATGATGCCTTGATGTCAGCTGCAAAGCCTGACATGTCTGCATATGTGAGGGGATGGTCGGGTCATGCTGATCTCCTACCATTATCCTCTGTAGCAGATTCAGAGTCCTCACTGAGATCTCCGTCTGTGTGGACCGGCGCCATCTTGCCTCTCTCCGGGGCCCGCTGTGCCATCGCTTGTTTCTGGAATATGTCGGAGATATTCCTGCTTGCGGATCGGCGGGATCATGTGTGCTGTGAGCCGCGGAACTGCTTGTTCATCCTCGTAGGGTGCTTGGCAGAGAGGTGCTTAGGGCTTCAGGCTACGCGGAGCTCCTCGTTTAGGCCGCCATCTCCGTCGCGCACCAAGCCACGCCCCTGGAATACAATGAGAGAATTCACTTTTTATTCCACACCCCACAAAGTTTTTACCAGAATTTACTACCTTTTCTGCAATGATCACATAATCCCAACGATCGCAGAGACAGAAATCCACAAAGCCATTTCAGACCATGCCTCAACCTCTATCACACATGACTTAGCAGACTCCAAATCAAACCTTCGCCTATGGAGTTTCCCATTATACTTGTACAACAATGCCGATTTGACAACAACCGATTTCCAGTCATACATGGACCTGGCATGGAAAGAGTTTGCTACTGCTAATTCTCCTCATGCAGACAACCTTAACCTCTATTGGGAACCAGGGAAGGCCTACGTTTATGATTGGATCAAATCTTAAGCAGTTCCCTATAAGAAAAAGACCCTATCTAGCTATAAGACAGGAAGCTCCCTTCTTAGAGAGGCTCAACAATCTCTCTCTGCTCAAAACTCCCCTGAAAACAGAGAGGTGTGGCAAAAAGCAAAAAACTAATTTGGCATGTGGACAGATGTCCTAGAACTGACCATAGCACACACAGATGCCACTCTATACATATACATTAACAGAGCAGGAAAGCTTCTTGCGAGACTCTGTAAAGGTGCTCACAATCCCACACACATTACTGCCTTGTGGGACATGTCAGGGTCAATATAAAAAACACCTCATGAGGTCAATAAGGTCATGCAAAAAAATTGTACTCTTCCTTATATGCTCCAGACCCCATCGAAAGTGACACTGCTCGGAAATTCCTTGAAAAGCTGGACCTACCGACAGTTACCCCCTCCCAACTCAAGTTCCTAAATGAGCCCATTTCTAGCTCAGAACTTATCTCTACTATCCATCAGTAGGCCCTAGTATAGCCCCAGGTCCTGAAGGATTCACAGGAGAGTTCTACTAGACTCTCCAAGAGACAATTGAATCCACCCTATTCCGTGTCTATAATGGCATCTGGTTGGGTGGTTCATACCTTCCTACAGTAAACCAAGCCATTATTAAATTACTGTCAAAGAAAGGAAAAGACCCCCTTGAACTGGGCTCCTACATGCCTATTTCACTATTAAATCTAGATGTCAAGATCCTCTAAAAAATTGTAGCCTCCAAACTTGCAAATATCATCCCCATGTTAATACACCCGGCCCAGTCAGGCTTTGTAAAAGGGAGAACAGTTACCTTAAATATCCATAAGGTGTTAATAGTCTTAGAATGGAAAGGAATTTTGCGATCATCACTCTGGATGTGGAAAAGGCCTTTGACAGTGTCAACGTTGATTGGCTCTTGTTGGTCTTGACCAAAAGGGGTTTTACAGGCTCTTTCAACCATCTTGTCAAGTCCATGTACACTTCTTCTGTGGCCAGACTGGTGATGGCAGCTCTCCTCAACAACGAATTGCGCCTATACAAAGCCAAGAGACAAGGGTGCCCCCTATCACTCTTGCTCTTCAACCTGGCAGTAGAACCTCTTTCTAGGTATCTAAACAACCATGGCCCTCTACACAAAATTCATATAGGTGAACACGGGCCCTTTTCATAGAGGATGTACTAATTTTTTTTTTTTTTTCTGCCAATCCCTCCCTCGATACGATTACAATTAAGAAATCCTTCAGGCCTCCACATCAACTACAATAAGAGCAAAATCCATCCCTTAGGCTCCTTTGCAAATCCCTTTTGGGAATCACGCTCACCTTTCACTATAGCTCACATAACATACTTAGAGATTAGGATAGGGGTATCTCCTTTTTCCTTGTATACCTTAAACTATCCTCCTTTGATTACCAAAATCACTCAAGAATTGGAAAACTGGATGGATCTGCCTCTTTCGCTTCTGGGAAGATGTCATCTTTTCAAATTGGTCAGCTTCGCCCAACTTCTCTACCCACTTCAAACTATTCATTTACTACTAAAACATAAAGATATACAGCAATTGAATGAAGACATTTCCAAATTTCTTTGGCGAATGAAAAGACTATGCATAACTCTAAACTACATCTTCCTAGAGGCAAAGGGGGCATTAGTCTCTCAAATATTAGAGATTACAATCTAGCCTTCCTACTGAGAATAGGCCTAGACTGGACTATGAAGGCTTCCTACCACTCAATCTTCTCCTTCTATTCATTGGTGGCCCTAATGAACTACAAATGGAGACTAAAACACAACCATCTTCTTCTCTTCTTCGTGATACAGACAGAGCATGTAGTCAAGTTTGCAAGAGCTTAAACGTCTCCCACCTCCATTTCCAGACAGCTACCAATTCAAGGAAACCCCAGTTTCCCTCAGGGGTTGGAACACCAAATATACTCCCTATGGCAACGAAATGGCCTTACTATGTTTGCCTCCCCCTGTGACATGGAGTATTCATATACTATTGGATTCCACAAGGTTGTCTTAATATTTTATCAATAATGATACTTGGATGGTTTTAGATTGCCCTCGTTTTTCTTATGATGTTTATTGCTTTAACCACTTGCCGACTGCCACACACATATATGTCAGCAGAATGGCACAGGCAGGCAAATGGGCGTACCTGCATGTTCCTTTGAATTTGCCACCTATCGGGCACATTCGCGCACCCATCGCGTGCTGTGGGAGTGTGCCCGCGGGTCCCGTGAACTTGATGTTCATCTGTGGCCTGCGATTGCAGTTAGGAGAGGCAGAACGGGGAGATGTAAACAAGGCATTTCCCTGTTCTGCCTAGCAACATGACAGGGATCTACTGCTCCCTGTCATTGAGAGCAGTGATCTCTGTCACGCTGTAATGAACCCATCCCCACCCCCAGTTGGAATAACTCCCTAGGACACTCTTAACCTCTTGATCGCCCCCTAGTGTAAAACCCCTTCCCTGCCAGTGTCATTTATAGAGTAATCAGTGGTTATTTGTAGCTCTGATCGCTGTATAAATGAAAATGTTCCCAAAATAGTGTCAAAAGTGTCCGATCTCTCCGCCATAATGTCGATAACGATAAAAATTGCACATTGTTGCCATTACTAGTAAAAAAAAAAAAATTATAATAGAAATGTCATAAATCTTTCCCCTATTTTGTAGAAGCTGTAACTTTTGTGCAAACCAATTAATATACACTTATTGTGATTTTATTTTAACAAAAATATGTAGAAGAATACATATCGGCCTAAACTGTGGAAGAAATTAGTTTTTTTAAATATTTTTTTGTGGATATTGATTATAGCAAAAAGTAAAACATATTACTTTTTTTTCAAAATTGTCGCTTTTTTTGTTTATAGCACAAAAAATAAAAACTGCAGAGGTGATCAAATACCATCAAAAGAAAGCTCTTTTTATGGGAAAAAAAAGGATGTTGATGTTGTGTGGGTACAACGTTGCGCGATGTCGCAATAGTCAGCTAAAGAGATGCAGTACAGAATCGTAAAAAAATGCTCTGATCAGGAAGGGGTAAATCCTTCTGTGGCTGAAGTGGTTTATGTAGCATTTGTGAATATTGAATATCCATTGCTGCATTTTTATTTAGCACACCATTTTTTACATCTCTGCTTTTTGCACTTGTTCACCCTTGCACCACCCAAAACCCTTCTCCGAAACTGCTCATTCCTGGACCCCCTTCAACTCCTTTCCAACACTGACAAACTCTACATTCTCTGCAACCCTATTCCCCTACTACGCACTTCTGTTCCCTATGCAAAGGCAACGTCCTTCCAAAACTGCTCCCATGTGCTCCACCTGTAACTCTTTTCCAACACTGCTCACCTTTGTACCTACTTTTTGCACACTGTTTAGCCCTGCATCTCATTTTCCAGCACTAGTAACCAATGCAATCTCTGCAGTTCTCTTCCAACATGGGTCACCCCTGAGCCCCTCCATCCCACTTCCAGAACTTCTAATCAAGCACTGCTCTCCTCTTCATGCACCGCTTCCAAAACCGCTCACTTTTGCACATCTGCACCCTCTTCTAGTGCTGCTCATTTCTACACATCCTGAAACCCTCCTCCAACATTGCTCACTCCTTCTCCCTCCACAGCCCTCTTCCAGCACGGTTTATTACCAAAAAAATCTATTAAAAACATTACTTATCAATCTACAAATCAGAAGGTATAATGGCAAGAATCCACTAGAGAATGTCAGTCAACATGTTTTGTCCACGGGCAGGACATAAGATTTCTTCATAGAATAAAAATCCCATATACTGGTGAATTTCATGCAGACATATAAAGGTGGCAGGGAAACAGCATCATGAACTCCAGGATTGCGGGGGGGGGGGGGGGTATTGTTTTTATGAATGGAGGACAGGACACGCACATGTTGCTTATTCCTCTATTTCAGGGCCAAAATTTCTTCATTCTTCAACTCACTGACCCTCCTCTTAAAGCCTTTTGGTTGCAGGATTTTCTGGGAAGCCCTTACTAGTTGTTTGTGCTGTACCGCATGATAACGTTTTCTGGAGGTAAAGGTGGTGGAAAAGGGCGAGGCTTGTGTAAATGTTGTCCACATAGAGGAATAATGGCAATGCAATTTTTCCACACAATTTTTCCACTGCTCCCCATATATATATATATACATATATATATATAATATGTTGGGCAGTAAGGATGAGCCGAACACCCCCCTGTTCGGTTCGTACCAGAACCTGTGAACAGACCTAAACTTCGTGTGAACTTTAGAACCCTATTAAAGTCTATGGGACTCGATCAAAATCGTTCAAAAACGTTCAAAATCGAAAGTGCTAATTTTAAAGGCTAATATGCAAGTTATTGTCCTAAAAAGTGTTTGAGGATCTGGGTCCTGCCCCAGGGGACATGGATCAATGCAAAAAAAGTTTTAAAAACGGCTGTTTTTTCAGGAGCAGTGATTTTAGTAATAATTAAAGTGAAACAATAAAAGTGTAATATTCATTTACATTTCGTACCTGGGGGGGTGTCTATAGTATGCATGTGAAGGGGTGCATGTTTTCCATGCTTAGAACTGTCCCTGAACAAAGTGTAATTTCTGCAGGAAAAAAAGTCTTTTAAAATCACTTGCGGCTACAATGAATTGTCGGCCCCCGTAATACAGAGAACACTCAATAAGTGTTCTCTGTATTACGGAGCCAACAATTCATTCATTGATAAATAAAAAAAAGAAAAAAGCGTGGGGTTCCCCTGAATTCAATTACCAGGCCCTTCAGGTCTGGTATGGATATTAAGGGGAACCCCGCATCAAATTAAAAAAAAATTGACGTGGGGGTCCCCCTAAAAATCCATACCAGACCCTTTATCCGAGCACGCAACCTGGCCGGCCGCAGGAAAAGAGGGGGGCGAAAGAGCACCCCCCCGAACCGTACCAGGCCACATGCCCTCAACATTGGGAGGATACTTTGGGGGTCTGTGACCCCTCAAAGCACCATGTCCCCATGTTGATGGGGACAAGGGCCTCATCCCCACAACCCTGGCCGGTGGATGTGGGGGTCTGTGGGCGGGGGGGGCTTATCAGAATCTGGAAGCCCCGTTTAACAAGGGGACCCCAGATGCCGGCCCCCATCTGTTTGAAATGGTAAGGGGGTACAAAAGTACCCCTACCATTTCACAAAGAAAGTGTAAAAAATGGTTAAATAAGACAAACACACTTTTGAAAAATTCCTTTATTAAAAAAAATGTTTTTTTTTTAAAGATTCCAGCGGTGGTAATCCACTCTTGCTATCCAGCGACGGATGATCATCTCTCTGGGGTCATCTATGCACCCCTCTCTGGGGTCCCCTATGCACCCCTTCACAGGCATACTATAGACACCCCCCAGGTATGAAATTTAAAGGAATATTACACTTTTATTGTTTCACTTTAATCATTATTAAAATCACTGCTCCTGAAAAAACTTCAGTTTTTAAATCTTTTTTTTGCATTGATCCATGTCCCCTGGGACAGGACCCAGGTCCC
Organism: Lithobates pipiens; assembly: GCF_037356315.1. Lineage (NCBI taxonomy): Eukaryota > Metazoa > Chordata > Amphibia > Anura > Ranidae > Lithobates > Lithobates pipiens. The sequence goes on along the minus strand of NW_027507790.1, from coordinate 271,926,788 downwards.
CAAACACTTTTTAGGACAGTAACTTGCATATTAGCCTTTAAAATTAGCACTTTAGATTTCTCCCATAGACTTGTACAGGGTGTTCCGGCTTTTCAAATTTGCCGCGAACAGCCCAAATTGTTCACTGTTCGCTGAACAGGCAATGTTCGACTCGAACATGAGTTCAACTCGAACTCGAAGCTCATCCCTATTGGGCAGTCAGGGGGCTCCAGCTAACTATCTTTCCCTTCATAAACATTGTAGGCATAAATATACTCTTTGGCTCCCTCATTGAGTTTGTATAGCTTCACCCCATATCTGGCCCTTTTGCTGAGAACGTATTGTTTGATTCCCGGCCTACTGTTAAAATGAATGAGGGACTCACCAATGTAAATATACTTCTCATAAGTATTTAACTGAGCAAATTTCTGGGAAAAAACCAATAATAAGTGGGTATATATTGTTAAGTTTATCATAACCCTGATGATATCTGGGAAAGCACAGTGTATTCTCACTAAAATGGAGGAAGCTCACGATCATATCAAAGTGTATCCTTGACATAACAGATGAATATGGTGACATATGATGAATGAGGTTTGTGGATGAATAGATGTGTACTTCATGTTTTTGTAAGTCTCATGTTAAGTGTGAGGATCAAAAATATTTTGACTTCATCCCCTATGATAGGTCTCAACTCAAATGTATGGGCATAATATGATTATTCATAATGTATTTCTGGCCAAAAATATTGCTCTGGTCCAAAATTAAATGGAATAAATCATTGGTGAAAAAAATAAAGAAACTAATTAAAATGTTTGGTGTTGGCCTAAATGCCTGGCTATGCAGTAAAATAAGGGGATAATAGCTGATGCAAGGCCACAAGGAAGCCATAACAGGTTTGTAGGACGCTCTGGGAGACTTGTATGGGCTCTGATTCTTGGTGGATGATGTGGCACCCCACTACTAGGACTATGGCTTTCATCCAGAGGTACTGCATTGCTGGTGGTCGCCATTTCACCAGGATGATGTACAGCGCTGCTGTTGGTTGCCGCTCTTCAGAAAGCCTCATATTCTGAATCCAAATCCGACAGTGAGAGCTCCCGGCTGCTTTCATCTGTCAGGCCGCGTACACACGCGCGGACTGTTGGCCCAACCTTGTCCGCTGAACAGTGTTTGGGCGGACAGTCCGCTCGTGTGTGGGCTTTCAGCGGACAGTTTCAGCGGACAGTTGGACGGACAAGGTTTTACGGAAATTCCGAAAAACTGTCCGCTGAAACCTTGTTTCAACGAACAGTCCGCCCGTGTGTAGGCTTGTTCGTCAAACTAAGTTCCGCGCATGCTCAGAAAGGATTTTCAAGCCGAAAGTTATAATGCAGTGTATAGGACGTCGTATTTTGCGTCCCGTCGTACGTGCCGTTCACGTCATCGTGCACGGTTTCAGCAAACTGTTCGTTCGTCGTGTGTGGCCATGTCCGTCCATGCTAAGTTTGAGCGGACTGTTCGCTCAAACTGTTGGACGGACAAAGTTGGGCCAACAGTCCGCGCGTGTGTACGCGGCCTCATTGTCAGAAACTGGAAGGTGAGTGAACAATAATTGAAGCTCTAATATATCTCTTGTTGGAGCAAGTACATCAATGGCCTAAATGGATCAAATGACCAGAGATGTGGGGAAAGGCACAAATCCTTATTGCTGGTGGTGGTCCATTAGTCCTAGGTTGTAACACACTTGGTAAGCAGCCTGATATAGAGCAGAAGAGACTCTGGGGCTGATTTACAAACGGTTTGCGCCATGAGTCGCCATGAGTCACAGCGCACGCTGATGCGCAGCGGGCATTTTCGTATTCACAAAGCATGTGCGCCAGTAACACAGCGCAATTCCCCATTTACTATTATATTGCTGGCGCATGGGAGGCGGCGAGACATGGCGCACGCATGCTTCAACTCAGAATTGAAAGAAGGTGGAAGTGCTAATATTATGGAGGTGATGTGGGTGATATGAGGAAGTATAGTTATAACTGTCCAAGTAACAAATATGTCCAAAATAGAATGGAAAAGTAATTTTCTGTGAACAAGCCTGCTGCTCCTGCAAATACACTTGAAACTGTGCAAGGTCAATTTATGCACTGTGCATGCGCAAGCAGCATTTGCACACATTCAAGTGCTTTGGTTCACTGCGCCAGCAAAATTTTAGTAAAAGTCAAGCCGCGTAGATGCATTTGCATAAGTTGAAAAGGCGTACCTGTCACGTATCTGGTGTGACCAGAGCTGTGTGGACAGCAACAGAGGAACAAACGCAGATAAGGTGAAAATATATAATTTATCAAGATAAGTGACTAAATGCAACCGCCTCCAATATACTATAATGTGCAACCAAACAACCACCAACAGAAACCCACAAATAGTAACAGACAAATATATAGCAGAATCATAAACAGGGCCAGGCCAGGGTCGACAACGGGGGGCCAGCAGGTCGGGAAGGAAGACAAACAGGACAAGGAGAGGATGGATGGGTCACAGGAGGGACGGATCAGATACAAGGCTCAGAGTCCAGGGTTCAGGAAACAGACAGGTACAGGTTCAGGTTCAGAGCTACACAGGTTCGGGTTTGGGTCTTCACGGGTTCAGGGTCAGGGTCAGGGTCAAGCCACAAGGAAGATACCAAGGCAAGGCATCAGTGTGTCTGTCGGGTACTTATACACACCTCCTGCAATTACTCAGGTGACACCTAATTGCAGGAGATGATGTCGGCCCCACACTGTCAGGAACCACCCGCTGGTGGACGCCAGTACTGCAGCCCAAGGCTCATATAATACTATTAACAGGGGAAGGCTCCCCAGGCAATTCTAGACTGCCAGGAGACACCTGCTGGTGGACCACATTATTGCACGCCAAATGTCAGACTATCATCAGCGGGTGAAACCTTTCCTAACAGTACCTCTCAACTTTCCTTTTTTTTTTTTTTACGCTGGTTCACTTTTATGTTTTTTTTAAGGCTATTTTCACACGGGCATATAAAAACACGGGTCCCTAAAGAGGAGTGACCAAAAGAAAAGTGAGGCTCATTGAGGGACAATACACCACACTCTCAAAACAAACCTTAATTTATTGAAAAGTTAATAAATTTAATATAATTTATACAATACACCTAAAGTTAACTAAGACATGCTAAAGGTCTAATCAAGAGCCACCATTTAAATGACTACAGTATATAAACTGCTATTGACCAAATAACGTTAATCGATCCCAACAGGTACAGACGAGAAGGAAACATAACAAAACAAAAATATTACAGCGCACACATGTAAAACTAACATTTACCTCCAGCAAGGCTTTTTAAAAACACCTAGACATTTTCAAAAAACATTATCAAAAAATATGGGGATTTGGTCACACCATATTGCTATACGGTGCTTAAGCCCACTTACTGCGACAAAGTACCCCATGATTAGTGAGTCCTACACTATCCATAGACTAGGAGATCCTGGGAGCTATACTCCTCTATATGGGAGAACATGAGGTCTCCACCATGACACAGGTGGTCACTCACTCCACATGTTGCTGCCTGGAAGGCCCAGGTTGGGCATTGGAAGCCTCAGTTGGGGGGGGGGGGGGGGGGGGCCTTGGTGAAGATTGGAGAGTGCTGGCCTGGGTTCAGTCTGGCCTGCCAGAAAATTCAGTCTGTCATAGTACCACAGCCTGGCTAAATAAATGTCATCTGCTGCAGCTGCTGCAGCACAATATACATCTGAAGCTACCCGTTATTACTGGTGTTCTGTAATGCAGGCATCTGCAGCAGTTAAAGTGGGTGTTGTGTGCCTCCAGCACAGTATACACCTGAAGCTACCCCTTATTTCTGATGTTGTTCTGTTTCTGTAACACAGGCAGGCAGCTATAGTAATTAAAGTCAGTGTACTGTGTCATCTGCTCAGTGTGCACCTAAAGCTACCCCAATTGCTGGTTTTCCCATCTCCCTGCAGGCCATGACAATGTCTAGAAGGCCAACAAGGAGAGGCAGACAGTCACGAGCCAATAAAAGAGGGCAAGCAGGCTCTGTGTTTAGAGATAACAGTGCTGGTCGTGGACGCAGTGCATCGTCATCAGAACGTGGCCATGGGACACGCTTGTCCTTATTTTCAGCAGCTGGACGCAATGAGCTGCATCATGCCGAAGACTTGGTAGAGTGGATGACCAAGCCCTCCTCATCCTCTCTCACCCAGGCTCAGGGTACTAGCAAAGCAGTTGCCAACACGTCCTCTTCCCTTGTCTCAATGTCATCAGTGACTCGTTCCCTAGATCCACCATGTCCTCCTGAGGAGTCCCCCAAACTGTTTGACCACAGTGTTGGGTACATGCTCCAGGAGCATGCCCAGCGTTTTGAAGGCTCTGATGATGATACCCAGCTAGAGGAAGGCAGTAGCATGAGCGCAGAGAGAGGGGATGCTCAAGAAGGACAGCAATCTGGCAGACATGTTCCATCAGCTGCAGCATACTGGCAGGTTTGCTACATTAATGAAGAGGGAGGGGATGATGAGGTCACTGACTCCACGTGGGTGCCTGATAGGAGAGAGGAGGAGGAGGAGGCACATCTCCAAAGAGGCAGAATTCCCTCCGGGGGCCAGCTTAGGAGCAGCACACCAACTGAATCATACCGCAGAGCTCCGCCTGTGCAGGGCACTGCCTCTGTGCGTTACTTTAAAAGTTCTTTGGTGTTGGCCCTTTTTGAGACGAGTGCATCAGATCACACCACTGCTATCTGCATCATATGTCTCAAGCGTATCTTTTGAGGCCAAAACATCAGCCGCTTGAGCACCACATGCTTGAGCAGACATATGTTTACCTGCCATGCAGCTCGTTGGCAAGCGTACCTTAAAGACCCACACCAAAGAACAAAGCGCACCTCTCCTTGCTCCTCATCAGCTGGAATCTCAAACCCCACTAGACCTTCAGTCCTCTCTGAAACCTGCACTGAGAGGAATGAAGGTGTAGAATTAGGTGTGTCACAGCCAAGTACTTGCGGGCACTCTGCTAGCAGTACACCGACATCCAATTGTACCAGGCAAATTTCCCTGCCCCAGCTGCTGGACCGTCGAAAGATGTTCACTCCCAGCCATCCACATGCCCAGTGGTTGAATGCTAGCTTGGATAAATTGCTAGAACTTCTGCTGCTGCCTTTTCAATTGGTAGACTCGACCCCCTTCCGTGAGTATTTGCAATGTGTGGTTCTTCAGTGGCAGGTCCCCAAATGCCACTTTTTCTCATGGAAGGCAATTCTGTCTCTCTACCAGCATGTGGAAGGCAATGCCCATGCCTCGCTGGACAGAGCGGTCAGGGGTAAGGTGCATATTCTCCTCCTCCCCCTCCTCTTCTTCTTCCTCCATGGCCTCTCCCAGTGCTTTGTCCTTGGAACCAGCGGTGCTCCGTAGGCGTTCAAGGGGCTACGCAAGTACGCAGGCAAAAAGATGCCATGCCATGCTTGCGCTGGTTTGTTTGGGGGACAGGAGCCACACTGGGCGGATGTTTTGTCAGCTCTGCAGGGGCAAGCCGAGAGGTGGTTGACGCCACGCCAGCTTAAGCCAGGAATGGTGGTTTGCGACAATGGCACCAACCTCCTCTCCGCCCTCCGACAAGGACAACTGACCCATGTGCCCTGTGTGGCTCACGTCCTTAACCTGGTGGTGCAGTGGTTCTTGGGCAGGTACCCGGGCTTACAGGATGTCCTGAAGCAGGCCAGGAAAGTCTGTGTGCATTTCTACCGATCATTTAATGCCTGTGCTCGGCTGGCTGAGCTCCAAAAGGAGTTGAACCTGCCCAAGAACCGCCTTATATGTGACATGCCCACCAGGTGGAACTCAACGTTGACCATGTTGCAGTGGCTGCACACGTAGCAGAGGGCCATCAATGAGTACCTGTGCGACTACGGCACCAGGACAGGGTCAGGGAAGCTTGTTTTTTTTCACCACGCCAGTGGGGCATGATCAGGGATGCACTGTCCTGTCACCATTTGAGGAGGCCAAGAGGATGGTGAGCAGTGACAGTGCATGCATCAGTGACACTGTACCTCTTGTCCACCTGTTGGCACATACGCTGCGTGGAATAATGAACAGGGCACTTGATGCAGAACAGAGGCAGGAAGAGGAGGACTTCCTTGCCTTTCAAGGCCCCCTTTATCCAGACAGTGTTCCTGCTGTCCCACCCATCACACAGGAAAAGCAGGAGGCTTGTGTCAGCATGGAGGTGGAGCCTGGCACTCAGCATCAGAAGCAGTCTTTTAAGGATGATTTACAGTTCCAAGAAACCTGTGGACTTGTATGTGGCCGGAAGGAGGTGGCTGCGGATCATGTTGTCCTTAGTGACCCAGAGGACTCTGGACCGAATGCCTCAGCTAACCTACGCTGCATGGCCTCCCTGATCCTGCAAAGCCTGCGGAAGGATCCTCGTACTCTTCGGATCAAAGAGAGGGACCATTACTAGCTGGCCTTGATCCACGGTACAAGGGTAAGGTTGCGGACCTTATCTTGCCATCACAGAGGGAGCAGAGGATGAGACATCTCCGGGAGGCATTGCAGAAAGGTCTGTGCAATGCATTCCCAGAGACTGGGAGGTTACAAACTCCTGGTCCTGGACAACGTGTTGCTAAGGCTTCCATCAGTCACAGAAGGAGCGGTGGAGAAGGTGGCCATCTGACCAATGCGTTCAGACAATTTTTTAGTCCACAGTCCCAAGGTATGATCGGTTCCAGCACCCATCGCCAGTGTCTGATTTACATGGTGCAGGAATACCTAGGGGCAAGGTCATACTTTCCCACTGAAAATCATTTGGCTTACTGGGTCTTGAGGACGGATCACTGGCCAGAGCTTGCACAGTATGCAATTGAGCTACTGGCCTGTCCTGCATTCAGCGTTCTTTCAGAATGCACCTTCAGTGCTGCTGGCGGCTTTGTAACCCGATCACAGGGTGCTCCTGTCCACGACTCAGTTGATCGACTGACCTTCATAAAGATGAATCAGTCTTGGATCACCACAAGCTACCAAGCACCTGAAGCTGATGTAACCGAATATTTTTTTTTAAATGTCACATCCCTTTAAGACTACATATGCTGATGCTGAATGACTGTCCTGTTATGTTGACTGACTATCCTCTTCTTCCTCAATGATCCTGCTGATAGCTTGAAAGAACATTTTTGGTTCTGGTTGACACCACCAGTGGCTAAGGCCCAATTTTTCAGCCCCTGTTTAACAGGGGTGTGTAATTACAATGTTGATGCTATGCTTTGCGGCATGGCTCATTCCTACACTCCAACTAGTGTATCTGGGAGAGGTTGCATTGTCGTGGCACCAGCACCAGTCCCTAAGGCCCAATTTTCAGGGGCATGTAATTAAAATTTTTGATGCAATGCTTTGCAGCAGGGCTCATTCCTGCACTCCAACTAGACTATCTGGGAGAGGTTGCAGTGTTGTGGCACCAGCACCAGTGCCTAAGGCCCAATTTTTAAGCCCCTGTTTAACAGGGGCATGTAATTACAATTTTTGATGCAATGCTTTGCAGCGGGACCCGTAGCTGCGCCCACCGAGAGTCACTGTGAGGACTTATATTGTTGTGGCACCAGCACCACCAATACCACAACCACCAAAGGCCCAATTTTTCTACCACTGTTCAACAATGGCACGTAATTACAACTTACAAACGTCTCCTACTTGCATATGGAAGGAGATAACAGGAAGTGAGATGAAAAAATGCGGACGTCCCAAAAAAATTATACAGGGGTGATAACACTTCCCCATGTTTTCAAAAAGTTTAAAAATAAGATCTTCTGGCCAGCTTTGCAGCAGGGCTCATTCCTGCAGCAGGGCTCATTCCTGCATGTAATACAATTTGTGATGCAATACTTTGCAGCAGGGCTCATTCCTGCACTCTAACTAGAGTATCTGGGAGAGGTTGCAGTGTTGTGGCACCAGCAAGCATTGCCTAATGCCCAATTTTTCAGCCCCTGTTTAACAGGGGTATGTAATTACAATTCTTGATATAATATTTCACAGCAGGGTCCGTTCCTGTGGACAGCGAGAGTAACTGTGAGGACTTATAGTGTTGTGGCACCAGCACCACCACCACAACCACCAAAGGCCCAATTTTTCTACCACTGTTCAACAATGGCATGTAATTACAATTCTTGATATAATCGTTTACAGCAGAGCGCTCCAGCGCCCACCAAGAGTCACTTTGAGGGCTTACAGTGTTGTGACAACACCAAGACCTTGTTTCCGCCATTTCTGCAGAGCATATAGGGCAGGCCCCTACTTTCAAACATCCAACTTACAAACGTCTCCTACTTGCAAACGGAAGGAGACAACCGGAAGTGAGAGGAAAAAAGACGGACGGCAAAACAAATTATACAGGGATGATAACCCTTCCTTATGTTTTCCTAAAAGCTTAAAAATAGATTTTTTGACTGGAGCTACACTTTAAAAATGTACCAGTTCAAAATTACAAACAGATTCTACTTAACACAACAAACCTACACAATCCCTGTCTTGTTTGCACTGCCTGTATACTCCTGTTCTGAGTATATAGGGCCTGGGGGCCCCACGCCTTTCCTTTTTTTAATATGGGTACGGGGTTCCCCTTAATATCCATACACGACCCAAAGGGGTTGGTAATGGGCAGGGGGCTACCTATGCCATTTTTCTCAATGATTTTCATCTGTATTGCTGGAACCAGATAGTACATTAAAACCGCAAGCAGTTTTAAATGACTTTTTTTCCGTTAAATGTCATTTTATGCATTATTGGCTAGAATGATGAATGGGGACCGCTCGGACAGATGATGTGAGGACGTTCAGTATGGAGGAAGGGGCTTGAGGAGGCTGGCCGGAGCAGGAGTGCGGAAGCATGGATCGGATATAGCCGGAGGGTGAGAGGCTCCGGCGGTACAGATGAATCAGCCGCACGAGCATGCTCCTGAACCCGCCTACCCCCTGGCTTGAGTTTGGATTCATAGGAGTCACTAGCAGCTGTATCTCGTCCCCCACTCATCGTCCCCCCTATATCAGCCTCTGGACGGTGTACCTGGTGAAGCACGGATGCCTAAGCACTAAAAATCACACACCCGGAAAGGATTAGCGCAATTGGATGGAGGAGAAGAGCAGTATTGGAAAACATACAAAGGCAACAGAGGCGACACTGAACCAGATAAGCTATACTGTTCTTTCAGAGGGATGATCGATCAAGGATGTTTTAATACTCTCTGGATGACCACAGGTTGAAAACTATAGTGGCATCCTCCTATGACCCTAAGAATTTAGTTAAATACTGAATATCCGGATGGATGGTTTGGATGGTCTGAAAAGGACAACTTGTTATATTATGCTATATTATAATCTTGGCAAAGCTTGGTTAAATCAGTGACTGCAATACCACAAATTCACCTTGCAGTGGTTCCCCACCCCACACTAGAAACACATTTATCAACTGAGAGATACATCTGTGGACTAGGTGATACATACAATAAGTGAGGAATTTGGGAATAACAAGGTTACCCTAAAGGGAATATTTAAACCTGTTTCCACCAGAACTGTATACTGCAAGATACATAAAACCTCTGGTCTCCATCCCATAAAATTTGTAGGGAAGATATAATAAGTACTAAATAATAATAAAATCCTTTTATTGGTGGAAGTTGGATTGCTAAAAATACACCACCTAAATATAGTAATTTGAGGGCCGGTAACAACTAAGAAGAGGGCCGCTTAAAGGGGTGGGCTGCAACCCCACCGCGTGGAAAAGTAAAAGGGGGAGCTTTGTGAAGGACCCCTACTGAGTAAGTGGGAGACAAGAAGACAAACAAACTGGGGAAACGAACAAGAGGGGTGAGGAAAAACACTATGAGCAAATCCTCAAAACAAGCTGCTAAGGGTGGCGCCCCCAAAACCCCAAAAGGTATAACTGCAGAAAGTATGATTAAACAGTATATGACCCAAGGAGCCAGTCCGAGGGGTGGAGGGATGGAAAAGGTGCCCCTTAAACTTGAGAAGAAAAAGGGAATGGACAAAAAAATCAGCGGGATCTCGGATCAATCTAGAGTTGATTTGACAACTGGTAGACAATTAAGTGATAACAAAAGGGATGATGAGGGAGAAGCTTTTGAAGCTGGAAAATGGCATTAAATCGGACATTAGCATGTTGAGAACTGACCTGGGACATTTATTAACAGGAGTAGAAGTAAGAAAGAATGGATGTGCAGGCCCAGGAACTAAGCAATGTAAACGAGCAAATTAAAATAGTATATCAAAATCAGAGGAAAATTCTTTATCGACTTGAAGATCAAGAAAATAGGAATAGAAGACAAAATTTGAGAGTGCGTTCTGACCCAGAAAATAAGAAAGAAGAGCTAAGGGAAACCATCAAAACCATACTTTGCCCTTTATTGGATAAAGGAGGGGAGGAATTCCCCAGGATAGAGAGGGTACATCGGGTTGGTAAAATAAGGAACAAAGGAGCTGATCGGTCACAGGACATTATTGTAAGATTTAGACACTATGAAGATAAAGCAGAGATATGGATGAAATTAAGGGGAAAAGCTCCATTAAAATATGCAGAATCAGAAATACAAATTTTTCCAGACTTAACGCCTGAAACATTGGCCAGAAAGCGTCTCTTAAAACCTTTGTTGGAACAGATGAGAGCACAGAATAGAAGATATAATTGGGAATTCCCGGCATGCCTAATAGAATTTAAAGAAGGAAGATCTGCTAGGCTGATATTCCCGGAGGAGCTGGTGTAATTTTGTGAGAAGTTAGAAATCCAAATTCCAAAACCTCCCAGGTTGGATGGACAGACACTGGGAAACACTGTAGGAGGAGATTGATAATTAAACACAGGGGGATAAAATGGAGGCTGACGGGGTGGGGACGCGGGATGGGGTAGATCAGACTCAAGGCAAGGTGGAAGGTGAGCCCACTACCCCCCCCCCCCTTCTCGTCACTCCATCTGAGGAGAGGGGGAGTGGAGGCAAAACATTGAGCCCCACCTCAGAACAAAAAGACTTCGAGATGGTCAGGGATTCCAGGCCCAACAACAAGTCGAAGGCTGGATTGGGGCCAAAAGGGGGGAGGAGGGAGGTCGGGGGGGCCGGGAAGGGGGGGAGGGGTTTGGTCGAGGGAGGGGGGGAGAAATGTCAGTAGGGAAAACTCCCGGTATAGGCAAGAAAAATTAGGTCTGCTTAGAAAACCTGGATAGCAAAAATAATGGCTATTAATTTTATGTCCTACAATGTGAAGGGGTTAAATACATCAAAAAAGAGGCACAAGATTATGAAACAATTAAAGCAATAGGAGGCAGAGGTGATCTTCCTGCAAGAAATGCACATTTCTAATGAATCAAAGGTTAGGCTTTACTCCAAAGACTACCCGATTTGGTATCATGGAGATACAATAACAAACAGGGGAAGGGGAGTAGCAATAGGATTTGCAGAAAGTATTCGTTTTGTTCTAGAGGAAAGAGTGACGGACCCAGAGGGAAGATTTTTCTTCTTAAAGGGAAAACTGGAAAACATGAGGTGTACACTGGCTAATATTTACTCTCCGAATAGAAACCCTATAAAATACCTAAAGGGAATATTAGCCAGGTTACAGGAGTTTAAAGAGGAAGTAAACCCTGATGAGTTTACTTCCTCTTTCATTCCCTGCAAAGGTAAAGCATAATGTACTACGCATCGCATGGTAGTCCATTATGTGTCACTTACCTGACACAGGAGCCTGCAAAGTCACCGCTGTCCCCTGTAGTCCGGCATATCGCCATTGACCACGGCACGCTTAGTGCGCCTGCGCGCCGCTGTCTACGGTGCATGCGCCGTATACAGCGGTGCCTGTCTTTCGGCAAATATCTCCTAAACCGTGTAGGTTTAGGAGATATTTCTTGGACCTACAGGTAAGCCTTAATCTAGGCTTACCTGTAGGTAGGGATGAGCTTCGTGTTCGAGTCGAACATATGTTCGGCTCGAACATCGGCTGTTCGCCCGTTCGGCGAATTCTGAACGTTATGGGCCGTTTGCGCCAAATTTGTGTGGCGCTCACGGCCCACAATGCACTGCGATGGCGCAGTGTATTGCTGGCTCATGATTGGCGCAGGATGCCTGTGGCCAATCATAGCTCAGGCTGTGTAGTACACGCCCCACACTATATAAGGCCATCAGCGCGGTGGCCTTGTGTAGTGTGTTGGCGTCTGTAGCAGTTAGTGGGTGTTCTGTGTACCTTCAACACAGTATACACCGATCGTTATCGGCCGATTTTTCGTTCTTGCTCTTCTGTAGTGGTTGTTGTCTGCGTACCCTGACCGCAGTATACACCGCTATATTCACCTATATAGCTAGCGATATATCTATCTTTTATAATAGAGCTTGCAGGCAGTGTTAGAAGCTTGTGCGTACTGTCTGTGTGCTCTGAACCCAGTATACACCGCTATATCCACCTATATAGCTAACTATCTTGCTCGTTTTAAATAGAGCTTGCAGTCAGCGGTAGAAGCTTGTGCGTGCTGTCTGCGTGCTCTGAACCCAGTATACACCGCTATATCCACCTATATAGCAAACTATCTTGCTCGTTTTAAATAGAGCTTGCAGTCAGCGGTAGGAGCTTGTGCGTACTGTCTGTGTGCTCTGAACCCAGTATACACCGCTATATACACTTATATAGCAAACTATCTTGCTTGTTTTTAATAGAGCTTGCAGTCAGCGGTAGGAGCTTGTGCGTGCTGTCTGCGTGCTCTGAACCCAGTATACACCGCTTTATCCACCTATATAGCAAACTATCTTGCTCGTTTTAAATAGAGCTTGCAGTCAGCGGTAGGCGCTTGTGCGTGCTGTCTGCGTGCTCTGAACCCAGTATACACCGCTATATCCACCTATATAGCAAACTATCTTGCTCGTTTTAACTAGAGCTTGCAGTCAGCGGTAGGAGCTTGTGCGTGCTGTCTGCGTGCTCTGAACCCAGTATACACCGCTATATCCACCTATATAGCAAACTATCTTGCTCATTTTAAATAGAGCTTGCAGTCAGCGGTAGGAGCTTGTGCGTGCTGTCTGCGTGCTTTGAACCCAGTATACACCGCTATATTCACCTATATAGCAAACTATCTTGCTCGTTTTAAATAGAGCTTGCAGTCAACGGTAGGAGATTGTGCGTGCTGTCTGCGTGCTCTGAACCCAGTATACACCACTATATCCATCTACATAGCTCTTCTCTATTTGAGCCATCTGCCATCTGCAGAAGTTAGTGGAAGTTGTGTGTGCCTCCAGCACAATATACACTACCCAATTGCTGGTTTTCCCAACTCCCTTCAGGCCATTCCCATGTCTGGAAGGCCAGCAAGGAGAGGCAGACAGGCACAAGCCGATAAAAGAGGGCAAGCAGGCTCTGTGTCTAGAGACAACAGTGCTGGTCGTGGACGCGGTGCATTGTCATCATCAGCACATGGCCATGGGACACGCTTGTCCTTCTTTTCGGCAGATGGACATGTTGAGCCGCAACATGCCAACGACTTGGTAGAGTGGATGACCAAGCCCTCTTCATCCTCCTCATCCTCTCTCACCCAGTCTCAGGGTACTAGCAAAGCAGCTGCCAACGCATCGTCTTCCCTCCTCTCAATGTCATCATCAGTGACTCCTTCCCTAGACCCACCAAGTCCTCCTGAGGAGTCTCCTGAACTCTTTGAGCACAGTGTTGGGTACATGCTCCAGGAGGATGCCCAGTGTTTTGTAGCCTCTGATGATGATACTCAGCTAGAGGAAGGCAGTAGCGTGAATGCAGAGAGAGGGGATGCTCAAGAAGGACAGCAATCTGGCAGTCATGTTCCACAAGCTGCAGCATACTGGCAGGTTTGCTCCAGCGATGAAGAGGGAGGGGATGACGAGGGCACTGACTCCACGTGGGTGCCTGGTAGGAGAGAGGAGGAGGAGGCACATGTCCAACGAGGCAGGATGCCCTCCGGGGGCCAGCTTAGGGGCAGCATACCGACTGAATCACACCGCAGAGCTCCGCCTGTGCAGGGCGCTGCCTCTGCGCGTTATTCTAAAAGTTCTTTGGTGTGGGCCTTTTTTGAGACGAGTGCATCAGATCCCACCGCTGCTATTTGCAACATATGTCTCAAGCGTATCTCGCGTGGCCAAAACATCAGCCGCTTGGGCACCACATGCTTGACCAGACATATGTTGACCTGCCATGCAGCTCATTGGCAAGCGTACCTCAAAGATCCACACCAAAGAACAAAGCGGACCTTCAGTCCTCTCTGAAACCTGCTCTGAGAGGAATAAAGGTGTAGAATTAGGTGTGTCACAGCCAAGTGCTTCCGGGCACTCTGCTAGCAGTACACCCATGTCCGATTATAGCAGGCAAATGTCCCTGCCCCAGCTGCTGGACCAGCGAAAGAAGTTCACTCCCAGCCATCCACATGCCCAGCGGTTGAATGCTAGCTTGGCTAAATTGCTAGCACTTCAACTGCCTCCTTTTCAGTTGGTAGACTCGGCCCCCTTCCATGAGTTTGTACAATGTGCGGTTCCTCAGTGGCAGGTCCCCAAACACCACTTTTTCTCACGGAAGGCGATTCCGGCTCTCTACCGGCATGTGGAAGGCAATGTCCTTGCCTCGCTGGACAGGGCGCTCAGTGGTAAATGCATATTACCGCTGACTCATGGTCCAGCAGGCATGGACAGGGACGTTACCTGTCTTTCACGGCCCATTGGGTCACTCTTCTGGCAGCTGGGAAGGATGCAGGACAAGGTGCAGTAGTGTTGGAGGTTGTTCCGCCACCACGCCTGCAAAATGCTACTATTGGTTGTGACACACCTCTCTCCTCCACCCCCTCCTCTTCTTCTTCCTCCATGGCCTCTTCCAGTGCTCTGTCCTCAGAACCAGCGGTGCTTCGTAGGCGTTCCAGGGGCTACGCAAGTACGCAGGCAAAACGATGCCATGCCGTGCTTGCGCTGGTTTGTTCGGGGGACAGGAGCCACACTGGGGCGGATGTTTTGTCAGCTCTGCAGGGGCAGGCCGAGAGGTGGTTGACGCCACGCCAGCTTAAGCCAGGAATGGTGGTTTGTGACAATGGCACCAACCTCCTCTCCGCCCTCCGACAAGGACAACTGACCCATGTGCCCTGTGTGGCTCACGTCCTTAACCTGGTGGTGCAGCAGTTCTTGGGCAGGTACCCGGGCTTACAGGATGTCCTGAAGCAGGCCAGGAAAGTCTGTGTGCATTTCTACCGATCATTTAATGCCTATGCTCGGCTGGCTGAGCTCCAAAAGGAGTTGAACCTGCCCAAGAACCGCCTTATATGTGACATGCCCACCAGGTGGAACTCAACGTTGGCCATGCTGCAGCGGCTGCACACGCAGCAGAGGGCCATCAATAAGTACCTGTGCGACTACGGCACCAGGACAGGGTCAGGGGAGCTCGGTTTTTTCTCACCATGCCAGTGAGGCATGATCAGGGATGCATGCACTGTCTTGTCACCGTTTGAGGAGGCCACAAGGATGGTGAGCAGTGACAGTGCATGCATCAGTGACACTGTACCTCTTGTCCACCTCTTGGAGCATGCGCTGCGTGGAATAATGGACAGGGCACTTGAGGCAGAACAGAGGCAGGAAGAGGAGGACTTCCTTGCCTCTCAAGGCCCCCTTTATCCAGACAGTGTTCCTGCTGTGCCACCCATCACACAGGAAGAGGATGAGGAGGAGGAGGAGGAGGAGAATGATTGTGTCAGCATGGAGGTGGAGGCTGGCACTCAGCATCAGCAGCAGCAGTCTTGTAGGGATGATTTACAGTCCCAAGAAACCCGTGGACTTGTACGTGGCTGGGAGGAGGTAGCTGCGGATCATGTTGTCCTTAGTGACCCAGAGGACTACGGACTGAATGCCTCAGCTAACCTATGCTGCATGGCCTCCCTGATCCTGCAAAGCCTGCGGAAGGATCCTCGTATTCTTCAGATCAAGGAAAGGGACCATTACTGGCTGGCCATTCTCCTTGATCCACGGTACAAGGGTAAGGTTGCCGACCTTATCATGCCATCGCAGAGGGAGCAGAGGATGAGACATCTCTGGGAGGCCTTGCAGAAAGGTCTTTGCAACGCGTTCCCAGAGACTGGGAGGTTACAAACTCCTAGTCCTGGACAACGTGTTGCTGGGGCATCAGTCAGAAGGAGCGGTGGAGAAGGTGGCCGTCTGACCGATGCTTTCAGACAATTTTTTAGTCCGCAGCCCCAAGGTATGATCGGTTCCAGCAACCATCGCCAGCATCTGATTTACATGGTGCAGGAATACCTAGGGGCAAGGTCAGACTTGGACACCTTTCCCACCAAAAATCCTCTGGCTTACTGGGTCTTGAGGATGGATCACTGGCCAGAGCTTGCACAGTATGTAATTTAGCTACTTGCCTGTCCTGCATCCAGCGTTCTTTCAGAACGCACTTTCAGTGCTGCTGGTGGCTTTGTTACCGATCACAGGGTGCGCCTGTCCACCGAATCAGTTGATCGACTGACCTTCATCAAGATGAATCAGTCTTGGATCACCCACAGCTACCAAGCACCTGAAGTTGATGTAACTGAATAATTTTTTTTTTAAATATCACATCCCTTCAAGACTGCCTATGCTGATGCTGAGTGACTGTTCTGTTATGTTGATTGTCTATCCTCTTCCTCCTCCGCTGATATGTTGGAAGAACATTTCTGGTTCTGGGTGATGCCATCAGCCCAATTTGTCTGCCCCTGTTTGACAGGGGTGTTTAATTACAATTTTTGATGCAATGCTTTGCAGCAGGGCTAATTCCTGCACTACAACTAGAGTATATGGGAGAGGTTGCAGTGTGGTGGCACCAGCACCAGTGCCTAAGGCCCAATTTTTCTGCCCCTGTTTAACAGGGGAGTTTAATTACAATTTTTGATGCAATGCTTTGCAGCAGGGCTAATTCCTGCACTAAAACTAGAGTATATGGGAGAGGTTGCAGTATCGTGGCACCAGCGCCTAAGGCCCAATTTTTCTGCCCCTGTTTAACAGTGGCGTTTAATTACAATTTTTGATGCAATGCTTTGCAGCAGGGCTAATTCCTGCACTAAAACTAGAGTATATGGGAGAGGTTGCAGTGTGGTGGCACCAGCACCAGTGCCTAAGGCCCAATTTTTCTGCCCCTGTTTAACAGGGACATGTAATTACAATTCTTGATATAATATTTCACAGGAGGGCCCTTTCCTGTGCCCACCCAGAGTAACGGTGAGGACTTATAGTGTTGTGGCACCAGCACCACAACCACCAAAGGTCAATTTTTCTACCACTGTTCAACAATGGCATGTAATTACAATTCTTGATATAATCATTCACAGCAGGGCGCTCCAGCGCCCACCAACAGTCACTTTGAAGGCTTACAATGTTGTGGTAAAACCAACACCTTGTTCCGCCATTTCTGCAGAGCATATAGGGCAGGCCCCTACTTTCAAACATCCAACTTACAAACATCTCCTACTTGCAAACGGAAGGAGACAACAGCAAGTGAGATGAAAAAAGATGGACGACAAAACAAATTATACAGGGGTGATAACCCTTCCCTATGTTTTCCAAAAAGCTTAAAAATAGTTTTTTTGACTGAAGCTACACTTTAAAAATGTACCAGTTGTAAATTACAAACAGATTCAACTTAACACAACAAACCTACACAGTCCCTGTCTTGTTTGCACCGCCTGTATACTGCTGTTCTGAGTATATTGGGCCTAGGGGCCACACGCATTTCCTTTTTTTAATATGGGTACGGGGTTCCCCTTAATATGCGTACAAGACCCAAAGGGGCTGGTAATGGGCAGGGAGGGCTACCCATGCCATTTTTCTCAATGATTTTCAACCATATTGCAGGAACCAGATATAACATTAAAACCGCAAGCAGTTTTTTTTTTTTTTTTCTTAATATTTCTTTTTTTTTTTTCTAATTCCTTTATTTATCAGAAAAATGCACGGTAGAAAGCTAAACATAATAGACTGAGATACAGAATTGTCCCCAAATAGTATGAGGTAAAGGAGACAATATCTTGCTTTTTCACAACAAAATATGATATTGCATTCAAATGACAAAACAGGTTCAATTATGAGCTATCATGTAAAAGCAACACCTTTTTTCATTTTTGAATAAGTTAATATGAAATTGCTTATGGATTGCAGACTTTGGTAAAAATTCCAAGAAAAGCAGAATATAGTCTACATAATCCCATGTCATAGTGCTGGATTGGTACAACGTTTTTGTCATCGCCTTCAATCCCTGTTGGTGCTGGATACTGCTGTATAGCACCTCCACATAAATGGTGACTAACAGAGCTCCTTGTGGAATAATCAAATCATTGACCCTAAGAACATGTCTTGAAGATGGGGAAGGCTTATGACATAGGGCCTAAGAATTGACTAATCAACTAAGATTTTCAGAAATCAATCCCTGACCCGATATTATGGGCTTACCCTGAAGAACATGGAGATCCTGAAGTAATTTGAGTAAAGCATACAGCACCAGAGTCTTTTGTAAATTTGGTCGTAACAAATTCCCAGATAGTTTTTGAAACAGGTCCCCTTTTAAAGACCCAATTAACCAACCTAATGAACTTCTGGTTAAAACTATTCAAGATTCTCATGCACATCCGTTGTGAATAAATAATAACTATGTTGCAACCGCAAGCAGTTTTAAATGATGTTATTTCCATTAAATGTCATTTTGTGCAGGGACTGTTCTAAACACGGGAAACACGTAGCACTTCACAGGAATACTACAGACACCCCCCAGGCACCATATTTAAATGAAATATTTCACTTTTTTTTCACTTTAATCGTCATTAAAATCAGTGCTCCTGACAAAACTGCCATTTTTAAAAACATTTTAGGCATTGACCCATGTCCCCTGGGGCAGAAGCCAGGCCCCCAAACCCTTTTTAGGACAGCATCTTGTATATTAGCCGTTAAAATGAGCACTTTTAATTTCGAACGTTCGAGTCCCATAGACTTCAATGGGGTTCTAAAGTTCGTACGAATTTGGGGTCCGTTCGAAAGTTCTGGTGCAAACCGAACCGGGGGGTGTTCGACTCATCCCTACCTGTAGGTCAAAGTTGGTTGTAGGGGTTTACAACCACTTTAAGAGTGGTCATGTGATCATGATGGGAGACATACATTTTTGTTTGGATCCTAAGTTAGATAGTATGTCAGGTGCACAGGGGACGAGCAACGTACAATTAAAAAAGATAAAACAAAAATTGAGCAGTAGCCAATTGGTAGATGTTTGGAGGGTCAAACACTCGAAATTATAGGATTATACATTTTACTCCCCTGTCCCCGGGACATACTCTAAGATCGATAATATTTTTGTGGAACACTTGAAAGTGTAATAGAAACCAGTATAGAAATAACTACACTGTCAGACCACGCTCCTGTAAAGATGAAAATGCAGATTCCTGGTCAACAGAGACAAGCCTTTTCGCGGCATCTAAATGAAGAATTAATTTATGATAAGGAGGGGTGCGAAATAGTGCGTAAAGAATTAGAACAGTATTTTTCAATAAATAGCACAGAAGAGATTTCAGGGCAAGCCTTATGATAGCCCTGGGGACCAAGAAAAAAAGAGTGCTCCGATAAGACTAAAAAATTCAGGGATGAAATCTTTAAAATGAAATCTCTGTAAAATAGAACAACAACATAAAAATCGTTTTACAGACAAAAAGCTCTTCCAGAAACTAATATCCAAAAGAGAAGAACTAGGGCTAATGGAAAAGGAAACCAAAAAAAATCTTTAATCAATTGGCTAAAGAAAGATACCAGGAAGGCAACAAACCTACTAAATATTTATCAAAAATGCTTCAAAGGATAAAATCTATTAACTACATACAGGAAATTCAAACATGGGGATATGATCTATACAATAAAAGAAATAGCAGAATCATTTAAAACTTACTACGAGAGACTCTATGCAGTAAAAAATAAGGAAAAGGTGATAGGAGAAAAAACAAGAAAAATAAATGAGTATCTAAATAATGCTAGATTGCCCAAGATTGCTGAAAAGAAAAATCTAGAAAGCCCCATAACGGAGGAGGAAATAAATAAAGCATTAATAGATTCAGCCCCTGGGAAAAGTCCCAGACCTGATGGACTAACAATTTATTATTACAAAAAGTTTAAAGATATACTGATCCCGAGACTATGCAAATATATGAATGGACTAGGGATGGAGGCATTGACAGCTTCAATAACTGTAATCCGGAAGGAGGGGAAAGATAAGACTATGTGTTCCAGCTATAGACCAATAACACTGTTAAATGCAGATACTAAATTATTCGCCAAAATATTGGCAGGTAGAATGAAGACATTAATGAACTCACTGGTTCACCCGGACCAGGTTGGGTTTATATCTGGCAGGGAGGGTAAGGACAACGGGGTGAGAACCCTTTTGTTGCTATCTCAAAGGGAGGAGACAGGATCCCCGGTACTACTTCTGTCAACGGACGCTCAAAAGGCCTTTGACAGGGTAGACTGGGGATTTATGTTTCAGACATTGGAAAAAATGAGAATCGGACCAAGGATGGTCCAATGGATTAAAACACTTTATTACCACCCTACAGCAACTATAAAGATAAACGGGACACCCTCTCCTCCCTTTGAGATGGAAAACGGGACTAGACAGGGTTGCCCATTGTCTTCCCTCTTATTTGTGCTATCGCTGGAACCATTACTCTCTACGATCCGAAATTACAGAAATTAAGGTGGGGAAGGAGGTGCATAAACTGGCAGCATTTGCGGACGATGTATTGTTTTATATTAGTAAACCTAAAAACACAATGCCTAAGTTAATTAAGGCCCTGGAATACTATGGGGAATTGTTCAATTTTAAAATAACCAAACAAAATCTGAAATTTTTAATATCAATGTCTGTAAACAAGAAGTACAACAGCTTCAAGAGGGATGTAAATTTACATGGGAGAAAGAATTGAAATACTTAGGAATAAAATTATCAAATTCTTTGAAGAAGATTTATCAACTAAATTACATCCCACTATGAAATTAAAATAGAACTTTGAAGATTCAGTAATAGACCATTATCGTGGCTGGGACGAATAAACGCACTAAAGATGTTTATACTCCCAAAGATCCAATATAAATTCCAGATGATGCCGATCGAAATACCTGCTAGTTATTTTTTAAAGTTGAAATCCCTACTGATTAAATTTGTTTGGAATAATAAAAAAACAAGGATTTCCTTTTCAGTATTAAAACAGGAAAAAAGCGAAGGGGGTTAGCGGTTCCCGGCATTCGAAATTATTATAAGGCGATAGTACTGTCTGGAATAGTCGAATGGGTAGGTGAGAAAGAAAGTGAGAAAAGGTGGGTGAATTTAGAATGCAATAGTAAGGCGCAACTTTTTAAGATAGTGTGGAATCCTCCAAAATTGAGGGCACTAGATTCGAATACAAATGAGCTGAAAAAACTAATTGGTCACTATAATTCACCGCTTATAGCACTGAAAGAAAATTAGATTTTCCCACCAGGTAGAGGGGTAATAGGAGGGAATTGGATAAAAAAAGAAAAATACAAATAAAAGATATTATTAAAAAAGGGAAACTTATAACATTTAGTGATTTAGAACACAAGGGATTAATGTTAATTAGCGAATGGAGGTATCTCCAGCTGATCCACTTCATCGGAAGTTTACCTCAACCAATAAGATCTGAGGACAAGTTGACTATGTTGGAGCAACTCTGTACAACAGAAAACCCTAAAGGAATTATTTCTAGGATGTATGGGCTGTTGATGTCAGTTGGCGAGCTGGAGATCCCACCATATATTAAAAAATGGGAAAACAATTTAGGACCACAGAGGGATAAAGAAACAATAAGTAAAATATTGAGACTAACACACAGTTCGGCAATATTTATGATCTGATAATACAATTTTATCAGTGACACTTGTTTGTACCTGTAAAGCCTCATGTGTTTTTTTTTTTGTTTTGTTTTTTCAATTAACACACTATTCCAAGAATGTTGGTGTACCCCAATGCAGGAAAGTCTATGCAATTCACGCATAATGAATTTCCTTGTTATCTCAAAAAATACACTTATTTACTAAAACAGTATCAGTAGCAGCTCTGCAGAGAAACCACAGTGTCTAGGTTTTGGTTAACCACTTGCTGGCCATCCGCCGTCGTTATACGGCAGAAGGTCAGCTGATCTGCATGCATTGCGGTACCTGTAGGCTCAATTTCAGGCAGAAAGCTCTTGCTCCCGCTGCATGCCGAGAGAGCGTGCCCACGGGTCGGGCAGACTCAAAGTCAGTGGCAATCCACGTTTGCCTAGTACACAGGCAGAATGGGGATCTGACGGGGACATGTCAGAGATCTTCTGTTTCTAGTGATCAGGGAAAGTGATCTCTGTCATATCCCAGTGAGCCCATCCCCCTACAGTTAGAACAGGATGAGGGAGCACAGTTAAACCCTTGAAACCCTAAAAATCGCAGATTGCCGCCATTTCTAGTAAAAACAATAGAATAAAAAAGTCCCTAAATCTATTCCATAGTTTGTAGATGCGATAACTTTTTCGCAAACCAATTAATATACACCTATTGCAATTTTTTTTACCAAAAATATGTAGAAGAATAAAGATCCGCCTAAGCTAATGAATACATTTTTTTTAAATATTTTTTGGGGATATGTATTAAAGCAAAAAGTATTTTTCTTAAATTGTCACTCTTTGTTTGTTTATAGGGCAGAAAATAAAAACCATGTAGGTGATCAAATACCACCAAAATAAAGCTCTATTTGTGGGGAAAAAAGGGACATAAATTTTGTTTGGGTACAGTGTCGCACGACCGCGCAATTGTCACTTGAAGCAATGCAGTGCCGTATTGCAAAAGAAATCGCCTGGTCATTAAGGGGGCAAATCCTTCTGGTAAAGCGGAGGTCCACCCTAAAGTGGACTTTCCACTCATTGGAACCCTCCCCCCCTCCGGCGCCATAATTGGCACCTTTCAGGGGGAGGGGGGTGCAGGTACCTGTACAGTACAGGTATCTGCACCCACTTCCGGTGTAGATTCTGCAGAAGGTACGCCCCTTTCCGCAGAATCTACGCCCCTTTCCGAAGGTCCCCCGCTGCCTGCTGGGAAAAACATGGATCCCAGAGACAGCGGGGACCATCCTTATTGCGCAGCGTGACTCGCACCTGCGCAGTAGGGAACCGGGAAATTAAGCCGAAAGGCTCCACTTCCTGATTCCCATACCCAAGATGGCGGCGGCAGCACCCGAGAGACGGTCGAGAGATCGGCTTTGGGTGCCGACATCGCGGGCACGCTGGGCGGGTAAGTGTCATTATTTTAAAAGTCAGCAGCTGCAGTATTTGTAGCTGCTGGCTTTTAAAAAAAAAGCGGCGGACTCCCGGCGGACTCCCGCTTTAAATGGTTAAGCTTAATTGAACAAGCTGAGGTTACAATCTAATTAGTTTCTATGCACAGGTGCACCAGATTATGTGTGCTGCTGTTTTTGTAAATAACACCTGCTGTATTATCTATTTTAAAATACTACTTGCCTCACCTCTCCTTCATTGCAGTCTTACCAAGCTGCTTACATACTATCCAGCAACTGTACGATATTTCTAGCTAGTGATCCTCAAATAGTATGCTCTAATTTTTTTTCATGATAAAACCTGCCTGTCTCTCCCTTTTACATTGCAGTCTAACCAAGCTATTTACATATTGTCCAGTAACTGTACAACATCTGTGGATGTTGTATTACTAAGATTACTCTCTAATGTTTATTTCAAGATAATAAAACACCTCATCTCTCCCTTTATATTGAAACCTTAGATGTGGCTTGATACTGTCCAACCACTGAACAATATTTGTGGCTATTGTCTCTTAAATAATACATTACAATGTTTCTTTCAAGATAAAATCTGCCTCATCTCTCTCATTTATATTGTAGCCTTACCAAGCTGTTGAGCAACTGTTCAATATTTGTGGCTATCAGCTATCAGAGAATAAACTCTAATGTTTATAGACAAAGCGAGAGAGGCTATGTTTGGACTTTAATGGTACTGTATATCAACTGATATTAAGCAGTCAAGAGTAAGATTATTACGGGAATTTTATTACAAAAACATATATAGTAACGTATTTCACAAAATAAAAACAAGTCATGACAATCAAAAAGGATACATCTTATTGTAACACCTAGAAAAACAATACTATCTATATATTGGTTACTCTACATGTTTTGCAGACTTCAGGAGCTTTTAATAGTTAGATGGTGTAGAGAAATAATTGTCGTGTAGCTGAGGAGAAATATACATATTACTCACAAAATACTTTATGTGAATACACACAATAACAATTCATGTATATATAAGACATCTGTTGCAAAAAAACCATCGTCCACACGTCTCACCGTGGGGCGTCAGATAGCCGAGGGCTCGGAAAAGGGTTGACCCACCTCCGAAAATGTAACTAGTATTAGACTGTTTAAAAGGGGGAAAAAGATGTTATCAGATATACTTGAAAGCCATATATAGTACATTTAGATCGTATTTAATATATATATATATATATATATATATATATATATATATATATATATGGACATATCAATAAGATTACATAACTACAGGGGCGAAAGGACCCGAGAATTTGTGGCATCAGGGAGAAGGATCACTATTGATTGGAAACCCTCCTTGACCACTGTTTCTGTACAAGAGGAAAGTCTTGGAAATCATCCGATCCCCACAGAGGGTGCAAAGGATGATATATCTTGAGGACACCTTAACCCCCTGGCGGTATTCCCGAGTCTGGCTTGAGGTGGAGATTTTGTACCAAAAACCAGACTCTGGACCGCATCGCTGAATGCAGGGAGGGTTTACTTACCTTCTCCCCTGGATCCAGCGATGTCCCCCCACACTGTGAGCGGCTCGTCCTCCACTCGATGTATCACAGAGCCGATCTCTGTTCCCTGCGAGCGTTGCGACACACGGGGATGGAGAACGGTGCCAAATACGCAGAATTGAGCGATAGCGATTTTTGGGGAGATCCGTCATCAAATACTGGAAAGTAATGACAGTGACAGTTCTGCAAATGAGCAAATTTCAGTGTTTTTTATTATTATTATATTATTATTTGGTATAATTATTTATAGTTATTTATTATATTATAATTTATGATTTCATTTTTCAAACTTTATCATACCCGGGATGCCTGCTAGACTCTGGTTTGGACAGATTTAAGTGAGTTATTCCTAAGAATTACAGGACTACAATATAAAACGCCAAATTTTCATGCAAAATAATTGTACCGCTTTCAGCACCTAAAATCTGAAATAATCATACCGCTAGGAAGGTTAAAGAGGAGTTTATGTAACACCTTTCCAATCTCTGGTAGGTTACAATCTCATGGAAAAGCCATTTTTGAGGCTTGTCTTTGTCAAGAGAGGAGCAGTGGAGAAGGGGGCTGCCTCAGTGATAGAATTTTTTTTAGTCCTCAGCACCCAGGGTTGTCATGCATATAATTTACATTTTTGACCGCAAGGCCAATTTTTACTTTCATCAAGAGTGCCTCTAATGGTGTGAGGGCACCACCAACACCCAAAGCCAAATTTTTCCACATTTGTTACTTCTATTCAAATTCCGGCGAAACAGACACCAGAATTTATCCAAAAAAATCTCTAATTTTGTTCCTAATGCACTAAATTGTGGATTCATCACATCATACAGACTGGCTCCCCAAGCAGTTGTTTATAAAATAAAGACAATTTGCCGGGAAGATGTAATTTTTTGGCTTTATAAATGTCATTTTTGCTTCAGCAGTTTCTATACATGGTACCGATGCCCCACTTTACATGCAGACTTAGGGGACCCCCCAGGCACTATATTTAGCTGCTTGCTGCCTGCCCACCATCAAATGACGGTGTGGTGGTGTAACTCTTGTTCTTGGCCGCTGTCATGTCTGTCCTATCCTTACTACTGAACCCACCAATTCCTGCTAATTCTAAATCCACACACACAAAAAATCTCCAGGACCCTGGGCCATATCCCTTCATAAAAATCCCGCTCCCACATTACCTTCCTCACCCTCCTGCTTCTCCTAACCTCTGGATATATATCTCCAAACCCCGGGCCTCCATCATTTAACTGTACCCCATGCACCCATCATCATGCACCTTCTGGCAGTAGCTGCAATCAACACAATTTAGTTCCCATTTCCATTCTTTCCAAGACCAGACTCCCTTTCTGTTGTGCCTTTTGGTATTCCCACTCTGTCTGTAACAAAATCACCTCTCTCCATGACCCCTTTATCGATAACTCATTTAATCTACTTGCCATTATGAAAACATGGCTTCATGAATCCGACACTGTGTCTTTTGCTGCCCTATCCCATGATGGTCTTCTCTGGACTCACTACCCCAGATCCAATGGACATAAGGGAGGAGGCGTCGGAATCCTTTTAGCCCCACATTCAGGTACTTCAACCACCTCCCCCTCTGTCACTCTTCTGTTTCGAAGCACACTGCATTTGTCTCTTCACTCCAGTTTCTCTAAGGATAACTGTGATATACAGGCCCCCTTGATCAGTATCAACCTTTCTTGATGACTTCTCTGCCTGACTACCCTACTTTCTTTCTTCTGAAATCCCCACAAGCATTCTGGGTGACTTCAACATCCCTGTTAATACTAACACTCCTGCCACTTCCAGACTTCTCAGCCTAACCTCCTCCTTTGACCTGAAGCAGTAGATACATGCTCCTACTCACTTTGAAGACAATATCCTTGACCTCGTTTTCTCTCACCTTCGCACTCCATAAAACCTCTCTAACTATCCATTCCCTCTCTCTGATCCCTACTTTATTAGTTTAACTCTCTCCCTCTCCTCCACCTCCTCTCCGTCCAACTGCCTAAAAGTTACCCTCAGAAACCTACGTCATCTCAACTCTTCTCTACTCTGCTACCGACAACCTCTACGAAAATAATCTCACCCCTATCCTGCACCAGCCTAGCCACTTCTGTGTACAACGCTTCACTTCTAGCCTCACTGGACTCACTGGCCCCCCTCACTACACACAGAATCAGGCCCTGACCCCTTCAACCTTGGCAAACAGATGATACTAGAAGCGCCTGTGGCATAAGATTAGTGCATGTACACACGATCGGACATTCCGACAACAAAACCATGGATTTTTTTCTAACAGATATTGGCTCAAACTTGTCTTGCATACACATGGTCACTCAAATGTTGTCTGAAATTCCGATCAGCAAGAATGCCGTGATGTACAACACTTATGAAGGGACTATAAAAAGGAAGTTCAATAGCCAGTGCGCCACCCTTTGGGCTCCTTCTGCTAATCTTGCGTTTATCTTGTGTTAGTAGAAGTTTGGTGAGACATGATTTGCGCTTTCCAGCTTTGTGCTTTTCAGTTCGTTACTGCTCTTCAGTTTGTGCTTGTGGGTTTGTATCTGTTCTTCAGTGCGTGTTGTCAGTTTGTTCCTGGATTTCAGTGCATTCTATTTTTTAGTTTGTATCTGTTTTTCAATGTGTTCTTGTCTGCTCGTTTCTGATTCTCAGATCGTTCTTCTCGGGTCCTTTCTGAATTTCAGTGCATTCTGTTAGTTCATTCTGACCAGCCGACCGTTTTCTAGCCATGTTGCGGGTACTGACTCATTGTAGAGTTCAGCTGTGCAATTGCTTGGTGTTGGAGTTCTTGCTTTGACCCAAGTCCAGTCCATGAACAGGGTGAGGAGTTCATGGATGAAGAATTGGTTGCTCCAGTGTGACATTCTCTAATATGCCTTTGCTGCGGAAGATCCAGGATAATAATCCTGATGATTTCAGGAATTATCTCCGGATGACAGACCCCATTTTTCACCACCTGTTGGCTTTGCTGTCCCCATATATTACGAAGCAGGACACCTGCATGTGGCAAGTTATCACTCCCAAGCAGAGGCTCATCACCACCTTGCGGTACTTGGCGATAGGGAGAAGTCTGCAGGACATCAAGTTCTCGACTGGCATCTACCCCCAGGCTCTGGGAATCATTATTCCAGAGACCTGTTCTGCCATCATTCAGGTCCTGCAGAAGGACTATATTAAGGAAAGTATTATCCTTTAACATCACATTCTATGTATTTAATTTTTGCTAATGTATTGTATTTCTTTCATCATTCCATAATTACCATGATTGTAATATGCTTTGAATGTCTTCTTTGTCCTCATGCATGCTAAAAGCTTTTAAAGTTCATTTTTTGTCCTTCATGCATATTTGCCTTCACTAACCTCCTCAGCATGCTATCCTGGGCCCATACACACCTAGCCTAGTCACTTAACAATGTATTTTGTCAGCTCCATTGTAGTACTTACCCTAAACACATCCTAAAATGCTATTTTTGTCCTTAAATTTGTGTGTAAGAGGTTTTTTTTGGGGGGAGGGGCAAAACTCATTTGGAACCCTCCCTCCCCCAACTGCTAAGTTAACCAATATCAATACTCTATCTGCTGACTTTGCCAAAACCATACACACTATACCTACCTCTTTTGTGGTCAGATTTATGGATGAATTCACCAAAGCATGTAGTGCAAGGGACTGCCTGAATACTTTCAAATGGTACTGTTTAAAGCTTTTTCCTATGATCATGTTCTCTTATTATCTTGATAAGTAATTGCAGAATGTAAAAATGTGCTTCAATTTGGACAGCGTGTATTCATATTTTTTTATTATGACACTTCTTACCTGTCCAGTGGGCTGCCAATAGTGTAAATAAGGAGGGACTGCCCAAAGTAACACACATTATTTATGCATTCAGCTCTCAATAAATTGAGGAGGGTTACCTGTCCAAAACATCTACCCACCCCCACCATAACATTTTTACAATGGGCGATCAGAGGGGGTGAAGAATCTGATAAGTGGAACTTATACTTTTGTTTTTAAATACTAATTTAAAGAAATTTAATACTTATGTTGGCCAAGAATGTTTGTATCTAATCTGCTTGCAATGTTATGTGCAAAAGTACTAATTTTTTTTTTTCCTTGTTTGACACAGTTTCCTTCAAACACACAGTCGTGTCTTCCCAGTTCGCCCAGCATTGGGACTTCCCCAATTGTGGAGGGGCAATAGATGGGTAGCATGTCCACATAGTCCCAAACCCCAACTCAGGGTCATACTATTTCAATTATAAGGGATTTAATAGTATTGTGCTGTTGGCGTCTGCGACATACGAGTTTCTGTATGTGGACGTCGAGAGAAATGGCCGGATCTTGGATGGTGGTGTCATCACCCACACAGTTCTTTAGACGTCTCCAGAATGGCGGCTTGGGCTTGCCACCTCCAGAAGAAAATGTGTCAGGACTCCCATTTGTCTTTGTGGCTGATGAAGCGTTTTGGCTAGGTGACCATCTGATGCTGCCGTTCCCCATGAGGACCCTAACCCTGAACAAGAGGGTTTTTAATTACTGGCTGGTCAGAGCCAGAAGAGTGGTGGAGAATGCCTTTGGAATAATGGTCAGCTAGTTCTGCCTATTTCCCACAGGAATCAACATAGCGGAATATAAACTGAATCATATTGTTCTTGCATGCTGCATACTCCATAATTATTTAAGGAAAAATGCAACAAACTATGTGGCCTTAGTTGGGACTGAGGCCGGCATTCCTGATTCAAAAACCTTGATGGCACTTGAAGCTGGCCGTCCTGGCTTCCCCCCCCCAAAGTGCCCGCGAAGTAAGACAAAATTTACACAGAGTACTCTGTGGATAGGGGGGCCATTTATAAGCCAGACAATGTGTGAATTATTTTTAAAAAAACATTTTTTTGGTATAAACTCAACTCATATTTCATTTGATTTACTGCTTGAGTTTCTTTGAGCTCTCTCCTAGGTTCTCCAATAGCCTTTTATTTTTGGTCATTTTCTTCAATAGTGCAAACGTAATTTATTTGATACATGAGGTGACAATCTCTTCTTCAGCTAACTATTATGTTGTGGGTCTGCTACACACACACATTGTTTTTGTTGTTAATGTATGCAATGCATTAATGAAAAAAAAATCATCCTTTTCAGCTCCATGAATTAATTGCTTTGAGTCCCAAATGGCCTGATTGGGGCAAAATTTAGCTCACAGTGGGGGTTATTTACTAAAGGTAAATCCACTTTGCACTACAAATGAACTGCAAGTGCACTTGAAAGTGTACAGAAACTGCACTGAAAGTGAATTTGTAGTGCAAAGTGGATTTGCCTTTAGTAAAATACTCTCATTGTCACTATAACTACTCCAACTTACTCCAAAAACTGCTATTAAGCATTGAAAGAAGAAATCACACATTGTTGAGTATAAAACATTTTACTTTTATGTGCACATCCACATGTGCATTATAAAAGTTTTTTTTTTAACAAACCAACATCTTTGTTGTATAACATTTAACGTTTGACAGTAGAAATAGCCTTTTTTGGTTAAACAGTCATTTTTAAAACCATAACATACACAACTCAAGTACTTACAAAGTTCAACTTTGATAAATTCAAGGCCATATGAGACATTAGTATGTCCAAACTGTGTTGATCCTGCCTTCATCAGATGGGGTGAAATCACCCTTGTAAAAGCCAAATTTTGAAGATGCACACAAATTGGGAGTGAAAATGTAGATTTCCCTCCTGTTCCCATGCCTAATGTCAACATGTGCTAGCTCCCATCATGGATGATAAATGCATGTGTTTCGGGGGTGCAACACCTTCCTCTCATCTACTTTAGTTGCGAGGAAGGGGTTGCACCCACAAAATGTGTACATTGATATCCCGGGATGGCAGATAGCACATGTTGACACATTGGGGGTTATTTACTAAAGGAAAATCCACTTTGCACCGCAAGTGCACTTGCAAGTAAAGTTACCATAGATCCAAGGGTGACAAGGAAATTGAAAAAACAGCATTTTAGATTGCACATGATTGTATGATAAAATCAGCAAAGCTTGCACTCATTTCAGATCTACCCCTTAGATTTACAGCGACTGCACTTCCAAGTGCACTTTCAGTGCAAAGTGGATTTGTCTTTCGTAAATAACCCCCATTGTGTGCATCTTCAAAAATAAAAAATATAACGGCAAACTGTCAACATTTTTGTATGTTTTAGATTCTTCCTAAAACATCAATGATGTTGTTGAGTCTTTTTTCAATATCATTGTCATTTTCCTGTTCACTTGCACTGTTGAAATTACTTTCTTCTTCCACAACATCCACATCACCTAAAAATTAAAAAACACACTATGTATTATAAATATGCAGGTATACATCTAGTACCTAAAGCTGTGGTCTCAGACACCGACCTGTTGTGGTCGCTATTTTGCCAAATTCCTGAACCTCTCCTCCCTCCACATCTTCTTCAGGGTGTGTGGGGATTTCCCCTTCTTTAGGAGGTGTGGGGTTTGTGGCATCCTCAGATGTCCCAATTCTTTTCTCCCCTATGTGAATAAAAAAAAGGTATACTTAGCACACAGATATTTGAGGCAAGAAATAGGAATATGAAACATTGTTTGGAAGTGTTGAAGAGTTCCAAGCTGAAGACATAATTTTTTCCCTTTCTTAAAGCTGGAATACTTGCCTGTTTTGGTAAAGTTTTACGCATGGAGAGACCACTAGTATCCACTGGAGCACCTGCGTGGGACACCCTAAAAAGGGTGTTCTGATGTCCTCTCCTTACACTGAATCTAGTTTGCATTTCATTCTAGTTACAAACCCATCTTTACAACAATTTACTAAACTTCTTTTAATACAAATAGGCCTGAACAAATGTAGTTAACCTGCATCTGCCAAAAACACTGTATTAGTGGTTGAACGAACGATGTTTGCTGCAGACGATTACTGTCCCCATGCCATTTTAAAATGTAAAACAGTAAAGAAAAGCACATGGAACAGCATGCAAGTAATAATAAAATAGAATCACACGACAAACTACTTACTTTTTTGCAGCACTCTCTTGATCCTTCTGTAATGATCCTGCTCCCTCAATTTGAGGTCCGACCAGCATTTCCTCAATTGCTCCTTGGATCTTCGTATCCTAAAATTCTTCTGCAGACTTCTCAATGTTAGTCATGATCATGATCATGATGTTAGCCTTAACATTTGGGTTGCTGTACAGTCCATACTTCCCATCATATTCGGCCTTCTTCAAGATGTCCACCATCTCCACCATCTCTACAAAGGACATATTTGAGGCCTTAAATCTCCTCCTGGGTCAGAACATTTCTGGCTCCGGCTTTCCTCATCCTCCTCATTGCTGCTATTATCATGCACCTGCTGTCTCTTCGCCATGTGCTCTCCCACTGCTCAAAAAGAGAAGGGACAGGGAATATACTAGAAAGAAGGTTAGGGGCAGAGTTTCATGCATGCGCAGTGTATCTAAATCATAACACGCGTGCGTCATATGTACAATATGTGAGCGTAGGGCAGAGTAGCATAAGCGCCCATCGTGAAAACAAAGGTACCATTTTAACTTGGGGCATCAGTTGTTAGTGGCCTATATTGCTTATAGATTGAGGTCTATATTGAGACAAGATTAGGAGAGTTTAGCCCGACATTAGGGATTGTCTTGTGTTGTGTCTTGCAGAGAAAATGGATACATTTAATGACCATGACTTCCTCCCCAACTTCATTGATAAGTACAGAGAGCTGCCCTGTCTGTGGAAAGTGAAACACCAACTTTATAACAACAAGCTCAAGAGGAAGGCAGCACTGGATCAACTGTTGGAATTGGTGAACCCCATGATTCCCATGGCAGATATCAACTATTTGAAGTGCAAAATTGGTGGCCTGAGGAGCACATATAATAGGGAGTGCGAAAAGGTCCACGATTCCATGAGATCAGGAGCAGCAGATGACATGTATGTCCCCAGACTGTGGTACTATGATTGCAATTTTTGTCAGACCAGAGTGAACCCAGGCCATCAATATCAACCCTTCCTTCCATAATTCCTTCTACCTCAGATGAGGCTTCTGACGTACAAAATGGGCCTTTCACCTAGGAAGGTGTGGGGAGCCCAGCTTGAGCCAGGTATAGCATTGTTCAACATATTTCTTGTCAAAAAATGAATGATGCTAACTAGATGTTATTATTGATCACTAATTTCTGATTTAACAAAGTGGTTTACATATCAATAGACAGTAGTAGCCAAAAAGGATTGGGACAAGAATGAAAAATGCTGGGGTCAAAATGATAGTCTTTTTTGTTTGTTAACATTAAAATTGCAACAGTCATGAGCTCAAAATTGTGTGTGATTTATGACCAAAAACTAAAACTATGTCCCATTTTCATACACAGGAAAGTCTCAGCCAGGAGGAGGCCGTGGAAAGTGGAAGCCAGGAGGCCGCCGTGGAAAGTGGCAGCCAGAAGATGGCCATGTCCAGTAACCTGACCGAATCCCAGGTTCCTCCCCTCCACCTTCCAACAAAAAGAATCAGGAAGGAGGGGTGTGGTCTGCAGTGGAGCTGAATGGATGCTTAACACCGGAGCTCTGGCTTCTCTAGGGAATCAGCGGCACGAAACGGCTCACAGGACCCCGATTATACCTGCCCTACCTGGCGTTCTGACTGGGGCAACCACCTGGAACACGATGGACAAACGAAAAGGGACCTCACCAGCTGATGGACTATTTTTCGTAGCCCCAACAAGGAGGTAGGAAAGATGGCTTCGGCCCGCGCTGACAGGGCTTCATAAAAACAAGCTAATTCAGCTCAACCACACCTCGTCCCCGAGAGATAGTGACTCCTACTGCACCCAACCCTCCACCTCTTCACTCTCACCTTCAGGGAGCCCAGCGAAGGCAAAACTGAAGCTGGATGGCACTGGATGCAGTCCTGCATTGAGCCCTGTCATAGACTCTGAGGATGATACTAGGGAAATGCATGAATCTATCACTAACTTTCCCACCATGAACCAGCCTGTGATGGACACTGTGCTCAAAGACATGCTGGTATCTCTACGCAGCACCTTGCAGGCAGATATGATGAGCTGCATGCATAAGTTTAGTGGGCAGCTGAGTGTGGTGGAGAATAGAGTGGAGCATATAGAAAGCAAGATGGGGGAGTATGCATCCACCATAAATGACCTGATGGATGCTCATGAGGAGCAAGAAGAGGAGTCAGTATGGATTAAAGATAAATTAGCGGACATTGAGGACAAATCTAGGAGGAACAACCTCAAAATTAGGGGGATCCCCGAGTCAGTCTGTCAGAGCTGCGCTCATACGTGACTGAGTTATTCTCCGCCCTTCTACCTGACCTCTCTGCAATGGATGTCATCATTGATAGGATACATCGCTTACCTAAGCCAACATACCTCCCAGAGACAGTCCCCAGAGACGTAATTCTCCGCCTGCACTTTTTTCACGCTAAAGAGCAGCTAATGCAAAAAATGCATACACAGGAGCAAATTCTACCTCAATACAAGCACTTGCAATTCTACGCTGACCTGTCACAGCACACGCTGTAAAAACGAAGAAATCTGAATATGATTACAAAAGTGCTGAGGAACCAGAAAATAGCCTACTGTTGGGGGTACCCCACAAAAATCACAATCACTAATCAAGATCAGACACATGTGGTAGACTCCCTAGAAAAGGGTATTTCCCTCCTGAGAGAATGGAAAATACTTCCTGAACTCGATGAGAATGGTACAGCTCCTCGCGATTGACGACCACTAAGCCCAGATTGGAAAAAAGTGTCTCAGAAAAACGCCAGGTCACATAAGTGATGTAACTACCTGTAAGGGGTAATACGTATCCCTCAGTGGAACTGGCTCTGCTTTTGAGCCTGAACTCTCTCCCCCCATTATGCTTGAGTAGCAGCTAACTGCACACGGGTGTTCCCTCACATACCCGGGGAGAACATATCCCCTACAGTTTGCACTACTGTTTTTATGTTATGAGTTTGTCTCTGACACGTGTTTCGTCTTTTTTCGTTTTTTTTTTTTCCCAACGTCTGGGAAAGAGTCAAAACCGGGACCCTACTGGAAAGATAAACAACAAGCCTTACCACTCTCCTGCGGCAACTGTGAGTTCCTAGCACATACCTCAAGAACTATGTTGCCTCCCACATCTCCTGACAAGGGCCCTCGCTCTGCTCTCACTTATGATAGGCCTCAATCCACTGCAGCTACTGATCCTACTCATGGCTATCCACTTTTTGTCTGTTAACGCCAAAGGGCTTAATCACCCTGTTAAGAGGAAGTCCCTGTGGAAAGAGGCCCTGACAAATGGCTCTGATGTCCTCTGTGCCCCGGAGACACACTTCTGTAACACCTCCTCACCGATATGCAGACATAAAAATTTTCCTCACACTTTTTTTGCCAATGCTGCTTCAAAGTCTAGAGGAGTTATGATAGCAGTAAAGGACACTGTAACATTTTTTCTACACTCTGAGGTAGTAGACCCTCAGGGTCACTACCTGATTTTAGTGTGCAACATTAACCGGGTAACATACACCATTGTGAATCTGTACGCACCCAATACACACCAGATTTGGTTTCTCAATAAGCTCCTGAAAAAAATAAGAGTCCCCATTAAAGGCTCCCTGGTAATGTGTGGGGATTTCAATATAGCACCTGATCCCTCTATGGACACGATCTCTCAAGCAAAATGCCACTCTCCCCCCTTCACAACACCCTACATGCTGTCGAGAAAGACTTTACCTTTTTTTCGGTCCCACACCGCACTTACACCAGAATTGACTTGTTCCTGGTAGACCAACAGACGTTATCCAGAACTATAACTTCAACTATCAATAGCATAATGTGGTCAGACCACGCTTCTATAACCCTCTCTCTAACAGACTCTTTGTCAGTGCAGCCAACTCCTTTGTGGAGAATCAACTCACACCGTATGCAACAACCTGAACACAAATGTTGTATTGAGGAACATCTGAAAGAGTTCTTTTCTATAAATGAATCCTCTGTACAAAGCCAATTTACATTGTGGAATGCCCACAAGGCCTACATTATGGGCATTTTTTATAAAAATAGGGGCTAGGAGGCAGCGGTAAAAGATATTAGGTGACATTATAGACAACATTAAGAAATATCTCCGGATGAATGTTGCAGTAAAGTCCAGTTTCATGGGGCCCCTGAGGATGAACCCAATGTGGTGTCCATCTTTGTGTTTGAGACCTGAATATAAGATCTGATGTGATGAGGAGACCCTCCAGCCATTGTACAATTTTGAAAAAAACAAAACAAAAAACAATATTTTTTACTTTCTGCTATAAAACATACCCAATAGAAAAATGTAAAAAAAAAAAATAGCTTAATTAATACAGGCCAATATGTATTCTACTACATATTTTTATTAAAAAAAAAAAAAAAAAAAACCCAATAAGCATTTATGAATTGGTTTGCGCAAAAGTGATCATGTCTACAAACTATGAGATATATTTTTGCCATTTTAATTTTTAATAGTAATGGCGGTGATCAGTGATTTTTAGTGGGACTGTGATATTGCAGCAGAGAAATCGGACACTTTTCGGAGACTTTTTGGAACCAGTGACACCAATACAGTGATCAGTGCTAAAAACAATGCGCTCTCACTGTGCTAATGACACTGACAGGGAAGGGGTTAACATCTGGGGCAATCAAGTGACCTCCTAGGGGGAGGGATTACTAGCTGTGCGGGGGATGGCTTAACTGGAGGAAATAAGAGATTCGAGTTTCTGCTTAGCAGAAACACAAGATCTCCATCTTGCTGTCTGACAGAATGGCGGTCTGCCTTGTGTACATTGTGCAGACTGCCATTCTGCCTCTCCTGTCAATGATCGGGGAATTTCCGAATTTTCAAATTTCTTGACTTTTGAAATTTGAATTTCCAAATTTTCAAATTGCGAATTTATAACTTTTCAAATTTCTGAATTTCCAAATTTTTGAATTTCCAAATTTTTGAATTTCCAAATGTACGAAATTTCAAATTTATGAATTTTCAAAATTTGGAAATTCAACAATTTGGAAATTCGGATATTTCCGCAAATAACAAAGTTGTCTAAATTTGCTAAAAAAAACTGGTACTAAAAGAATTGCATGTGTCTAGTAAGTAATAGAAACAGAAAAGATTTATATAAAATAAATATATATATATACAGTGCCTTGCAAAAGTATTTGGCCCCCTTGAACTTTTCAACCTTTTGCCACATTTCAGGCTTCAAACATAAAGATATAACATTTTTATTTTTTGTGAAGAACCACCAACAAGTGGGACACAATTGTGAAGTGGAACGAAATCTATTGGATTTTTGAAGCTTTTTTAACTAATAAAAAAATGAAAAGTGGGGCGTGCAAAATTATTCGGCCCCCTTGCGTTAATTCTTTGTAGAGCAACCTTTCGCTGCGATTACAGCTGCAAGTCGCTTGGGGTATGTCTCTATCAGTTTTGCACATCGAGAGACTGAAATTCTTGCCCATTCTTCCTTGCAAAACAGCTCGAGCTCAGTTAGGTTGGATGGAGAGCGTTTGTGAACAGTAGTTTTCAGCTCTTTCCACAGATTCTCGATTGGATTCAGGTCTGGACTTTGACTTGGCCATTCTAACACCTGGATACGTTTATTTGTGAACCATTCCTTTGTAGAGTTTGCTTTATGTTTGGGATCATTGTCTTGTTGGAAGATAAATCTCCGTCCCAGTTTCAGGTCTTTTGCAGACTCCAACAGGTTTTCATCCAGAATGGTCCTGTATTTGGCTGCATCCATCTTCCCCTCAATTTTAACTATCTTCCCTGTCCCTGCTGAAGAAAAGCAGGCCCAAACCATGATGCTGCCACCACCATGTTTGACAGTGGGGATGGTGTGTTGAGGGTGATGAGCTGTGTTGCTTTTACGCCAAACATATCATTTTGCATTAAAGTAAATATAAAGCTGCGCCAACCCTCTAATAAATACAATGTGAAATAAAAAATAATAAAAAGATAAGACTGATATAATTATGCAAAAGAACCTCAAATAATGTGTAAATAACAAAAAAAGCCAACAAATGGCAAAAAGAGAGAAAAAAAGTCCAATCTAAGAAAAGTTCATAAGTGAATCCCAATAACGGACGTTAGTGTTCTTAAATGACAGCACCACAGTGGTTCAACACTTTCCAAAGCGCGTGAAGTGCCCGTCACCATATGTTAAATGCGCTTACCAGAAAATATATGAAATGAAGCATATATGGATGGTCGGTGGATAACATCCAGGTTAACCTTCCTCAGCTGGGTCAGCACTCCATCTCTTAGCGATATTTCCAAAATAGTAATCTGTTCAGTGGTCTCGATAAAAAGCACTCAGAGGCCTATCCGCTATCATAAGTAGGTCCTTCTGTACTTTGGTTCCGGGTCATATGACCTAAAGGTGTTATTCATCATACAATCCTGAGTCAGGTGAATATCCTAAGTATAAAAGTAATGAGACACAGCAAGCAATCTCCACAGCTGTGTGTGTCCTCAGTGAAGAGTGATCATTTTGCATTGTGGGCAAAAAGTTCGATTTTGGTTTCATCTGACCAGAGCACCTTCTTCCACATGTTTGGTGTGTCTTCCAGGTGACTTGTGGCAAACTTTAGACAAGACTTTTTATGGATATCTTTGAGAAATGGCTTTCTTCTTGCCACTCTTCCATAAAGGCCAGATTTGTGCAGTGTGCGACTGATTGTTGTCCTATGGACAGACTCTCCCACCTCAGCTGTAGTTCTCTGCAGTTCATCCAGAGTGATCATGGGCCTCTTGGCTGCATCTCTGATCAGTCTTCTCCTTGTCTGAGCTGAAAGTTTAGAGGGACGGCCAGGTCTTGGTAGATTTGCAGTGGTCTGATACTCCTTCCATTTCAAAATGATCGCTTGCACAGTGCTCCTTGGGATGTTTAAAGCTTGGGAAATCTTTTTGTATCCAAATCCGGCTTTAAACTTCTCCACAACAGTATTACGGACCTGCCTGGTGTGTTCCTTGGTCTTCATGATGCTCTCTGCGCTTTCAACAGAACCCTGAGACTATCACAGAGCAGGTGCATTTATACAGAGACTTGATTACACACAGGTAGATTCTATTTATCACCATCAGTCATTTAGGACAACATTGGATCATTCAGAGATCCTCGCTGAACTTCTGGAGTGAGTTTGCTGCACTGAAAGTAAAGGGGCCGAATAATTTTGCACGCACCACTTTTCAGTTTTTTATTTGCTAAAAAAGTTTAAAATATCCAATAGATTTCGTTCCACTTCACAATTATGACCCACTTGTTGGTGATTCTTCACAAAAAATTTAAATTTTATATCTTTATGTTTGAAGCCTGAAATGTGGCAAAAGGTTAAAAAAAGTTCAAGGGGGCCGAATACTTTCGCAAGGCACTATATATATATATATATATATATATATATATATATATATATATATATATATATAGAGAGAGAGAGAGAGAGAGAGAGAGAGAGAGAGAGAGAGAGACAGAGAGTTTAAACTTCAGTTTGCGGTTTTTCTGTCTCTTCCAGTTGCATAAATATGTGAAACAAATAAAAAATCCATATAAGACGGCAGACAGAATGACCTTCTTTGATAAAAATGGTGAATTTCCTTTCTACTACAAAATAGTAAATTGGAAGAAATTTAACAGACACTTTAGAACAAAGTCTACCGATGTTGGTTCATACATACCATGGGCTAAAGAAGAAGACCAACTTCAGATTGACCCCAACAAAATAACATGGGATGAAGACAATAATACGGTGAGGAGGAGAACATGAGGCTCTCACTTTTCATGACATTGGCCACCCATTGTACAGTTTTCTCACCAGACGTGTAACAATTATAGTCATTCAATGACATTTCATAAGGTCACCCATGAACTTTATTACTTCAAATATTATAATAGTCTTATCTGCCCTTCACATATAAGTATAAATAACACAGAAATTAACCATTTGCCTACTAGACACTTTTCCCCCCTTCCTGCCCAGGCTATTTTCAGCTTTCAGCGCTGTCACATTGTGAATGACAATTGTGTGGTCATGCTGCACTGTACCCATATAAAGATGTTATCATATTTTTCTTACAAATAGAGCTTTCTTTTGGTGGTATTTAATCACCACTATTTTTTTTTTTTTTTTGCTAAACAACCTTTTTTTTTTTATTGTTTATTATTACATTTTGCAAACAGTTAATTTTTTCCCCTTCACTGATGTGCACTGATGAGGCTGCACTGGTGGGCACTGATGGGTGACACTGGTAAGCGGTACTGATGGGCACCAATAGGCACTGGTAGGCAGCACTGAAGACCTTTCTCTGACACTTTTTAAACAGCATTTTTTATTTTCTTTCTGGCTTGCATGTGTATTTTGTGAACACAAGTGGATTTTTGAACTAAAGTGGAGATTTAATAACTAGACTTGTGCACAATGCAACATTTTGTTTAGTTTTGATTCGTTGTCATTCGTTAAATACATAATTTCGTTCTGTTATATTCATTATGTTGCGTTAATACGTTTTCAGATAATTCGTTATTATTCGTAGCGTGTCGAATTCATTCGTTCGTATTCGTTGAAATTCGCTATTTATGTATGTATAGACATTCGTGATAATGATTCGTAGTTTGGAAAGTCGTTTGTTTATTGAATCTTTTAACACACTCAATGACAATGTCTCTTCTCCTCGGCTCAAATACAATACAACAACCTTCTCACTCACTTCTCAGGAATGCACTTTGCCAGTAATCCATCCTCCAGCAGAAAACATTAAATTTCTTTCGTATTCGTTGTGATTTGTTATTTTTTTATTCGGACATTCGGATGCATCCGAATGTCCGAAAGATGCAAAATTCAGCCAAATTTCGATTTGTTACAAAACGAATTGCACAAGCCTATTAATAACCAGGAGTTGAAAACAGGAGTTAAGACAGGAGTCTCTAACCTCTATCCTACCTCCATCCTCCCCTCCATTTTAAAGATCCCACTGCAAGGGGCAACCAGACCGCTCTCCAGAAACGTCAGGCTGACAGCAAGCTAGATTCACCGGAACCAGACTGTTTAACAGGGACCACCGCAGCCAGGTAAGCTTGCACCTCCACTCCCCCCCCCCCAGTGATTGTTCCAGGGACTCCGTCCAACCGCCTACGGGGGTCAGGAAGGAATTTTTGCCCCACTGGCACATTTGGCTGCTACTGCCAGGGTTTTTTTCCGCCTTCCTCTGGAACAATCAGGAACAACCGTAGGTTAGCATACCCCTACCTCCAGCCTCCATTCCATGTTTCACGCTATCCTAGGACGACTACTCCAGATCACAGCCAGACTTCTTTTCTGAGAGGGGACCTTCACCTAAGGTAGCCGGAACAGCCAGCAACCGAATACAACAACTCCTTCCTCATCCATAGGCATCCCCTGATTAACTTGCACGCTAATAGCCTCAAGCACGGCGGCAAGTTTGATACCTAGCCCCTCCTCAGGATCAATACCCTGATCAGGATAATCATCTTAGGACCATAGTACCATCAACAGCATCTACAAACCATGTGCCACTTCAAATACTCAGCTGAAGTTCTGCACAGACTAAGGAACATCAACACCACATTGCCATCTTCCATACAAAAAATACTTTAGAGAACATAGAGAACAACTATTAAAAACCAGACGACAAGCAACTCCCAACCACAGGAAGACATCTACTCAACCACTACAACTAGATTGCACCTTGATTAACGCCAGGTCTGCAGTCAAACATAGACTGGAAGTACACAACTTCATCATCGAGAACAATTTAGACTGCCTCTTCATCACCGAAAGCTGGTTAACCTCTGACTGCAACACCATCCTCACCGAA
This sequence comes from Lithobates pipiens, assembly GCF_037356315.1. NCBI lineage: Eukaryota > Metazoa > Chordata > Amphibia > Anura > Ranidae > Lithobates > Lithobates pipiens. The sequence continues at coordinate 271,884,992 of NW_027507790.1, read as the reverse complement.
TTGGTGCCGGAAAACGACAGGATCCTAACCAAACACCGGATAGGGAAAAAAGGAGGAGGCCTAGCAGTGATCTTTAAAGGTCACTTGGATCTCACTAAACCATCATCTCAGAACCCAGTTCCTTTTATGGAAACCCTGACGCTACATCTTCAACCAACACCCCATGACACCACTCATATTCTATTGTGCTACCAAGACCAAAGTCCAATCTTCTTTCACCCCTTACGGAATCCGTCACAATGCACACCCTAAAATTCAAAAATTTTCTGGCACTCGGAGATTTCAACCTTTGGGCTAGCGAGCCCAAACACCCCATTGCGACTGCCTGCATCAATCAACTAGAAGAACTGGGTCTCCAGCAACTGATAAAGACTCCCACACATTGGTCAGGACACACCCTGGACCTCATTTTCAAACAGAACATTGACGTCAACATACTCGACAACATAACATTGCCATGGACGGATCACCACGCCATCAAATTCAAAATCGCTACCAACATCACCAACGAAAAACTGAATCCTGTAACAACAACGCACTGGACCAGATTGCTTAAAAAACTGTACTCGGAATACTTCAAATCCACTCTGTCCAACAAGATAACTACAATAACCTGCAATCAGCAGACTCGGTAGCACCAAAACGCAGGGCTCTCATCAGGAAGAAAAACTCTGGATGGTTTAATAGCTCCCTCGCCGTACTAAAGCAAGAACGCAGAAGAGCAGAAAGAAAATGGAGAAGAAATCCCACTGAGGAAAACCACTTTAACTACAAAGGTCTCACAGAGAATTATCGGAAAGCAATCTTCAAAGCCAAAAAGGACCACTTCTCATATACAATCTCAACGGCCGCAAACCAACCACGGGAACTGTTTAAACTGGTCAATCAATGAATCCGGTGTGCCTAGAACCCCCACAAAGTGAATCCCAGGATTACTGTAACAAACTGTTGGATTTTTTCGTCGATAAAGTCAAAACCATCAGGGAAACAATTTGTCAGAAGAAAACATCTGACCTCAGCCAGCAAATACATAAAGTGGATGTCTTACATACCGCAACTGCTCTTCCACTGCTTCCACTCTTACGCTGACGACACGCAACTTTATTTCCGGATCAATGGAAAAAAAGATCACCAACAACAACTTGAAAACTGCTTCAACTCAATAGAGGACTGGATGACCACTAACTCTCTCCAGCTGAACGAATCAAAGACAGAGCTTCTTATCTTACACCCAAATCATAAGCCGCAACCAAAACCTCCTGGTCTCCACCAACCGTTTTTGGGCAGACTATCTCCCCAAAAACCAAAGCCAGGAGTCTCGGGGTTATTTTAGACGCACAAATGTCAATGGATGCGCAAATAGGAGAAGTAGTCAGTGGATCTCACCATCTGCTTTGCATGTGGGAACTGTTTAAACTGGTCAATCAATGAATCCGGTGTGCCTAGAACCCCCAGAAAGTGAATCCCAGGATTACTGTAACAAACTGTCGGATTTTTTCGTCGATAAAGTCAAAACCATCAGGGAAACAATTTGTCAGAAGAAAACATCTGACCTCAGCCAGCAAATACATAAAGAGGATGTCTTACATACCGCAACCGCCAAAATTTTCACTATCCCCAATTACCGTTGACACCGCAAAAAACATCATTAATAAACTGCGTGACAGTACCTCACCGATTGACATCATCCCCACAAAACTACTGAAAGAATGCTCCAACATCGTGGCTCCAACCATAACCCACCTCATTAACCGATCATTCAACAAAGGGATTGTTCCCAGCATCCTCAAACAAGGCATCATCAAACCTCTACTCAAGAAACCAAACCTGGACCCTCAGGATCCAAACATCCGTTGGCCAATTACAAGCCTCAACACCATTTCTAAGATCATGGA